>NC_087436.1:23843813-24146146 GCF_036321535.1 Camelus dromedarius
AGCTCACCGGCAAACTGTGCAGTCCAGTCCCCTCAAACTCCAAACCAAGCCCATACTCCAAGCCAAGCTCCCCCTCGGCCAGGAAATGGTTATCTCCTTAATCCGGCGGCAGCAGTGACGGGGGCTGGTTCGGGGTCGGGCCCCGTGGCCGGGCCTGGCTCCGACCTGTCGCCAGCAGAGCAGCTCAAGCAGATGGCAGCGCAGCAACAGCAAAGGGCCAAACTCATGCAGCAGAAGCAGCAGCAGCAGCAGCAGCAGCACTCAAATCAGACGTCAAGTTGGTCTCCCTTAGGGCCTCCCTCCAGTCCATACGGGGCAGCTTTCACTGCGGAAAAACCAAATAGCCCGCTGATGTACCCCCAAGCCTTTAACAACCAAAACCCCATAGTGCCTCCAATGGCAAACAACCTGCAGAAGACGACAATGAATAACTACCTCCCTCAGAACCACATGAATATGCTCAATCAGCAGCCAAATAACTTGGGTACAAACTCCTTAAACAAACAGCACAATATTCTGACTTATGGCAACACTAAGCCTCTGACCCATTTTAACGCAGACTTGAGTCAGAGGATGACACCACCGATGGCCAACCCCAGCAAAACCCCCCTGATGCCCTACATCCAGCCGCCGCCGCCGCCGCCGCCGCAGCCGCAGCAGCAGCCACCCCCGCAGCTCCAGGCCCCCAGGGCCCACCTGAGTGAGGACCAGAAACGCATGCTTCTCATGAAGCAGAAGGGAGTGATGAGCCAGCCCATGGCTTACCCGGCACTTCCATCCCACGGTCAGGTAAGTGTGAAAGCGGAACACACTTGAGCAGTTCTCGCGGTGCGTTTCAAGATTGTCGGTGTGTGATGCACTCCAGGCTTCAGCGATACGAGGCTTAATTACCTGCAGAAATCCTTCCTACACATCCTCATGTAGTTGCCAGGTTTGTTCGGGGGGTTTTTTGTCCTTTTTTCTAAGAGACAGAAAAAGTGGCACAGTAGACTTTCTTGTATTTGAATGCCTAGGAACCAAACTCCTTTTATTCCGAGCAGCAGAAAAGAAACCAAAAATTACATAAAAGTCTCATTCTAGGAAGGCAGGCTGTAGAGGCGACATGACAGAACATGGGGAGCTTCCTGTACCTTCTCTCCTAGGTCAATCGGTCCTGGGCTGGGGTGGTAGGAAGGTCAGAGCATTTAGGGATCTCTGCCAACAGTCTTACAAGGTCCTGAAAAAGCCTCCATCTAACTGAATTATGAATCATGAAAATTTGGATTCTTGGTATTCAAAGGTGGGAGAGTTTTCTGTATTTTCAAAGTGAAGTTGAAGAATAGCTTTTTGTCTGACTGCGTGGTGTTTCAACACTGGTTGGTGAACTGGAAATTAGAAGCTGTCTCAACCTCATGGCTTGAGGGTGCAGTAAAACCTCTCCAAATCATTCGGCTGTGATTCAGGAGAATGTAATGATGAGTATCTCTTAGTGCTGTATCAAAATAGTCTTTTTCCCCACTGTCTTTCGTCATGTCATCCCAGTGTAGGGGTGGAGGGCTCTCAGGGATCCGTGGTGAAAATAAGTGGCAACCAGTAGAGAGTGAATGCTCATTGACAAGCATTGGCCCTCCTCGCCCTGACCAGTGTGCCACACAGCCAGAGCTCCTTTAACACTTTATCTGCCTGCAAGGAAAGGGGAAATGGGGAAATGCGCCACCTGTTCTACTGACCTGACCTGACGTGGGTGAATTCAGGAGCCATCATTTTACTGCCAGTTGCTGTCAATTGTGGGGGCACAGTTCTGTGCCTCAGTCCTCTCAGGATGCGTTGCAGTTGGAGATTTTGCAGAAAAGTCTCTGCTTTAGGGACCCTCGTGTGCAAACAGGTTCTAACTAGTGCTTGACTGGTCAGCCACAGTGGGATGCATGAGAAACACCGCAAAGTAATGCAGGGAGATCTTGCATCACCGGATGCTGTTTGCATCATATGTCCTGGTGTGCCCGCCCCACTCCCACCCCACCTCCCCAAGCTTGATGCCGGCTGCAGGGCTGGAGATGGTGCTGGCCTGCAGAGACAGGCCTGGACTCTGTGGCTTGATTCTTGTCCTTCACAGCGCTTCCAACCCCAAAACCTCACAGTGGTTTCTTGTCTGCACATGCCAACCAGCTCTAAAGAAATTCTGTCTGGAGAAATAAAAATGTAACTTGCTTTACATCAACTGCAGTCAGTAGCAGGTAGAAAAACCTCATTGAAATGTGAACTTCTATGCTTTATCTTGGTTTCATTAAAATATATATATACCATTGGAAAATGCAACATTTTATACATTTCAGTATTAATTTCTGAAGCTGGCAGAAATAGAGCCAATACACAGGGATGTTGTTGTAGCCCAGACGCCCATCAGAGGTTTATGAGATCACAGGCTGTCAGAATGGTCTGCTGTTAATCTTAATACAAATTGTGCTTCTGCACCCACTGTTTTTCAAACGGGCTACAGTAAAATACTTCCTCCAAGCCAGACCAAGGATGATTAATTCCAAATCTGCAGACCTGTGGGCGCAGTGTGATCCATCCTCATTCCCTATCCTCACTAAATATCTTTTGAAATTCGCTACCATGGGACAAAGCTCCTGTCTTTGCTGGAACATGAATTTTGTAGGTGCTTATTTCGGGTCCTTGTGCTTGCCTGGCTGTGAGTAACGGAAACCTTGAGCTGCTAAGGTCTTGTTTTGAAAGGGCTCGGTCAGGTGATGAAGAAACAAAAGTGATGCTTTTCTGGGTTAAATTCATGGGCTCCTCCTCTTTTTTCATCTCACAAGTTGCTTTCAGGATGAACAGAATCTTCCCCATTAGAATAATCACTTCTTAACCTCATAAAGAACCATCAAGGAAAAGTATGCTTTTTAATGAAATACTAACTCACCACTGTTTGAAACAAGCTTCAAAATACATATATAAACATGTGAATATCTTTCTGCAAACACACCATTTGTTTCATTGCTTTTATCTGATTGTGGAGGAGTATTGACACAGCTCTCAGAATAGTTAATTACAAATACGAGCATGAATTACAGGCGAGATCAAAAATATAATTATACACAGGTGTGGTTCTTATTTGTTTTCTGCTGTTGCTAGTGAAAATTCACTTTATTCTTTCTTGGCCACAAGGACCATGATCAACACTTAGTTTTAATGAATGACTTGAGCACAAAAGCCAATAACATGAGAATATTTATTTTGAGATAATTATCTTACACAGATGTTTACTTATTTGGGATATTTGCAGAAAATGCCATTCCTCTCCGAAATGAATAGAACTTCACTTTGTTCCTGTAAGTTTCAAAAAAGAGAGAGCCAAAAGGAGATAAAAAAAACTTATTTCAAAATTGTGAATGTTTTATCTGAAAATTCCACTTCTCAGAATTTACATATTATTCCTTATAATTAGAGAATTGAACAAAGATTTAGATAGAAAGATTATGCTCATGGTGTTACGTATGATAGTGGAAAATTAGGACCAAAATAAACATTTTGGAAAAATAAATGATGTACATGAAAATCATGCTATTAATGAATGATTAATCACATGGAACTCCTCATAATATGAGTGAAATATGATCATACAACAGCTCATATGTTAACGATCCAAATTGTGTTTTTAAATAAGTATAGAAAATACTGAGTAGCTAAAATATTAAGAATGGTATTTCTGGTTGGTAAAATTATAAGCAGTTATTTTTTTTTTCTTTATACTTTACTGAATTTTTTAAAGGTCCCATTATACATGTATGTTTAATTCTACCATTAGGGGAAAAAAAAACTTTTTTAAGGACGGAAAATACCTACCCTATTTTTTTTTAAAGGTTTACACTTTGCTAATTCTTTGTTTTAAAAATCCTTACTATCCAATTTGCCAGTAGGGTTGCGGTGATACCGTTGCTTTCTATTCATTTACGTATATGAGTTGTGAATCCTTGCTTTAGGAGGTAGTTCAAACCCTTTCTCTCCACACTCACTCTTTTTTCCTTTCTCCCTCCATGTCCCCTTTTCACTCCTTACAGTCTTCTCTTAATTTTTATGAAAATCAGCTAAAATAGTGACAACAAAGGTCTTAATAAAATTTCCACCATTGTAAGCTTTCACATCCTCTCTGGGTTATAATCATTTCTCCCTTCCCTCTTCTCTTTTTCTTCTTTCTGGAACCTCTCTTCATCATGTATGTGGACCTTCTGAATTGCTACTGCACGCTAGTTTTTAAAATACATGTTAAAATATGTGTTTCTGTACTGAAAGGACAAGAACACACTTTGGTTGTGTCTATCATTATCTTTTCCTGATCTTGTTTCTCAAGGACAGTATCTCTCTCTCTCTTTCTGCTTTTGCTAATTTTTGCATAGTACTTAACACTGTGTCTTAAATGTAAGGATGTTTCATAAGTCATTTGATGACACTGAGCAAAGTTTGGCCCCAAAATATGTTTAGAGTTGATTATCAGCTCCAGGGGAGAGAGTGTTAGCACAAATAGCACAGAGCTGCTATTGAGATCAAACAGAAGAACTGGAAAGGCAAGTCTGAAAAGAATCCTTTGATAGGAGGTGGTTATCTTGAGCCAGTGGAACAAGGAAATCACTGGGATGGCAAACTCTGTCACTGTGTCTGACGAACAAAAAAACAATGGAGCAACTATGAAAGAAGTACAACAAAAGCAAATGACTACTGGCTGGTCAAGGAAGGATACACGGATACCCAGAGCCCAAGAATAATTCCTACAGGCAAGAGTGGAAAGTGAAACATTTCCAAATGTGATGTTAATTTTTACTACTTTAGTTGTGATCATAGGACTAGATAAGTCATAGACACTCTCCTACCTTACTCTTTATCTGTGTATTTTCTGTGGGTGGCTGCATATATCATAATGATTCCATGTATGCTTATACTTTACAGAATGTCTTCCCCTTTCAATTTTATTTTATCAAAATCTGTTGGATCTCATGTGCAGTAGCCATAAAATCTCCACAGAAAGAACAGAGTGCTTATATTCACAGACATCATGGAAATCTCTTTGAAGATACATTTCCTTTAACTTTAAAAACTTGGAGCCCCTTTGTTTAGTTTCTGTAAAATATATATTGTTTATTTTATCCAAGTCATACGTGACATAGTTCAGAAAGTCAGATGGTACTTTAAGGCCCATGATGAGAAAGAGCAGCCCCTGCTTCGTCTCCTCCATTCTAATTCTGCCTCCCACAGGTGGCTGCTTCAATTCATTAAGTTGTTTTCTCTTTATTTATCTCCATAAACTGCTGTTTCCCAATATTTCAATTATTTGATACCACAGAAGACACGGATTAACTCACTTCCACTACCCTCACACAAAAAAACCCACCCCCCTTCACATAGTCTCTCTTTTTCCTTACCATACTCAGTATAACTAGATGTATCACAAATTATGATTTGGAAAGTATTCCATGTTTACATGACTGACTTTTGCACAGAGCCTCACAATTTAGTTGTAGCTTACTATGCTTATATTTCCTTTCTTGTATAACTTTTTATTTTCCCTGGGATTTATAACTGCCTCTTTATTTAATTTGGTATTATCTCTGCACCTGCCTTCAATCTATCCTAACCTGTCTGACCCTGTAAAATTTTCAATATGATCAAACACATCAAAGAATTATTTTCTTCTTTTCTTTTTTTCTCTCTCTCCCTCTTTCTCTCCTGCCCTCTCTCCCCTCCCACCTCCTACTTCTCTTTCTTTCTCAATTTCTTTCTCCCTCTTTCCCTCTTTGCCTCTCTCCCTCTCTCCTCTTTCTCTTTCTTTCTTTCTTCCTTTGTTTCTTTCTTTGTTTCTTTTTCTTTCTTTCTTTCTTTCTTTCTTTCTTTCTTTCTTTCTTTCTTTCTTTCTTTCTTTCTTTCTTTCTTTCTTTCTTTCTTTCTTTCTTTCTTTCCTTCTTTCTTTCCTTCTTTCCTTGCTTCCTTCCTTCCTTCCTTCCTTCCTTCCTTCCTTCCTTCCTTCCTTCTTTCTATTCTTTTACATATATGAATAATATACAGTATCTCTCCCCAAGGTTTACACCCTCTTGTTCCAGTCTTCTTCTATCCTGCACTTTTCTTGGTCTGCCTCTTATTCTTGGTCTGCCTCTTAACTGAGGTCCCACAACCGCCTTTCACCATCATTCTTGGAATATCTCACCCCGCTCCCCTTCTATGTCGCATTATCTGCTTTCTTGATCCCTCTCCTCCTTCTTGGCTTAGTCGCTTAAATTGGTGGAGCACATCCTCAGAACTTCTTAAGAAAGGGTGCACAGGACATTGTTTTTATGAATACTATTTTTGAGAATGTCTTTATCCTCACACCTGAGTGATAGTTTGCCAGATGTAGCATTAAAAATAAGAAAACATGTTGCATCTGACTTGTAAAGGCATTTCCTCACCATCCTGTGGCTCTCATACTGTTGAGAAGTCCAGTGACATTTGGATCCCCTTCTCTATGTGCGTAGCCTGTTTTTTCACTCTGAGAGTTTTTCAAATCTTCTATCCCTGACATTTCATGATGATATGCCTTAAAGTAGCCCTTTTTCATTACTGTGTCTGGGACTATGTACCTTGTCCTTTTTTACTTTGTAAATATGTCCTTAAGATATGTTCTTGTATTATTTCTTTGATCATTTCTCCCTTCCCTTTTCTCTTTTTCTAACTTTCTGGAACTTTTATTCATCGTGTATTGGACCTCCTGGATTGTTCTCTAATTTTCCTATCTGTTCAGTCTTTGTCCTTTTGTTCTGTTATGTGAGATTTTCTCAGCTTTATGCTCCAACTCTAAAATTATTTTATTTATCACATTTTAAATTTCCATAAGCTCTTCCTTGTTCTCTGATTTACCCCTGTAAGTTTAAGGATATTAATTATCATTTTTAAATTAAGTTTTCTTGTGCTCCCTGTTTTGTCTCTGTTTCTGCTAAGCACCCTTTTCCCATGTGCTCATTTTCTTTTTCTTTCTTTCATGTTGGAAGCTTTTCTCAAATGTTCGCTTTTTTAAAGAGGGGGGCGCAATGAAGCAAATCAGTTGCTCTGTGTGCTCAGCCAGAGCTTGTCAGATGTGGGGCTTTTTGTAGGCAGATTGAGCTAGAACCCAGCTACTTCACTGGGTCAGTGTCTGCAGATTTTTTTTTCCCTTACAGCCAATTGGGAAAAGACTTCCACGATCTCACTGCAGAAAGTCGTAAATCTAGAGGCTGGCTTTTGGGAGCTGAGCAGAGGAAGCTGAGTGGTTGTAGTGATGATGAGGGGTGTCTCACTAAATATTATGTAGACTTTCCCTTAATCTCCCTGTTTTTTATGGCTCCTCAACCCACCCTCCCTGGGGCTGAGCTCCAGGATTTCGGAGTCTCGTGGCTTAACCTCTCCGAACTCCTTCTTTGCCTCTGGGCTTTTGTGTCTGGTCCACCTCTTCCTTAAACAGAACTTTGGCCAGTTTTCCTTTAAAGTGCACTCCACACCTCCCACCCTGGCATTCAGAAGTGCTTCTGATTCCTGAGAATTTACAGCCTTCTCTAGCTTGAACCATCTTGCTTTAATTTTGGCTTCCTGTGATGCAGGGTTAGAATTAGCTTTCTCAGTCATTCACCATTTAGCTATATGATTTTCATCTTCCAAAATTTTGTTGATATCCTTTTAATGGCTATTGCCATCTTCCATCCTCCTTGAATGCTGGTATCACCTGTATTCCTTTCTTGTCATTGTACTGGGGAGTTGGAGAAAACCGAGATGAATGGAGGTGTTCAATCTACCAGAAGCTTCTTCAGTGACTTTCAACATCTTTCTATACAAATATTGAATATTGTCCAATATTGAAATTCATACGTTACAGCATATTTCACATTATTGCTTCTGACATCTTGGGCTTTAGCAGAACTGGTTTCATAAAAGCTAAAATGCTCTCTTAACATAAAATTTACATGTCAAATACAGGTATTCAGGACAGCAGAGTCAACATGGTCATCGTGCTAGTTTAGAATATGATCTTGTGATTATAACCTGAATAGTTTTTAGAATCTTGAAAATATTGACTTACTTCAAGGACTATAAAAACAATTTAGGTTGCATGACCCCGACTAAGCCAACAGAAGCTGGCAACTCAGATGCAAGGTAAAATATTGACAGAACACTCATCACTGACTGAATCCAGGGCCTCCCAGCTGAGGGGAAACCAGTGGGCAGAAGCACTACAAAACTCAGGATAATAAATGAAATGTTCCAGTTGATTGGTATAATAAGTCATTTCCATCCGCACATTGGCATATTTTGAAAATCCTGATTGATATTCTGTCAGAGACTTAGAAATAGGATGAGAGTAAATAGCAGAAAAGGAAGAGTTTGAGGAAAGAAATTCATTTTATGGTAGTATTGAGGAAGAAAGAAGTTTTAATTAGCCCCCTGTGAGAATACTTTTAAAAGGTTTTGTGGGGTGAGAATATTCTTATTTACTGAGAGAGCTTACAACCCATCAAACAGTTCTGAAACTTTTGGGGGTCTAAGGATCACCTGGGGAAATTGTTCAAGATGCAAGGAATCAGATTCCACTGCCAAAGACACAGAATCTGGTCTGGGATGAGGCTTGAGAAGGTGCATTTTTTATTTTTAATGACAGTACTGGGGGTTGAACCCAAGACCTCTTGTATGCTAAGCATGCACTCTCCCACTGAGTTATACCCGCACCCCCTCCACCATTTTTTAATGGAGAAATAGGACATAAGATAATTGTGGAACTGCAATTAAAGCAACCTATGTTTATTTCATTCCTCAATATTTGCATATGCGTAAATATGATAGTTATTGTCTGTGGAACTATAAATTCTGCAGGGTCTAAGTCTCATATCATTTCAAGTAAGATTGAGGAATTAGGGTACAATGTGGTTTAGGCTAGAGTGAATTTTTAAGAGATCAAATCCTGTGGACCCTAGCTATGTTTTGTAAATCACAGAATTACTCCTGTTGATCCCTTAGTAGGACAAAGCAGTTCATCCTCCATACCTCCTGCCCACTCCCACCATGGTGAAGGGTGGAATTTCCCTTTGCCTCTCCAAGAGAGGGCTGGTTATTCAATCTTCTGTTTTAGGACCTACTGAGGGCACAGCCTTGTGTGTGCCGAGCTGCTTTCCTCGGCATCTGTAGGAAGGGAGACTGCCGTGGTGTGGATAGTGCACACATTAAAGGAAGCACAAGTGTACTTAGGACCACTTTTGGGAGATGCTTCTCAGGACAAGGCTGCTGGCAGGCACATCAGTAGGATCACAACTTGGCGTTCCATGCTCTGACACTGTTACATCAAGGGTAGCATCCAAGCACATTTCCCAGATGTTCCTGGCCTTTGAGGTGTTGCCTCGGCCAGGCGCTCAATTTCATTCTGCTTCCTGAGTCTTAGATTCCCTTCCTTGCAAGGTCATTCACTGGACCCTAAGTGCCGGCCAGTGCTCCCCAGTGGATATCCAGTGTGTTCACACAGATAAGAGTAGGTCTGGCTTTATTTTTACCCCAAGCCTCCTATGAGCCTAAGGGTCTATCACAAGGATATAAAATTGTGAAACCTGACCAGGGAAACCCTCCTTGAGTATATTCACTCCTCAAGTTCTTAGAATGATAGTTATAGACTAAGAAGATATACTAAGATAATACCATTTACAATGTCCGGCAGTGTGCAGTCTAGTTGGGGAGATACGGAGGCACACAGTTAAGTCAATATAAGGCAGCAGCGATGAAGTGCCACCTTACTAAGGTCTATGTCAGGGCTCCTGGGCAGAGAGAAGCCAGAGAAAAGCCAAAGGTCAGGACTGCTGGGAGTGAAAGAGAGCAGCCTCCAAGGGGAGATACTCTTTGAGGTTGACCAAGAATGAGTAAGAGTTAGATGTGGGGAGGGTGGTGGAAAGGCATTCTGGACATCTAAGGAGTTTGTCCTTTAAGTGGTTGATGAAGATTATGGCCCGGCTGGAGGGAAGGCTCAAGTTGGGGAGTAGTGAGATGAAATGCATGGGAGAACAGTTAGGGGACTTTCTACTATTTGAGGTGTAAGATGATAAGAATATCTGGATGTGGCATTTTAAATTTAAGGAAAAACAGACAGAGCAACATTTAGAGGAAAGGAATAACAGAACTTGGTGATTGAATATATAAGACGAAAGGGAAATGAATCGAATGCTTCTGACCATCAGGTTAAATATCAGAGTGGTATGGTGGTTTCTGAAAGATGATGGGCATGTCATAGATACATCTGAGTAGCAAAACTTATTTTCTTTAAAGCATCTCAAACAGTTGTTACTGTTTATCTTGTTCTTCTGATTTGTATTTCTCTTTTGCTAAGGTACATGTTCCACACTCAGCAAAAGGTGTGAAGTAGGCTCATAGCAATTTTTTTAAAGTTTGTGTTAAATTGAGCCACAAAGCTTTTTATAATTGGGCTTTTTGTTATTTATAAGCATTTACTTTTCAATAAATTCATAGTATTATGAAAATAGTTGTTTTCAGTAGAGTAGTAATAAACTATCATATATTCCTTTTGCTTAATAGTTCTATCATAAGGATTTACTTGGTCACATCTTATCTATTACTTGAAGAGAGTACTCTCTAAAAATAGTCATTATGCAGGATTACAAGAAGAGCAGGGTTCCAAGCTTTACAACTAGTATGTCATCATTAACTAGTCATAGCAACTCTGGACTTTTCTTTGAAAAAAAAAAAATGCTGTTTTCCTATACAAAGATATTCTATTATATCTTGGTTCCTGAGCAAGTTTCTATGGAGTTAATCTTTCTTATGACACCAAATGGTTTGCATCTGACCCAGTGGATGAAGAATCAAAATACCTTTTATGGGGGAGGGTATGGCTGAGTGGTAGAGTGCACACCTAGCATGCACAAGGTCTTGGGTTCAATCCCCAGTACCTCCATCAAAATAAATAACACCGCTCCCCAAAAATACCTTTCTTTCATGAGTAGTTACATTTCCAATACCTTGTCATGATTAGTTAGTATGATTCGTGAGTTTATGCAGGTTTCCATTACATGTTTATTTACTAAACACTTTTGACCCCAAATGGTATACAAACTGATAACTCTCGGTATTTATTAATACTATGATTCCCTAGAAGAGGTTGTATAAACATACCTGCATTCCCTAATTGCTTTTGCATCTGAGACATTTGCAAATTTACATGAGCCTCTCTCTTGCACTGGGCTCCAGCCAGTTCATTATAAAGGACATTAAATGGGCTTAAACACTTGCGGTGCCAAGCTGAAGTTAGGCAGTGGTGAGGGCAAGGAGAAAGGTCTTCTCTGGGTGGAGAGAGCGGTTCACCTTGGGCCACCACTGTGCTCCTAGTGCCTGGGTGAGAATTAGGAAACAGGCACCCCAGGTGTGACGGCAGCCCCCTTGCACCCTCCACTGGACACCACTGTGCTATCCACCAACTGCACAAGCACAGGCTGGGGCTCTGGGTACACCTGCTTGTTTCCCAAAAGCCACTAAGCCCAGAGCAGAGAGTCAGCATCTCAGGCCAGTGCTGTAAGAATCGAGAATCTGAGTTCCGTGTGCCACACATTGCCGTGCTGTGCTGTGGTCCTGGGGGGCCTGGAGTGTGAAACTCTCAGGCTAAACGGTAACCAAAGGCCCTAGAAGGCAGGGTGGTTCACATCTGATCATAGAGCAGCCGTGATGGCAGATAATGCTAGTTTCAGTATCACCTCTTCGCAAGATTGTCATTAGGGTGGCAGAAAAGCCCAGAGAAAAATCTTCCTGCCTCTCAGAGCAGTGACAGGTTTAGAAGTACCAGACTCCAGAGCAGCCCCGCCAACAGAAATATCGTCCCAACCACAAATACAAACCATGGAACTGAAAAATCTCTGTTGGCCACGTGACAAAAGGCCCAAACAGATGAAACTGATTTTAATATATTTGGATTTAGCCCAGTATATGAAAAGATGATATCAACATGTAATCCATATAAAAATCATGAATGAGATGTTTGACATTGTTTTTTTCATGCCAAGTCTCTGAAGTCAGGTGTGTCTTTCACACTTTTATAGCACAACTCAATTGGGACAGGTCACGTTTCAGGTGTTCAGTAACCGTACGTGGCTCATGGCCACCATGTTGGACAGGGCAGGTCTGAAACAACAGCAGCAAAAATCTGCTCCGTGATCAGAAGGACCAGAGGTGAAGCAGAATGACAGTTGAGGCGGGGTGGGTGTGCTGTTTCAGAGCCGCTGATTCTTTATGTCACCTCTTTTTTTATTTTTTGGCTTTATTTTTGTTTTTTGGCGTGGGAAGTAGGTAATTATGTTTACTTATTTATTTGAATGGAGGTACTGGGGATTGAACCCAGGACCTTGTGCTTGCTAAGCACACACTCTACCACTGGGCTATACCCTCCCCTCTTTATGTCACCTCTTAACAGGTATATAACCCTAAGCTTGACAGAATAGACTGTTACGGAAATGACAGGCCAGCCAAGAAACAAGCACCACTCGGAGGGTTGGAGTACTCAGATTTATTACGCCGGCGGGCTCAGAGGGGCTTCTGCTCCGAAGCTCTGAGCACCTCCAAGACGTGCACATAAGGTTTTATAGGGTTAATTACAAGTATGGGGCTATTAGCCAATAAGGTTCAAACAACAAAAAGCAAGGAATCAGTACACTGGAGCTTATCAATTTGGAACAGATCACATTACTGACACTTGTTGAGCTTGGATTTACGAGTTAGCTTGTTAGCCCAGTAAACTGACATTAAACTTCAGATTTATGAGTTAGCCCAGCAGAACTTAGATCAGTAAACCGACACGTATCACACTTAGATTTGTGACTTAGCTCGTTAGCCCAGCTGGGCTTTTCCTTCACAAGACTAGTATTTCCCATTGCCCAGCACCTGATCGGGAGCTGCACACAGCAGGCTCTGGGCCCCTGTCATTAGAACTTACCTACTCTGTGTGGCCCACGGCCTTCAGATACTTCCACAGCCACTTGTGTGTAACGTGGCTGCATCTCAGCAGAAGGAGCATGGCCCTTATTCATCCAACCCCATCATCAACACAGAATGTTTGTGAGCAGCCTCGGGGCCATATAAACATCCTGCGGTGGGTCGGGAGCACCTGACCCCCTATTAACATGTCAATAAGAGTGGCTGGTGCTCTGGGCTTGTTTTCTAGGGTTTTGATGAGCTTCATTAATTATGTTGAGGAAAAAAAAGGTGTGCAGCTGGAGGAGATCCCACTTAGCTCCACGTGAACATGAATAATTGGACAGTTGGCAGAGTGTTAAATTGGTGGTCTAGTGAGAGAAACTCATGAATAAACACAGTTCCCCAAAATGCCACAAAGTAGGCACCGTTCTCTTGCCCTGCGTTTCTACCTTCCCTGGACTCAAGAGCTGGCTGGTGGGAGCCAGTGTAAGATCAGTTAGGGAGCTGCCTCGGCAGGGCAGGAACGGACTCTGAAGCTGGGACAAACGCTCAAGTCCCTCCTTCACCCCTTCATTACCTGCAGGGTTGGGAGCAGGTTATAGTAGCTCTCTCTCAGCTTTGGTTTTTCATCTAGAAAATGGGGACGACAGTAATAGGGTTATTATGACGATGCTGTGTCTTAATTTACATAAAGCATTTAGGATAGTATCAGACCCATAGTATATACTATATGCAGATTTTTAAGGTAAAACATTAATCATATCATATGTTAGTCATACCTTTTTAATCGTGTAGGAGAGTATAACTTTCAGTTTTCCTCTAAGTTAACTTCATTCATTCATTCATCATTCATTCATTCATTCAATAGACATTGATTATGTTCCTGACATGTCTAGGTATTGGGCATACAAAGATGGAAAGATTCTAAGAGAAACATATTATCATATGTGTGAAAATTATATGGACAGTCTACAAACAAAGTGGCAAAAGAGTATTATTCTCTTTTAAAAATCCATGGTTTACAAGTTTTAAATGCTGATGAAAAGAGTTTCTTTTCATCCTGGCTATGACAGGATTGTTCCTCCTGCAATTATCTCTGTTTAAACTTAAAATTATTTTTCATATTTTAACATACACTATGAAAATATATACTTTTTGCTCATTTCTGTTAAATGAGCAAAAAACACCTCCAGAGAAAATCTAGCCACTTCCCCACCCCCTACTTTAGAAGATACCTTTGAATTTGAAGCCTAAGTATTTCTGGAACTTTACTATGTGAGAGAAATCATTTGTCTTTGTCAAAATCAGAAGCTAAAAAGGAAGATGGGATTTAATTCAACTGAACACTTAGAACATCTAACTTTTTGGGTATTAGGAGCAGGTAAACAAGTATTCATAAAAATAATGAAAATTATTATTACTTTAAAACTGCTTCTTTCTCTCTCTCTCTCGGGAGTTATTTAGATGAAAACAGGCATTTTAGTAAAATGTTTAAAACAACTCCAAAATAAGTAAGAGCTCTATTGGAAATTTTACTATATTATTTATCTATTCCTGTGTAAAAAATTATATCCAAAATTTAGCAGCTGAAAACAACAAGCAGTTCTGAGGGAATCCAGGAGCAGCTTAGCTGGGTGGTTCTGGCTCAAGATCTCTCATAAGGTTGCAGTAACATTGTCGTCTGGACTGCAGTCATCTGAGGGCTGGACCTGGGCTTGGGAATCTGCTCCCAGGGGGCTCCCTCCCATGGCTCCTGACTGGAGGCCTCAATTCCTCCCCCCACGGATGTCACCACTGCTTGGTGCTTCAGTGTTCTCATAACATGACAGCTGGCTTCCTCAGAGCAAGTGATTCAGGAAAAAGCAAGGAAGGAGTCACAATGCCCTTTATGACATAGTGTTGAAGTCACACAGCTTCGCCGCTTCAGTATTCTATTCATTTGAAGCAAATCATTAAGTCCGTTCACACTCTAGGGGAGAGGAATTAGCTCTACCCTCTGAAGGGAGTGTCACAAATTTGTGGACATATTTGTGGATGCCATAATTACCAGGAAAGGCTTTTGACATTTCATAAAGTGCTTAAGTGGTATGGGCACAGAGACGCTTAGGATGGGAAGAACTGAGCTGGCAAAGATGAGCAGACTCATCTGGGGGATGTGCGCTTCGGCGCGGTTGCCAGCGTGGTGGAGAGGAGGGGAGGGAGGAGGCAGGCAATCATAGACACCAAGCACACCAGAAATTTGTCTCTTTTCACTTTGCAGCCCTGGACCTAATATCAAATATGCCTCGTGGCAGGGAATTCATGTAGAATTCTGTGGTCCAATGTGAAGAAGGCTTTGCTTTTATTTAAAGTGGGAAATAAAATGTTAGAGGGCCTAGCAGCTGAGCTGTTACCTCCTCGGCACTAAATCCAACCTTGTTAGTTACGCGGTTTTTCACTTGGCTTGCAGAATGCCTTCCCTCACCTTCTCACTTTAAGGCGTTTATTGTTTCTGCCCTAGGGTTTCTGTCCTTTCCCTCATCCTCCGTACTGTCTTTCCTGCTGAACTGTGTCCCCCTGAAAGGCATGGCACGCTGATGCTGCCGTTCACCTCGCGGTACCTCGGAGTTCTTCCAGCGCGTCCGCCGCTTCCTCCATTTTCCATCTCACCACTTGGGCGCTGCTGTTAGTCGCATGTAACTTCCTATTATTGAATATTTCAGGGGCCGAAGCCCTCGGTGCCCCATGCTGTCCACTTAGTCATCTCTCTCCACATTTGTATTATTCACAGCAGGATGCATGCACGCAAATCCTTTAAGTCCTTCAGGCTTTTCTTTCCATTTCCCCTTCAAATATGAATCACCTAGCAACATTTGAGGACCAGTTGCATAAGAACCAAGCTATATTCCAGTTACTGTGAGCATCACAAAGGATGTAAAAGAAATGGTTCCTCCCCTTAAGAAGTTTATCCTCTAATAAAAGCTGGATTGTTAAAAAAAATTAAGTAATAACAGCATACAGATTCCTATTTATATTCAATAGAGTGACATGTTGGCCAAGTTACAATGATCAAATTCAAAGGTTATTCTTTTGTATACCTTTTAATAGAGAAAACCAGCTGTCTTTTAGATTAAGTAAATGCATGTGCCTTGATGAAAAATATTGCTACAAGAAATCATTTGATGGGGTTGACTTCCTAGTATTATAAATATATTCCATCCAATCTGGTTAAAATGCATTTTTGCAACCAAAATAAAGAAAGAAAGCATTTATTAATAATTATAAACAAAGATACACCCTATTAATATAATAAATAATTAGCTATGACTGGTGGCTGAAGGATAACTTATCAATGTTCTGATTTTTCTTCTGTTTTAAAACACCTGCCCTGTTTAAAAGATCAGCCCTGTGCTTTGATTTACTTTACTTTTAATGGACTGTTGTTCAGAAAAAGGAGTTGGGATTGTGGGTTGTGAAGAGTTGATAAGGAATAAAAGTGTAAGCTGAGGAGTAGTAAAAGAGGACGCCATGGGAGGAGAACTGAAGACGGCGAGGAAGCCCCTTGGAGCTCGTTATTAAGATCTAACCTGTGATACAAGAAGCAGTGGCTAGTCGTTGTAGGTTTCTGAGAAGAGGAGAGTACTATCTTGATCAAAATGACTGTGACAGAGGAGATGCTAGGAAACAGCACACTTGGAGGACCTGACTGATATGACTCCGGAAATAGATCCAAAGAAAAAGTGAAAGATGAGTGGAAGTGACCATGGGCATGAGTTGGGACAAGTAAAGCAAAGAGTCATCAAATTTGACTTCCAAGCCTCTAACTTAAAAAAACTGAGGAGAGCCATTAGTTGCTGGTGAAGGGAGAGTTGTCCAAAGTGGATGGTTTGAACACTGTTTAGCTTGTCTGTTGGACATTCAAGATGTCTTTCAGTGGAGGAATTAAGGACTAAAGCTGTGGGCTTTAGGTTCGTTTATGCCCAAGCAGTAGTTGAAAGTATGCGTTGATGAACCACTTCTTGAGGGAAGTCATACGTGGTGAGAAAATATAATGTCTGGCACTAGGTCTGAGATAGCTAGAATTAATGATTAGGAAAAATGACAAGCATACAAGAAATACTTGTATGCATGTGCATTGGATGAGTGTATATGTACATGTGTATTTGTGTATATCCACACATATGTATTTATACAATATCTGAAAACACATTCATTGTAATGTTAACCCTAGTTAGTTTTTTCTAACTACTGGAATTATAAGTGATATTTCTTTTCTTTTCTTTTCTTTCTTTTTTTTTTTTTTTTTTTGCTCATCTGTATTTCCTTATTTTTCCAGTTGAATATATATCACTTATATAAGTTTCCTCATAGGGAAAAATCGTTTTTTAAGTCCTTGGAGGGATGAAAGAAATAGGAATAGAATTTTCAAGATCAGAATAAAAGGGAACCCTGAAATAATGGTCTCAAGATGAGGAAACAGAGACCCCAGTAGCTGAGTGATTTATTATTAGGCTTTCAAAATAAGAGCATGAATTTTTTAAAGCTGGGGCTTAAAATATATACATGTCAAGGAGAAGAATTGAGTTACCCTCATCTTTTAGAACCTAGACTGATCCAAAGCAGCAGTT
This sequence comes from Camelus dromedarius, assembly GCF_036321535.1. Taxonomy (NCBI): domain Eukaryota; kingdom Metazoa; phylum Chordata; class Mammalia; order Artiodactyla; family Camelidae; genus Camelus; species Camelus dromedarius. Next base: position 23,861,351 of record NC_087436.1, read on the forward strand.
CTCAACTAGGGATAATTTCATTTCCACATCCCCCAGTGGACAGTTGGGAACATCTGGAGATATTTTTGGTTGTCAAAACTAGAGGAAGGGAGAGCTGCTGCTGGCATCTGGTAGGCAGAGACCAGGGGCACTACTGAACATCCTGCAATGCACAGGACAGGCTCCCAAAACAAAGAATTATTCAGTTCCAAATGTCAACAGTGCTGTGGTTGGGAAACTCTGATCTAAAGGGTAGTTCATATTAGTAGCTACCATAGACAGAATGCTTTTTGTGCCAAGATTTGTGCTGCGCTAAGCACTTCACGTGAATCGTTTCATGTCATCCTCAGATGACCTGGAAACTCAGGCATATAAGGTTAAGTAGCCTGTTCAAGTTCACATAGATGGCATTGGAACTGGGAACTAAAGCAAAGTCTGTTCAAATTCAAACCTGAGCTCATAAACATTATGCAATTTTGCCTCCAAGTCGACACTCACAGAGTGAAATGGGAACAAGACAACCAGCTGAAGGTCACATCTGACATTCTGGTTTCATTTTTTTCTACCCTTGTCAAGACAGTGGCTTCAGAACCACTTTTATTTAAACACTTTTCTGTGTCCGTTCCCCTTCACCCCTCCCTCCGTACCCATCTTCCTGATGTTTCTTTTGTGAGAGTATTGTTTGCTTTTTTTAGAGGTGGGGGTGGGAGGTAGTTTTGGTTGGTCGTGCAAATGGGGACTGATATGTGTCTGGTCTGCAGGATTTTTGGTCATGGAGCAGCCATCTGAAAGTGTCCAAAAATTCCCGCTTTATAGCATCATTTAAGCACACTGGCAACAACACAGGCAGACTTTTTATGTTATTCTCACCCAGCTTCCTGGATCTCTTCATCTTTATCTCCGGATGATGAATTCTTGTCTCCAGCATTCTAGAGTTACCTCAACCTCCTTGCCACTGAAGGACACTGCATATTAAGAACAAAAATTGCATTGCTTTTAAAAACTGTCTTCTGTGGGTCCTTGAAAACATAGATCAACAACTCAGCGGATCTAATTGGCTTGCTTGTCAGCTGGGAGGGAAGAGTGGCGTTCCCACTATTATGTACATTCATATGTCTCCACTCTGTTGCCTGTACTCACCACTTCTTTTCTGATTGAAAATTAGGATTTTTAGACTTTTGTCTTACGCATACTGAATTACTATAGACACAAGAATTGGAAAGTACCAATGAGGCTCTTGAATCTGTCTTCCCTTTGCCATGTTTCCCACACCAACATGGAATTGAAATACAATCATCCCTCAGTATCCAAGGGGGATGTTCCCAGGATCCCCCATGGATACCAAAATCCATGGATGCTCAGGCCCTTTAGATAAAATGGCATAGTATTTGTATATAAACTACACACATCCTCTGTACACTTTGAATCATCTCTAGGTTACATATAATACCTACTACAAAGTAAATACTATATAAATAGCTGCCGTGTGGCAAGTTCTTTTGCTCTGGGGAACTTTCTGGAATCTTTTCCCCACATATTTTTCATCCACAGTTGGTTGAATCCGCAGATGTGGAACCAACCCACAGATACACAGGGCCCACTGTAATGAGTCCCAACATTGACATGTATGGAAAGACCATAGTGCATTTCAGAGTGTCCCACCCATGTCCCACACATGTCTGTGGCTCCCTCTGGATCACACAAGATTATTTTAAGTAGTAAAATGTCAACAGTAATAAATATAATTAGGAAGGAAATTTGGATAAACCTGTGCACAGGAAAAGACTTATTTTAGACTCTTTTCCTGTGAGCTTTTTTTTTTTTCTCTTTTTGGTCAGGATTAAATTTCTTTTTAATACCAGTGCTATCACTCAAGGGGAAAGAGAATTTATTTGTATCCTTTATCCTGTTTTGATTTTGAGGGAGAAATTTTATGCATTCCTTTCCTATTTCTTTAGACTTGAAGCCATAAAAACAAAACAGTACCTTTTTTTTTTTTTAAGTGAATACAATGTTTCTGGCATTGTTCTACACGGTCTCCCTTCAGGTCTTCATTTATGTTCACCAAGCTTGTCATAACTGTTATCTGCATTTATATGTGAGAAGACTGAGGCGTAGAAATAGCAAGTGATTTTTTTCCTAAGAGCACTTAGCTAGTAAATGAGAGAGTGGAGAATTGAACTCAGATCTCTTTGAATTCAGGGCCCAGGCTTTGCTTAAATACCGGGCAAACTGCCTTCCAGATTATGTGTTAAACCTGAATTTCAATATGGTTTTCTTTCAGAGAGCTAATAGCACTTTCACATGTTAATCTACTCTCATCGTATCAAGCTGAGTAGCTAAGTGGAATGAATTCATAATATCAAATAAATCTTCAGTGATCCTGTGGCCAACCTTCCATATATATCCAGTATCCACAGTACTGCCTCTGAGTTCCTGCTCCATGGGGAGGTAGTATCCCCTGAGGTTTGAAGAGGGTCTGTTATAGCTGCTCTGTTGAATGCACAGTCATCATTTTCCTTTACAGCTGTAAGTACAACCATGTATCAGAAACAGTATCCAGAATTTTGGTTTAAAAGTATTATGGCATATAGAAACCAGGAACCAGTCCACTGGTTTTTGTATAAGAGTCATGGGGAAGCCAGGCTGTCCCCACAGCGAGGCTGTGAAGCAGGGAGGAGCAGTGGGCCCAGGAGATGGATGGACCTTAGTTTGAACACTGGCCCCTTGGCTTACCAGCTATGGGGTCTTCCACAAGTTTTCATCTGTACTTAAATTTTAAATATTTTTCTTAACTTAAGTTTTCCCATCTGTGAAGTAGGGATAATGATCTACTCAAAGCTAATTTATGTATTATTATCAATTAGCAGTATTACTATTTGAGATACGGCATCAGAGAGAAACAGAAACAGTTTTCATGAAAAACTTCCTAATTTGGAATCCTAAATGGAATCCTGGTTCAAATCTCACATTGGGTGTTTACTAACTTTGTGCCTGGGGTGGGTCTCTTCAGTTTCTTCACCTGCAAAATGAGACGATAATGCCTGCCTTGCAGGAAAGATTAAATATGGTGAATGTCAAATATTTGGTGTGGAGCAGAGGCTCAGCAGATGTGAGCTTTAATTAGCATTTTCTACTTAACCAAAGCTGCTGAAGTATTTTCCTAGAAGCTTAGACCAACTTCCCTAGCACCTTCCAGGCTCATGGGTTCTAACTTTTTTTTTTCTTTTTCGAGTAGCCCATCCCTTTGAAAATACAATGAAAGCTACAGCAATATCACTAGAAAAAAAAAAAAAAAAGACACATTCCCCAAACAAATGTGGATACCATGACAGGGGATGCATAGACCCTCACCTCCCCTGTGGAATGAGATTCCCAGGTTTAGACCTAAGAGTTTAAAAATGTATGACAATCCAAATAGAATTATTTTCTGCTTTGTAATAAGACTTATCATAGTATTCCCATTGCAGCTTTCCCAGTATCATTAAAATAAAATTCCATTTACAAAAAAAAAAAAAAAAAAAAAAAAACTCCCTTGATCCAGAACATTTCAAGAACACATTTATTTCATTAATGGGGACAAGCCTCTTTTTAACAAAACATATTTATCAAATGCCTATTATGTGCCTAATAAGGTGGTGGGTGTTATGGGGAACAAAAGAAGCTTAACATGTGGTCCCTGCCCTCTGTGTTTCCTCCTAATTGGAGAGGCAAGTGAACAAGGCAGCGTTAGATGTATTAGTGCTCTATGCTGATATAATCAAGCACTAAATTGCGTGTGCTTGTGTGGGTGGGCGCACGGGCCTCACATATCATTCTCTGACCTTGAATTGTACACAAATCATTAGCGTCAAACTGGAGTCGCCGACTGCTCCCCACCTCGCATCTTTGCCTGGCCGACTTCCATCAGAGCTGCTCCCTCCGTGTCTGAAACACGTTTTAGAAAAGAGAGGGTGAAATCATACAGCTAGGAAAGGGCAGAAATCTGTAAAGAAAAAAGAGGTCACCTGTCTGTCTCTGGTTCTCCTGGCCGGCGGGTTCCATGTTGGAAAGGATCTGACCCGGGAGTACCCAGGCTTCGTGAAACCCTCTCGGTGGCTCACACGACAGCTTCTCTTCCCTGTTTACAGGTTTACTGTGGGGACTTCTGTCAGTGACTGAATCTGAAGAGGGAGAGGAATGGTGCAAAGAGAAAGGCCTGGCCAGCAAGAAGGGGAATTCAAACATGCTGAAGTTCCAGACTTTGTTCAGTATTCACTGCTGAGATGGCACGGGCATTTAACACAGGAGAAGAGCCTCACTGGGTGAGGATAAAGGGCACTTCCCCCTAACATTTATGGGCCCAGGGCAAAAGTACAGAGGTGGACTACATACTGTCTGCTTCATATTTATTTGTTCTACATCAAGCTATTAAGTAAAATATATTCCATCATCTGACCTTGACAATTGTAACTTTGCAGCAACCGGGAAGGCCAGGTTTAAATGCAGTGTGGGTTCCCTGGACCACGCAGTTCCCTTCCCATCCCTGGCTCTGTACTGTAGACCACAGGGGCCTCCAACACTTGTGGGACCCTCCAGTCCATACCTCCAAGGTCCATACACACCCTCCTTGTCCACTCTTTGGGCTAGGAGGTGCCCACAGCTGTGTGTCTACCTTCCAGAGGAAAGACCTGGGGAAACAGACTTGAGGCTCCCTGGGCAGGGAACATGGGGGTTCCAGGTGTGCAGAACACAGTCTAGAAAGGAAGACATGGGCTCTTGTGTAGATGACTTACCCGGTAGGGAAGGGTGGCCAGAGGAAGACCCAGCTGGGCCCTCTAGAACTGGTGGTCAGGGCAGGGGCCCCTCAATGCCTGTGTCTAAGGCCATAACCAAAGGTGGGGAAGACTTAAGGAGGAACGAGTTTGTCACAGTCATTAAGACTGCTCAGTTCACTTGGGGGAAACAGGGGTAAGTCGGGAGCAGCCAAGCAGAGGGAAGAGAGGTTGGTGAAAAGAAAGGAGGAGCCCAGACCTGGACCACTTCTAATGAAGATAGGGACTCAATTTATTATTGTGTTATTTAGAGAATGAAAAAAAAACCTGCTTTTACAGAAGCCAAAGGGCTCTATAATTCAATGATGAGATATGAAAGGCGAAAGAATGATGGTTTGGGAGCTAAAAGCAGGGGCTGAGAATAATTTTCCTGCAAGGTCACCTGGCCCCATCTTGCTTCTGTACCTTGTGACATCTGCCTCCTGTATACTAGCCCCTGAACCCATCCACAGTGAAGCATTCCACCATTATTTTACTCACTGGAAGAGAGAAAAATTGAAGGTTAATTTTGATTCCCCAAGGAGAAAAAAATTACTTTTTGGAGTATTAAATATGTAGAAAATTGAATATAAATATTGAAGATTAAACTACACAGAGTATAGTTGCTCTGTTTGAAATTACACTCTTTGAAGAATTAAAGAGAAAAAGGTACTTTAAATTTTGCAGGAATATGCTTTGTAGAAATTAAGAAAATTTTAATGATATTTATAATTTATCTCCATTTCATGAATTCTTTTTTTGCTTTATGAATAAAATAATTGAGAGATTTAGGAGGGAAGAAAATGAGTAACAATTTCAACTTTATAGCAAAAAAGAAAAAAAATCAAGATGCAACTTTGTGTTACTATTGTCCTAAAAGTATTTTTATCCATACTTAGCTTTATTCCCAGTCAGGTTAGTAGGCAGGGAATTTGAGAGTCCTTGAGTCCTTTAAACCCCTCTGCATTGTCCCTTTGCGCCTAAACATGTTGATGGCAGTTGTAAGGGGGAAGTAAGTGAATACAGTTGACTTCTGGTTTTCAAAAATTTATCATTCAAGAGGGCGAGGGTATAGCTCAGTGGTAGAGCACATGCTTAGCATACACGGGGTCCTGGGTTCAATCCCTGGTACCTCCGTTAAATAAATAAATAACTAAATAAACAAACCTAATTACTGCCCCCCCCCCAGAAAGAAAAAAATTTGTCATTCCAGATTTTTATTCATCACAAATAAAGCCAAAGAAAGAGAGTATAAGTAATTATACTGGAGTATGAATTTGAAGCCAGTCTGAGGCGCAAGCAAATCAGAGAGTTTGTGACTGAGCCCACAGTGGCCCAGAAAGGCCCAGGGTCTGAACCTTCTTTCCACTTCTGTGTTCCTGCTTGTCATCTACCTCAGAGTAGTGCTCAAGAAATGAGAATTTGTTGTTATTTATCCTACTGTTTAGATTTTCCAAATGTGATTAAGTTCATGTCTGTCCTTACTTTGAGAGTGATGTCACTGACACCTATGGTAGGAAATGATTTTTGTGGCATACATATTATTTTTAAAACTTAAAAAGTTCTTTCAGTCTTGTATTTGTCAAATCATCATTGATCTGAAGGTGTGACCCCAATGAAATATTCACTTATAATTGGTTGTATTTTCTGGGGAAATGTGTCTGTCTGGCAGTATTTGCAAATTTGGATGTGAGAATGTTTCTGAATGTATTCCCCTCACGTGTCAACAGTTTGTGGTGGATGTGAGGGCGATCTGGCTGCAACAAATACCCCTGATTCAGCTGATGTGGGTGGCTAGGTGGGTGCCCCCTTCCTCCTGTGCGTCCCTCCCGAAGCTGCACACTCTGTCGAAGAAGACGATCTTCCTCAGTAGAGGAGGATCGTTCTTCTCCATCAAGGGTACATGAGGAACTGCGCTCCCCTGCTAGAACCTCCAAACGAGCTTTCGAGAGCTTGTGGTACAAGAAAAATGCTTGCTCTGATATTATCATAGAAGACAGATGAAAGGACAGAGATTAGGAAGTAAACACAAACGTACACAATTGTAATGTATTGCACTTGTAGAACATGTTATGTTCTTTCAAAATGAAGATTTCGTCTTCCTTTTGAGAGAGGAAGAAACGATATTACTGTGAATATTTCATAGATGAGAAAAAGATACAGAAACATTATGTAACATTCAAAAAAATCTCACAGCACACAAATGAACAAACCAAGGCTAGTGATGTCATAATAAAGTTAACATATTTTTAATACTTGAGTGTGAGATGTTATGCTAAGCATTTCACAAATATTAATTCCTACCTTTACAGCCACCCTATAATGAAAGGTATTACTATATATTCTATTTTGCAGAAGAGGAAACTGAAACTCAGAGTATTTAATCACCAGCCTAAGAAGGATCACATACCTCGTAACTGGAGCCAGTGTTCAAATTCAGGTCTGTACGGCTCCAAATCCGAAGCTTTTCCACTCCATGTGCAAATTAGATTGGGTCTCCAGAGAGTCCTAGTCCAGTGTCCCTTCTGCTTCTTATATAGGTATTTACTGACTCATTCAGTCATCTGTTCATTCATTCGTTCATGCACAGAGCAGGTCCTCTTTGCCAGGCACCGTGTTCTGGGAGTAGACACAGAGATGGTGAGGAGGAGTATCCACTCTTACCCAGCACGTGTCTGGGGAAGCCACTGTGTAGACAGCTAGATTACAGGGTCACATGTGTGGCCAAGGATGAGAGCAAAGGGCGGCATGGGTGGTTGGGGCAGAGAAACTCAAAGGCACATTTGAGCTGAATAGCAAAGGATGTAGAAGTTGGTCAAAGAGAAAAAGGACTCCAGGACAGGGAACTGGATGGTCAAATCCACAGCAGGGTTTGTTGCTGGGGATATACTTAGGTGCTGGAGAGGGAGGAAAGAGTCAAAATGTGAGGGGCATTGGTGCCTAACTCAGTGCTTTCCAAACTTGCTTGTCCATTAGAATGACCTGGAATTTTTTAAAATGTCAAAACCAGGCCACCTCCCAGACCAGTGAACTCACAGTCTCTGGGAGTGGTACCCAGCGTCAGTATTTTCCACAGCTCCCCAGGTGATTCCACTGTTCAGACAAGTTTGATAACCACTGGCCAAACAAGCAAGGAAGGACTTAGTCCTGGAGTATAATTAACAGGGGCTTCTAGAAAATAAGAGACATGATCATTCTCATTTCTGGAAAAAGTAATTCTGTCCACACCCAGGGAGTGTCTGGAGGGCAGGATAAGCAAGTGTGCCGGGCCTGACGGTGGGCTGCAGAGGGGCCTGCCCTTTGGTGTTCAAGACCTCGATTCAAAATAAAGACCCTTCTTGACCAAATTTAAATTTCAGGCTATTAACTAAACTTCTGTGAGTTCAGTTCCCCTATCTGTAGTAGGAATTTGTAGGATCTGTTTTGCTGAATTGTTATAAGGCTGGTGAGATAATATATATCACATATCTGACAGATTGTGTGGCTTTGGCAAGACACTCATACATATTAGTACCCTTATCCCAGTGGAACAGTGATGGGGAGGCTGTATTGCGGCAGGTTGGTCGGAATTTCGATGGTAGGATAAAGTTGGAGGTGCAGGGAGAAAAATAAGAAGGAGGAGCCAAGGCTGCTAAGGTTCTAGCGTGAGGGAGTGGATGAAATCCTACAGGGAGAATGTTCACAGGGAGAGGAGAAGCCGTCAAGGATAAGCCTTTGGGAACACCAATATTTAAGGATTAGGCAAGTGCGGAGGAAACAAAAGGAGGAAAAGAGAAAGAAGCAGCTGGGAGTCCCGGAGGCCTGAGGGTGGCCACCCGGCAACCCCACAGAGATGTCAAGAGGTCAAGGGCTGGAAAATGACAGGTGAATTGCATGGTGGTCCCATGTCTGCCAGGGAAAAGGGGAGTTTCCTCTTCAGTCCCAGCAGTTTTACACACACGTGTATACTATGTGTGTTTACGTACGCATAGGTAGGTATGTACGTGTAGGCGCGCTCTCAAGACTTATTGGGTGCCCTGTGTGTGATACGTGCGCCCAGCCTGAGCTGGAGCCGGAGCTGAGAGGATGGGTGAAGTTGTACGTGACTGGGTCCTGGGGCTTCAACAACATAAAGGCAGTGGATATGCCACATTTCTCTTTATTTTGTGGGAGAGCAATGGCTGGCGTGATGAAACAAGGGGAAAATACGAGAAAGAGAAGATTAATGGACAGAGTGTTGACAGCATCTGCTCAGCCAGGAGCCATCCCTGGAACGTCCCTACCTGTTTCCGTGAGATCCATTCATAGCAAGTCCTCTTTGGGAACCTTCTGGAATACGGCCATGAGAAAACTCTTTCCAGATGCTTTTCAGAGTGTCCATGAAACCGTCTGCAGAGGGACATTCTTTAGGAGCAGAATGATTAACCTGAAGTGAGTCTGCTCCGGATGCTGCTAGGAAAGATTCCATCCTTCCTTCCCAGGCTCTGGGGTCCCGCTCAGACTCCCACGGGCCACGTCCCTCCACCTCTGTGGCCTGAGAGTCAGTGATTCCAGCAACTCAGGTGTAGAGGTGAGATGTCCTCGCTGACGAAAGGAAATCCTTTCTGATGATGCTTACATTTTACACCTTAAAAGACTGAGGGCCTCTCTCCCAAGGCCTCGTGGAGGCAGCATGAGCTTATGCCTGGCTGACCTTGAACTCCAGGCACTGCTACAGTGGTTCCCAACCAACCACTGACCAAAGCCGACCCGCCCTGGATAACCCAGGCTCCTCTGAGGGCAGACTGACTCGGGGGCTCCCCAGGCTGTGAGGCTAAGACCTTCCCACCGACCTTGCCCCTTCACTCGAGGGCAACTTGCATTGTGACCTGACGCCTCTCTCTTCATTTTCTCTCACACAAGTGTTTTCCCTTAAAACAAAAATCTTGGCACATTTGATATCATCTTTGTGTCTACATCTTGGAAGACCTGGACAAACAAGCACTGTATTTAAGAGGATAAACATTCAAGCTTTCAAGTCAAGTCAAGCTTTCACACTCTGCTAATTAACCTCTCTGTCTCAGTTTATTTATTGGTAAATCGGGAATAGTGTTATTGTACTTTTTTGTAAAGTTGTGGTGACTATTAAATGAGACAATGCATGTCAATCACTGTTCCTGACACATATTAAGTACTCATTGCTTGTTACTACTTTTGAACTTAATGCTATTTTCAGGGCTCTTTACTCCAATGTACTTCAAGGTATTTTATATAAAATATAGTAGAACCTCTGCTCACGTTGGTGTCAGAAGACAAGACTTTTCAAGGTAAAGTCAGAGATGTTCTTCCTGTGAGTGCATATCTGGGGACCTGAACTGACCTACCATAATGGCAGATCCATGGCACACTGAGATGGATGGTGATTCTAAGGTCTCCAGCTGCCCTTGGATGTTGTGGTGCTATTATGTTTTGCGAGTTGGTGGAGGAATAATGCATGGTGGCGTCCTCAGAGGTGAGGGATATACCTCTGTCTTCTGTTTATTTTCACTCTAGCTTCTGGATTCCAGGCTTGTCATGGTAGACGGATAATTTCTCATCATGACTTTATTACAGAACACCTGACTTCTGATCCAGTAATGATAAATTCAGTCATAAAGGTGGTTCATTTTCTAAAATTCTCAGTGTCCCATTATATCCTCGATCTCGAAAGCATTATATCCTGAATTTGTTCACCAGTGTAACTGACTTGTGGGAAGCATGGAAGAGCCAACCGAGCAAAGCTGGGCTGATGACAGAACAGTCAGCAGTGGAAAAACTGTTTGCATATTACCCTAAAACTGCGGGCAGTGCAGGAGCTGCCCGCATGCACCTTCCCTATGGCTTCATATTTCAGAACACAGTACTTCTTTCAACAGTTTTTACTGAGTATTAACTCGCTGTGTGGGATGCAAAGAAATATGTGACAAGCATTCAAGGAACTTACAATGAATTCATTTTTTAAAATAAAGTCTCATAATTTGACCAAATGGAATAATTTCCACTGGCATGGAAAAAAAAAAATAAGGAGCCAAGAATCATTAGGCAACCCAGCCATAGTTCTGTCCTGGTCACAATTTCATGAATGACTTGGATAAAGTTATAAAGGGCACGTTTATGTAGTTGGATACGGTGTGGGGCTGGGAAGAATAATGAATACAGTACATCAAAAGAAGGAATGGAGATTTAAAGAGAGCTTCACAATTTGGCTGTTGGACAGAATCTATCAAAATAAAGTGTGTCAGGAGTCAATGGAAGGCTTGCCGGCTACTGTGTGACTTTAAACAAGTTCCTTATCCTCTCTATGCCTTTGGGCCCTTAGGTATAAAATGGGGATAATGGCAGCCCCTACACACAGGCTTGTTCTCAGAATTTAACTCAATGTGTATAAAGTGCTTACTGTGCCTGTCCCATCACAGATGCTCAGGAAATGTAGCAAGTCCTCCTTTCAGTCTGCAGCTGCCTGATGGAAGTGTGTGGTAGCCCAGAAAAGGTGGGGATGGTTCACTGTGACTGGTGCTTGTCAGACCACAGTATGTGGCATATGTCCAGTGAATACCACACTTTACGAGAGAGAGAAAAACTGGATTGAGTGCAGAGAAAAGTAGCCACAGTAGTGAGAAAGCTTAAGATCATATGATGAAAGGTTAAAAGAACTAAGTATATTTATCCTGAAGTAGAGAAGATTCGAGTAGTCCACAATAGCATTTTCTAATATTTGAAAGGTTCACACATTGTAGATGGTTTAGATTTGTTCACTCCCCAGGGGCCAAAGGTGGATATTTCAGAAAGACGAACTTCAGCTCAGTCTAAGGAAGATTTCGCTAATAATCAGAGCTGCTCAAGGATGGTGACAACTGCTTCAGGAAGAAATGAGGTCCTTGTCACTAGAGGCGATGCTAAGCAAGGTGGCCATTTGATGAATTGATGAGTGGACTTGGTGACCTTGAATGTCCAGTCTCTGAAATTCTGTGATGTTGAGAATAAACAGGGCTATTGTAGTCAAGACAACAGGCAAGGACATTTACTATCAAGAAAAAGATCCAAAACCATCAGATCAGAGGCTGAGAGTGGCAAATTTCCTTTCATGTTCACTGAGTAGAGGTGGGGTGGGAGGAGTGGGGTCTGGGCACCACCATTGGGCTCTAGAGCAATCACTCCCCCGTCGCCTGTCCTCATGGCTTTGCTGGGTGGATGTGAACCCGTTAGCTCCAAAACAGACCTTCTGCCGGCTGGATGCATGCAGCCAAATAGTAGCTCAACAGACTGCTTACTGTTTATCTTTCTTAATCTCCTTTAAACCTCTTCGTGCCTCAGCCAGCAGTAAACCCCATCGCAGAGGTTAAGCCAGCTCCTCACTCCTCTTTCCTTTTGGTGTTTAATGTCACTAATATTTGTGTTTCCTGTTTGCTTTCGGCTCTGTTTGTTGTTTAAAATTACAAAACTTCATTACGCCTATGCTAATTAATTATCTGCTTTTATGTTGTGTTTTCATGTTTTCATGTGTTTTCTTACTTGAATTTTCCTTCGTTTTTCCACCACTAGGATTTAAAATTTGAAACCATGTGGACTCTCCTGCACAGTTTTGCCTCCCTTTGCATATATGTATTTATTGTTGTCTTAAAAATCTTTTAACATAACAAAACAGCATAGAGATTTATCCAGTATTATATGGTTTATTAGTTGTGGTCTCCTGAAAGGTACAAGTAATGTTCTTCAATAATAGCAAGGATTATCATTGGCCACCAGAACGCTCCAGTACTCGTCCCAGAATCACAAAGTTTGGAAGTGAAAGATAGCCACTTTTCTTAATGGTACGAATTTCTCTCAGCTTACGTGTGGCCTTAGCTCAGACTCCGTCCCTTCACAGAAGTTGCACAAGTGGCTTTTCTCCAACCTTTAGCTGCCTGGGTATAAGACATCAGGATGAAGCCATTCCCATTCGTTTGCCTTCTGATGACTGGCATTTGGCTCTGCACGCTGCCTCCTCATTCTACTTCCACCATGTCTTTCTGTCCAGAGAATTTCTGGAAGCTGGAAGAGAGAGTTAAGGTTAGTCACTGCCTGTGTCCTTCCAGATTCCCTACATTGCAAGTCCTTGTAATTGTCCTCTTTCCAACAGGAGGATCTTTCTCCTGACTCCTCTCCTCTGCCCCGGTTGAATCTGACTTCATAAGTGATAAAAGCTCTATTCATCTTATTGCTTCCAAATCTTCTTTGACTACATCAGCAGGCACCCAGTTCACCCTACACGCTTTCCATAAGGTACTCGTTGCCTATGGGCGTTTCTCTCCATTCATTCCATATATACTGAATCCCTCCCAGGCGCCTCGCCCTGTGCTGGGTAAGAACAGGGAAGATCAAAGCAAAATATTGGCATTGCCCTCAAGGAGCTGTGGTCCATGGAAGGGGAGATAGATGGTGCAGTGCAGTGTGGAGTGAGACGGGATACTGGCAAACTCAGGTGCATCTGGAGACCCAAGGAAGGACGCACATCCAGACAACAGAGAAGGGGTCAGTGGAGGGTGGGTGCCCTGAAAGAGGCTAGACCTTAGCAGTCTTCTAGGGGAGTGGGAGTTTTCCAGAGCTAGCATTTGGAACAGAACAATTTTTCTAAGGAATTTTTATAAGGAAGCGTGTAATGGTTTCCTCATAATGAGTTTATTTTGTTTTCCTGTAGACTCAAGAAATGTTTTGCCACCATATGAAAGTTAAAACTTAGAAGGAGTTTGGGATACAGTCTCCACAGACCTGACTAGTCTCACACTCTCCGAACAGTATCAAACCTTTGACGCCCATGAGAAAGATGAGATAATGTGTATCAAAGCATTTTATAAAGTTAAGGGAACCGTACAATGTAAGGTTTTCCGTTTAGGATTATTAAACAATCTTTTTGGAATATTTTTCACTCCTTATAAATTCCCTGATGGTTTTAAATCTGAAGAACTGAAATCCTTGGGAAATAGGAAGCAAAGAACACTACACAATGCATGTAGTTATGCCACTAGGATGATAAATCTAGTACGTGTGTTGGAAAATGGAGAAAAATAGAGGGGTTGGTGCTTTTTAAAATTGCCTTAACTGTACACATCCCTGAAGCCGTTTTATTTGGACAGTTTTTTTTTTCTGCTAACATATACGTTGATAAACTTTTTATTCTGACATTGGTTCATCTCTTTGCATGAAATTCTTTTTATCTCGCGGCAGCTTCATTCCCTCAGACCTCCAAACGTGTCAGACCCTGAGATTTATTATCCACCAGCATGTAGCACAGGATGAAGTTCACATTCAAATAGGGTGAGAACAGGATTGCTTACCATATGACACCTGCTCCAGTGACACCCCATTCATCCTCTGGCGAGTCTTCTAAAAACCTCAGATATTTAAGCATATCCAACTGTAGGGGTAGGAGACAGAGCTCAAATCACAGGGTTACCCCCAAGACCAAGTCCATTGATTGGGAGTTGAAAGTAGATGGGGGTTAGTGATTACACAAGCTCGATTTCCCTTTCTCCAGGGTGAGAGCACATTTAGAAAATTGAGGGAAGCTGGGAGGGGAGATTGAGAAGGATCACAATGAGCCTTCAGAGGGGCATCTGAGGCTCAGATTCCACAACCAGGTGGAGGCCATCCACAGAGGAGGTCATCCCTCTAGTGGAGTTTGTCTGACAGCTACCATGCTGCTGGAGAGAGCCCTAGAGGACCAGAGTGCCCAGCATCACATGTTCTGCAGTAAAGGGCCAGCCTTAATCCCTCAAGAGCCCTGAGCTCTGAGAGATGATCTTGAGCACGGAGTGGGATCACACCAGGACAGAGATCTCCTCCCCTGGAGACCAGGGCTTTGCTCTCTGCTGTTACTACCCAGCCCAAATTAGCATTGAGTGGATCATCTGCAGCCTGGGGTTATCCATGAAAACATTACACACCATTAACACAGAGCGTGGAGAGATGGTTTTATGTGGTTCTCTGCCATTTAACAGCATTAATTCTGTAGACCTAGAAGGGGCCTCAGAGCCCATCCACTGGGGTGCGGCACAGTGGGCATTGGAATCAACATCAGATGTGGAGTAAAATGTACTGGAACCCTGGCAAAAGGATTTGGTGTATAGTCCCTATTTCGCCATTAACCCGAGCCTTGTGGATTTGAGCGAGCCGCTGTCCCTTCCTGGCCCTCAGTTTTCTCATTGGGAACAGGAGAAGCTGAATTTGTAGCAAAAACAGGTGACATTTCTAGAACACTTACTACATGCCAGACACTGAGATGAATGCTTTGTAGACATCAGACTTAATTCTCAAACAACCTAGGAGGTGATTTTTCTGTTTTCAGGTGAAGAAACTGAGGCACAGAAAGGCTAAGGAACTCACCCAGGTCTCATAGCTGGTAACAGGTGGAGCTGGTATCTGAACCCCATCCAGTCCCTTAACCTTGGGGGTACTGAAGTTTCTTCCCCCATTAACATCTCCGATTTTCTGACTAGGATGTCTAAAGACCTTAGCAAGGGAATAAACGCTGAGGGGTTAGTACCAGCTTTGCTGCTCTCCTCGCACAGACGTGATCAAAGAGCGTTGCCTCCTGAAGAGCCTTTTGTTTGCCTATCACCCAGGCTTAAAAACCCTGCGCCCTGGGGACCTCCAGGCTCTCTCCATAATCCTCAAAGCATCCTTCCAGCTTGGCTCCCTCATCGCACTCAACAAATACACCTGCAGGCTCCTACCTGCTCCTCTTTTGCTCTGCTTATTTGAGCATATAAAGGCTATGTATTCTGTATCTGGAATACACGGGCATCCTCAGCAAGGTTAGTTGGGGTTTTTTGTTTTTTGGTTTTTTTTTTTTACCATTTTCAAAGGGAGAACATACTATTATGAAAAATGAAGGCACTTTTTTGATGGTACCACTTGAAATTGATGAAACTTTAAGAGCATTTGAAGCCTGTCCTTAGCTGCATGTATAGGTGGAAGCACCAATGAGGGGGCACACGTGGCCCAGATGTGTAGGTGCTGGCTGAGTGCAGGTCTGTGACGGACTCACTTCCTGATTCAGGTCGCTTAATTGTCTTAGTCTTTTGGTGTCATCAGTCCTTCACTTGTAACGTAAGAGGACGGTGATAACGTGCGTACTGTGTGTTACTGTTGACAGGTTATTTCCACATATGTTATTTCTTTTAATCCTCACCTGCGAGGACAAGTATTTTATAAATAAGTAAACGGGGGCCCATAAAGGGTACAAGAGTTGGCCAAGATCACCCAACTTATGAAGGGCAGAGCCAGGAGCCAAACTTCCTGTGCTCTTTCTGTTTCACAATAGCTGCATCTATGAGGAAGGAAGAGACAATGAACCAGAAAGCTTCTTACGCACTTTGACAAAGGTGAAGTTCCTGGAATGGATCACTAACAGTCCAGAACTGGGAGAAGTGGCACACAACTAGAGATACACAGCCTCTGAGTCTTCGTGAACATGGGGAATAAACTGAAGCTACAGATGATAAGTTTCACACACCTTTAGACTCAAGAGGCTTTCTATATTTTGTAGGGTTTACTCTATGACCATTACATGGGCACAAGTTGATTTGCAGAGAGGTTATGAAAACTATGAGACTTACCCCTAAAACTGTTATGCTTTGCAAAGTTTTCATCAAGCCTTGCTCAGTAACATGGGGATGATACAGTTGATTAAATGATTTTTATGGGTATAGAAGAAATGTTCCAAAATGTGTTTTCAGTGGTTCCAAAATTTGTACCTCCTTTGAGCCCAATTCCTGTAGGTGGTGAACCTATGAATCTCTTACTCGGTATGGTTAGTATAGCCGGTGTAACTGGTGGAACCAGGGTGAGAATGGCTGTGTTGACAGCCCAACTCAAATTTCAATTAGCAGCATGTCCTGAGGTAATCAGGCTCTTAGAAACACTTTCTATGTTTGAGAGCGACCAGGTACAGACTTAGAAGGGCAGCTTTCATGTCTCTACATCCAATCAGTGACCCCCTCGTCTATTCACTCAAGAAGACACTAAGTCAGTTTCACCTGGGGACAACCCTTCACCCTCATTGCATGATCAGCTCTTCACAAGTGGCCATTGTTTTCATTTGAGACCATCTGTCTACAAGCCAAAATGATCACGGTCTGCCAACACAACCATGCTTTCCTATTTCCTTTGCAATCTCAAGAGGAGTCCTGAAGCCAGGTACACAAATGCACTTTCTGCATAAGGGCCTGAGCCAGTGTGCCCACCCAAGTTGTTTCACTTATTCTTTATATCAGCCCCATATTGCTAGGAAAGAACATGGGCCTTCAGTATGGAAAATGGGAATAATGGACTATTTATATGTTGGTTGTTAGGGTTTGAGAAGAGATAAAGCCTGAAGACATTCTACATTCTCAAACAATTTAGTTGCCCTTTCTTGCTCTTTTTCTTCCTTTTATTCTGTATTTCCCTCTGAGCTCCAGCATTTACAGCTTTGGACATTGGCAGTATAAACTGGATTTTCAGAGTGAAAGGAAGCTGGCCTTCCTTTGAGAAGCCTCAAAAGCCCTGGAGAAGAAGGAAATTGTCCAGGTGGCATGTTAAGTCTGTGGTAGCAAATATGCCAGCCAATAGCAATCCTAGGCCATAGATAAACAGCACCCCAAAAGATTGGATTGTTATAACTGTGATGATCTGTACCTGAGAAGAGGTTGGCCTTTAGTTCCTAGTTCTGGTCAGCTATTGGAGCCCCAGTGGGAAGTCTGCAAGATTATAGGGCCATTGGTACTTTCAGAAAGAAGGTACCTAATGGGACTGAAAGGAGAATGTAACTAGAGAAAGTTCTGAAACTTAACTCACTCAAAAAGTGAATGTTAAAAAGCCAAAGAAATTTCAGTTTCAAAACTACCATGATTTCCCACTTTTCTGGAAAGAGGCTCTTAAAATATGAGTACTCTTCTAGGGGCAACTGTAATCTTCTAGGTTGACTACATTTTAGTAAAATGCTCCCTGTTCCCTTTCTTTCATCTTGCAAATAGCCTTAGGTATACATGTGCAGCCAAAGCTCTATTCTCAGCAATCCTTTTGGAAGCAAAGAAAATGTATGAGGTTGAGGTTTGCACCAGTGCTAGATGTTGACAACCCAACCTTGCTTATCTTGTGGGCTCATGGAAAACCTTGGACAATTCCATATAATTTATCATCCAAATCAGGACACTTGAGGTACACTAACCAAACAGGTCACCAGGACAACTCTGTAATCAGAGAGATCCTGGGCAAATCAGGAAGTATCATCTTTGTAATAATGTATAGTGAGGTTAATTGGATGAACAGGGAGGGCTAAGATAGTAATAATGACTTCAAACTATATTTTAGGATTTTGTTCTGCCATTGTTTAAATGTTTACTTTTCTTTTACATAGAATCCTGTAGAAGTTTAGATTTCATAAAATACTACTTGCTCTTTTTTTTGTCTTTTGTTTTGATACAAGCTACAGGTCAACTAGCTACAAATACACAGGGTCTAGAAGGAAAACCAAAACAAAAAAACAGTGAATCTAAATAAAATTGGATTTTAGGCAAGTGAGAATTTTAAGGAAACTGAAAAATCACGGTCTACAAAACCAGGAGTTCTATTTGTCTGTAAACCTCATAGAAGTCATGGAACATGTGGGTTTTTTACATAGTTTAAATGTGCATATGTGATTTTATTTCTAGTAAGCATCCTGAGCCATGTTTTCCTATAAGATAGTTTTCTCTATAACTTCTTTAAATAACAAATATTAGTTAGAATGTTAACAATTATAGAAAACTAACTTTTAAAAATTTTACGTAAAACTTCAAGGACATGAACTGAACCACGAATGAACTGTAAAGGGGTATTTTGATAGGTTGGAGCCAACACGACACATTAAAATCTGAGTGGGTAAATGACAGTGGATCTCATCTGGGTTGGTAACTAGTCTGTACTTGAGGATTTTGTTGCCATCAAGCACAATATTGTTACGATGCAAATGATGTCCATACTCTAAATTTAAAACTATTCTTTCCAGTGAGGCTCAGTTGGCCTTCACCTTTTCCCATACCTTCTGGTTCTCCTTCTGATCAGCCTCTTGACTAGGGAGAGCCAGACCCAGATGTACAGTTTAACCCACTTATCAGCCACCAGGTCAGACATTGTCTTATTTTTAACTCCCTCCTGTGCTTCTTGTAGACACAGAATGTGGGCCCTCCTTTCAACGTATTTGCTCTAATTCTTTTCTACAGGAAGTTTCTAGGGACCAATCAGAGCAAGGCAGTTGATACAGTTTTCCTATTAACCACTTAGTCTCTGGTCTGGAGAACTAATAGACTCCTATTAGAGAATGACAGGCCTAAGTATTTGCTCACACACACGGAGCAGGTCAAGTGTATCTGGTTTTGTTCTCTCTGATTCCTGTGTTTGTTCATGATTTCTCCCTATGCTGGTGATCAGGATAGTCACATATGCTGTTAAATAAGTGTCCATCTGAAAAAAAAGATGGTATGAATGAACAGTGCAAGAAACAGTAGGATTTAATAATGTTCAAATATGTGTGTGAGGAAGATTTCCAGAAAAGAACAGTAAGAAAGGGAGCAGAGAGATTGTGGAACAGGAAGAAGAGAGACGCAGGAAAGAAACTGGTTCATCCTAGCAGATAGAAGCCGCAGGCATTTTTCAGTCCAGCTAATTATTCTCAGTTGTTTATAATCTCAGCCTCAAATCATGGCCAAAGAATACATGTGGTGTAATTTCATCTCAGAAAAGGTGTCTCTTTTCAGATCACTTTAGCCTCTCTATTGAATTTTCTCTAAAAATTGACTTCCATTTTCTCTATTCTTGGAGGAAAATTAGGCCTTATTTCATAGCTAAAACTTAGGCAAAACTTATTCTCTTCTCTTCTTTTGTGTTTATTTTTATAAGCTGTAAGTGCATATTTCTCCATGAAGAATTTTTTTAATTGGTCAAAATTTTATCGTAATATTATTCTTTTTCTTCACATGGGATTTTTAAGTTATCTTTTGTCTTACTACAAAAATAATTTGTGTTCATTGTAGAAAACATCTTTGAAAATACAGACAAGCAAAAGTAAGAAAATTAAAATCACTGAAAAATCACAATGTCCCAAAATAACCACTAGCGTGTTCAGTGGTTTTTTTTTTTTTTCTTTAAATAATTAAAGGGCTGTTTTTGAGGGAAGGAGTCTGCCCATTTCAACATTGTATATTTGTGAACACGTGTATCTCACACATTAATGCTGCTGGATCTATATGATAGAACCATTTTTTCTAATGACTGGAATATTTAACCAGAAAATATCTGACACACGCAGCTTCTGCTCAGCTCTAACGGTGCCCTGGTGAGAAGCAGCCGTCGATGCTGTCATTTCTGTGCACACACACAGACATCCATCCATCATGAATATTTAAAATTCAATCATTAGGTGCAGCAGCGGCGGCAGCGGCATATTTGTTGCAACTGATCAGCCATTAATGGTTTAAAAACTTAGAAATTCGGGGCTGCTTTTGTCAATTGAAGAGGATTATTCCAAGCCACTGAAGCTCCTTGTCAGAATGGAAAAGTGTATTAAAAGAGATGGGATTGCACACCCCAAGGTCGCTTACAATATATATAATTCACTAAGCACACATGCTTAAGAGAAAAATAGACCAAACGGAAGAGATTGGAGATCCGTCAAATAGTCTCCTGCCCAGATCAAACATACTAACAAACAAACAAACAAACAAACATTCCCAATTCTGTTTCTCCCTGAGCACCATGCAGACAGAGGTTTCTGCCTACAAGGGCACCGGGCTTGGTGTCCTGGGCTTGGCTCTGGGCTCATCCATTCCTCCAGATTCACTTGCCTTTTCAAGTGAGACTTTCACAACAATGGGAGCAGCAGTGCACTCTGTTGTCATAATCATCAAGTGAGATCTGTTTTCTCTCATTACCAGGAGCTTAGTGATCAGTGACTAGGCATGGTTGGAAAGTATTTCTGAAGATTCTATTTTCCGTGCTTCATTGAAACGGTTGACCAGTAGTACCCTGCGCTTCCAAGTGCTGGCCACAGCACTTTTTTGTTTCTAAAACCTTCCCAACCCTCTCAATCATATTTAGAGGGCTTTGCATAGAGGCTCAGGAAAGGTGTTCCAGTTTACCTGACCCTTCCTTGTAGCCTGAGCTGTCAGAAGTCCTTGAGAGAAAATGACACTATCAGGAATGCATGGAAACCCGCTTAAAATGGGCATTCTGAAATTCCTTATGACTCTTGTGGGAACCACTTTAAAAATGGTTTTATGATGTGCTCTAGAGATTGAATCAGTGCAGAATCTTGTTGTTTCCACTCTGCTCTCAGCACCCAACTTTCCACATTCACCTGGACTGTCAGTGATCTGTGCTTACCTGGAAGTAAAGAGCAGCCTGGGTACTTTTTTAATAAAGGAGGGAATAAGGGAGGAAAGGGGACTGAGAAAGGGAAGAGAAGGGGGAGGGAGGAAGCAGAAACATTTAAGGAGTGAAATGTGTGCCTGTTTGCAAGTCATTTAGAGCCCAGTTCCATGACCCTGTGGCTGGTCTGCCTAGATTCAGAAAATCGTAAGTATGAACTGTGAAAATCTTGTTGAATGATGTGAGAAAAAGCCAATCCAGTCTCATTATACTGTTTTGGGTCCCCTCGTCCCCCAATGCCTTTCTGTTTTCAAAGAGCTGTGACACATATCAGTAGCTTCACCAGAAAACCACATAATTTTCCTCCAAAATATCAGAATGAATCACCTTGATTTTCTAAATTGTGGGATACCCTGAGAAAGCCACGTGAAAGGTATTTTTAAGTATAGAGGAGAAGCAAATATGTTTAAAATGGAGCTGTTTTAAGGACTCTACATCTAGAGAAAAGCTCTGCCTGCCACCACCAGTCATAAACTAATGACTATTTTAAAATACATCCCTGAATATAAAATAACATTTAAACTTATTAATAAATCATTTATTTCTTAAACTCTTCCCCTTATGGACAGAAATGCTTAGTTTTGTGAGAGAATCTGGCCGGTAAAATACAAATAAGGTGCAGCACTAGCTTATTATAATCTACAGCTTAGTCAACAAGGCTCCCGGCAATCTGCAGGAAGGGAAATTAAGGCACAAAATGATCTGTAGAAGATTGCATAAAAATTCAGCCACAAAGCTGGGGAGAAAGCATTCTAGCTCCTGATTTTTTTTTTTTTTTTTTTTTGTCGCTGTCAAACTGTCACAAATAACTAAGAAAGTCTGCTTGGGGCATTTCAAACTCTGAATTCTCTGTTTATGTGGATGTTGGAATTTCCTCCCACTTCTAAACATATATTCTAGACTTAAGGCTTAAAGATCAACATTACTCTGATAAACCTTACTCCGACTCGAGATTTACTTAACCAACTGTAATATTCCTACTACCCAGATTCAATCTGTTGAGCAAATAAAAATCATGTTGCAAATGACCTCCCTATGTATTTACTCAGTTTGTGTTTTAGAAGTATAACATTGGGCATAGGAGATGGTGGTGCCAATGAAACTATTACATACCATACTTACTTACTTACCATAGATTTTTAAATGGGACTACAACAGAGAAACCAAGAAACCACATCATTTGTGAAAATAAGAAATCACATCGTAAATGCTTCAGTTCAGATAAGCATCTGTTTCAAATCCAAAAACACAGAGAGAAGTAAAATTGTATTCAAAGAAGTTTCCTGCTTTGTCTTGATCTGAAGCCAGTCTAACTCCTGATACCGCTTACTTGTGTGAGATCTTAGGACAGTCATGAAGAGGATGGGGAAATTTATTGAAACTTTCTGACACATCTGTGTTCAGAAATGAACTTGTCATACAGCAAAATGTGATTTCTTTGCTCTTATTTAGTTTCCTACCTGGATATCTCTTCCCATTTGAGCTGATTCAGACACCCTGACCTTGGATAAAAACACTTAATCTGAGTCTTTTCCCATTCCTGTGTTGGCACACCCCTCTATGTTCTCTATCCTACAGCCACGTGTCCAACCCCTTCTTCCTCTCTGTGACCCTCCCCACTTCTCCCCTTCCATCTTCTTACTTCCTTGGTGTGTCCTCTCTGTTAGACATCGGGCGACTTCTGATTCCCCCCCACAGAGACTCTCTCGTTGATAGCTGCCCTCAGAGTTAGATTCTGGAAGCCATTAGGCTTGAGTGACTATTTGACTGAAAAGTCAACACCCATTTTCTCTTCTAAAAAAAAAAGTCCCCTCCAGGAGAAAAACCTTGCAAAAACCACATCGACACTATAAAGAAGGAAAGGAGTGTGAGTAGCACGGACCAGATTCAGACTAAACCAATGATGGGCTTTTACCCAGCCTTCTGGCCTCTGAGCAGTGGTTCTCTGTCTCTCTGCTCACCAAGCCCCCAGTCTCTCTGCTGCCTTGTCTTCTGGTCCAACTCTGTGTCATCTCACTATTGATGGCCTGCACAGTTGGGCCATTTCCCCATAGTTCCTCTGTCTCACCCATGCTGTCAATGCCAGCCCCTCAACAACATGGGAAGAAAAGCAGTGGCTGGATGATGGGGAGGGTACAGTCTACGACGGAGAAATGGAGATTTCACAAGGCACTAAGCAGACGATTAAGAGCAATACATGCTGCTCTGACAACCTAATTGTCACGACCGATTTCAAATGTGTCGGCAGTGATTCTGAAGCCTGCTTGGAAAGGTATCCGGTCTTAAGAGATTGGAAGGTTTACCAATGGTCTACTCTTGGCGAAGGAGTATGCCCAGCTTGGCACTGTCACCCCCACATCTTATCTGTGCCTAATAAACAAGAAAAAGACACCAGAATGCCACCACCATCTAAATGGTGGCATCTAATTGATTTTAATCTTAGCTCAACAGTGTGACCAAAGGGATGTTCCAATTACTATCACCATATGGGACACTAAGTGTCTGATTAGTAGGGATGCTCTTGTTCTTCATTCTTTCAAGCGACCACTCATTATTCTGTATGTCTTTGGCCCCGTCGATGAATAGTGTGCATTGAAGGTGCTTTTTAGCTTACAGCCAGAGAGGGGCGAAGGTTTTGGAACAAGCTGGGTCCTACATAAGTGGTTCCTACTAGAGCCAGTGGTGTAGCAGCTGCAGACTTCCACTCTTACCCCACCTCACATATTAGTTGTGAATTTGATAAATGCCATCCTGAGGAGCAGTTGATTTATTAATTAGCTGATTCAGAATGTTCTTAGGACTCATTTGGGATATGGAGTCATTATAATTTTAAAATGTCAGTGCATTGCAGTAGAAGATGAAAATGGCACCTCCCAGGGGCCCCGTGGGCAAAGCTGTTTCCTCTGGTGGGTGGGTTTTTGTCCACGATCACAATGCCACCCACTGAGGTCATCTCATCAGGCCTTGGAGTGAGGTCTCTGGAAGTGAGGAGTGGTTCCTACCAGGAACGGTTGGGATCTGGACTAGGACAGGACCAGACCAACAGGGATAGTTCTGGCTCTTAAAGTGGGATAGTAGCCACTATTTGTGTTAGAAAACACAAATGAATGAAGGTACTTTAGTTTAGAAGTAACTTCCAGGAAAAAAAATCAAACTGTGAGTCATTGCCTATATCTATGACTAGATAGTCCATAAATTTCTTACCAACAAAAGATTTGATGAGCTGAGAAGGTAAAAATATGAGCTAGATTAAATAATCATGAATGTCAACGGGTTTCTGTTTTTATTTGTGCATTGTCCTTAAACATGGGTAATTAAGACCTGACAGTAAGTTGGCGTTTTAGTTCATAGTGTTTGAAACACTCTACTTCTGCGTGCTGAGGACTGAGTAGTAAATCTAAAATTGCAGTAAATCAAGTTATTGTCCGGTGTGTTTTCTAAATGTGACCCACGTGACCCAGAAAAGTGACATGTCATAGTAATATACTCACCTTTGGGCAAAAGATAGGCAAGTTCTTTCTGTTGGATGCTAAGATCTTCAGTAGATTAGGAGTTGGGTTGGGGGAAGTAGATAATGGCCAGAGCCCCATTGTCAGATGGTACACGTAGAACCTTGGGGAAGAACAGATGTCATTAGTTATAGTTTTAGTCCTACCTGTTCTTTCGGGGGAGAAGCAGTTGAAGAAAGCATCTGGTCTAATAAAAGGAGCCAGGCTTGTTTATCTTGTTTACTGTCTTGAAGCTTCACCAGTGGAGCAGGACTACAGACAGACCAAAAGCTTCCTGACGGCCCCAGTGACTTTCAAAAAGTACTCAAATAACTCCAGAAATCAGAACACCTGGCTTTTTGCACGGGTTCAGCATTCAAAATGACATTGAGCAGCTTAAAGTGGGATGGAAAGGATTTGAAAGTCAGATGGATCAAGATGTGAGTCTAGCCCTAGGAGAGCGATTTTGAGCAAATTGTTTAATCTTAAGCCTCAGTTTCTTCAGGTGTGTGTGTCCCTGTGTGTGTGTGTGCCTGTGTATGTGTGTGTGTGCCTGTGTATGTGTGTGTGTGCCTGTTTGTGTGTCCCTGTGTGTGTGTGTGTGTGTATCTCTGCATCTCTGCACATGTGTGTGTGTCTAGAAGTCCCACCTCCTAGGACGGTGGAAGTGATTCAACTAGAAAATGTGTATGAAAATGACTGACACACAGTAGGTACTAGGTAAATGCAAGTTCTCTTCCCTTTTTGGACATGTGGTGCAGTCACTTACCTCTTCTGTACTTTAGTTTCCTTGTATATAAAATGAGGGGTAATCATGTCAACATATATTTATCTGCTTAAAATTCTTCTACTAAAAAGCAACGACTTGAGCATCAGTAAAACAACCCTCCCTGCTTTTCAACTTCCCTTTCTTGTTTGACATCTTTCAAACCCCTCCACTTTCTTCAAAGGAGGACTTCACCCCGAGTCCAGTCAAGGTGCACGTGCAGGGCTGCGCTCTGCACTGCGTATGCATGGGTCGCCGCTGCCGTGGCTGGACGCCCATGTCCTCCCAGGGGACGCCTTGTCTGCAGGTACTGCCCCCAGCCTGCAGTGAACCCGGGACCTTTTATTGATCTTGTGTGCATCTGGCTCCACTGTGATACCAGGAAGAATGGAGGTTTCTGGCCCTGGACTTGGTCCTGGACAAATAAATGTGTTTGTCGAAGCCCTTTCCTGACACGGGTTGTCTCAAGCCCAGGTGGCGTTGTGGAGGGTAATGAGTTCTCTTTATTGGAGGGAACATCAGGAGCTCCGGCCTGCTTGCCGTGGACACGTGCAAAAAGGGTTTGTTAATATAGCTGTTACTTGCTCTTTCATCATGCTAATGGGCAGCCTGGAAGAAATTTAGCTTCCTATCACGGGCACCAAGCAACACCCCTCACACAAAGCATTGTTTCTTCTCACTGTTGATAAGTGTGACTTGTGGAGGCCAGCGATAGCATGCTCATTTTTATCTGCTAAGTGCACAGCGCTTGTAAAAAACCAGCAGTGGCCTTGTTACCACTTGACATGACACTAGGTTTAGCTGTTTACACTGACACACTGCTGCACCCTTTTAGAGCTGCAGCTGGGGGTCAGATTCATTAGGGAGCATCAGTGCCGATGGGGAGGCAGCAGCCAGTAGAATTCTCTCTGCTTCTCTGTCGGAAGCAGCAAGGCAGGGAGACTGCATCTTGGAATGGATGACTTCTAATTCTCTTTGTTATGATTGTTTGAGAAGCCCTGTTTGTTCTTTGAGCATCCACAGAAAAGATGCGAGAGAAAGAAAGGTCTGGGGCTAGCACTCGCCCCCAGTGATGAAGCAGAGGAACACTGGACCTGCTGTGGGTTGCTTTTCTCTTTGCTAATGTGTGGCTTTTGTTGCCCAGGAAGGCTGCAGGGAGGGAGTAAAAAGCACATGTCTTTCTTGCCACAACAAACAGGGCTGAAAAGCGGAAGTAAATTGAGTGGAACTAGATCCTTGGTCCTTTGTTCCCTCCTTTTTCCTCTCTATTTTATGAGTATCCCCTTGACAAATTTGGGGTCCAGACTGCCTTTATAATGCTTGAAGCCACTTATCTTTTGCTTCTAATGTTGCTATCCCTCTGGATGTTAAGAAATAGAGGGTGATACTGCAGAATACCTGGTTCATTTTGTCATCACCGTGCCCAGCCAGGTGGCCGATAACCTGGAATGCCTAGAGTGCTCATGGCATCAAGCGCTGAAGAGCAGGCCTCTACTTTCGCCACATATGACCCTCGGTCCATGAGTCCGAGTGCAGGATAATGCAACTGACGGGCCACGCGGCGCCATCAGAATGTCGTGTGAGAGCATATGAGCTGCAAAGGGCAAGCAGGGCCAGCATCCTCCGCCAGTTCAGGAACCTCTGGCATCACTACACAGCGCAGACACATCTCACACCCTGTCACAGCTTCTTCGTCTGACAGGCTGCAGAAGCCCCTTTCCACCTCTACCTTTCCATAAGGATGTAAGGATAATCAGTGCAGTTCCTTGCATTAAATAATACACCCATTTTCAAAAGTAATCCCCACATCATCCTGCCCTTGCCCATCCTGACTGGATCATTGCACTTGGCAAGAACATCCCTTGCCAGGCCTTTTCTTCTAGCCGTTGCTGCTAACACTGCACCCTGGATTCCTCTGCCTGAACGATCCTTGTTGAGTCATGCCAGGAGATTTGTGGGCGTCTTCCTACAGCACATCATATGCCATACAGTGCCACCAAATCATGAAGCTCTGAGAAGCTTTTCAGGACCTATCACGGCTTTCTCTGTCCAAGCATATATTTTTTAAGATATTTATTTATTTGTGTTACACTGTCTTTTTTTTGGAGGGGTGGGGGTAATTAGGTTTATTTTTATTTATTTACATTTTTAACGGAGGTACTGGGGATTGAACCCAGGACCTCGTGTATGCTAAGCACACGCTCCACCCCTTAGCTCTACCCTCCCAACCCCGTCCAAGCATTATGATACCCAGTTTGCGAGCCCATTGTTGTCAGCCTGGCTAGGGATTCACCAGCTGCTCTGAGGAGAGACCCTGTCCCATCAACTGTGTTAACATCTGCACCTTCTTTTCCTGTCTGCCCAGGACAGAGCCACGAAGGAGGGATCCCGGGGTCTAGGGGCCTTGGCGCCATTTAGTGGCTTAACATGGTTTATGTGTCCTTGCTCCGTCCCAGTTCCTGGGAGGCTGCCAAGGATATCCACGCACAGGAGAGGGGTGTTCACGGTGGCATAAGTATTTATACACAAGATGCTTCTCCATCTTTGTGGGGCTTTTGATACCTTCCTATTCACTTGTATTTACACAGAGTAAGTCACATGCTCTTCCGGGGGAGTTAGCGCTGGGTCAGAAAAGCAGGGGGAGTTGATTCCAGGACCTCATGTCCACCGCCTGACCCCAAGGGCGGCAGCACCCACCAGCAGCTCCTCCCTTCACCCCCTGCTCCCACCGTCTCCCCTTCGTCTCCACCATCTCCTTGTCTCTTTGCGGGTCATTTATAATCAGCAGTCATGGCGTACAGGGCTCATTAGTGATATAGCCATTCCTTCAGTGCTTCAGAAATAATCATTTAGGAAAAAATGCACGGTTTTCTTCCCTTGAGAGCCCATGAGTGATGAATTTATTTCAGTTTGGCTGGCTTGGCTGTCTTGCTCAGCCTTATTTCCATATTTATTTCAACAAACAATGTAGGGTGGGAACGCGAAAACACATGCTGGGTGTACACACGCGCTGCATCTCTGCTCCCAAACGCTGTTCCTCTTGAGGGGGACGTAAGAGGCTCATCAACAGAAGTACCCTCCGTTTTGAAAAAGAAGAAAGCCATTGACCAGGATGGGGACCACGCAGCAGAAGATGAGCCAGTTCATGATTGTATTTGAAAGACTGTGGGTAACGTGCCCAAAGCAATTCATGCTTAGCCCCCATCTTGGTAAAGCAGGTGTCCCAAGAGTGCTTTAGCCCTTGACCCTTTGTTCCTGTAGGATCTGATTTGTGTGACGGTGGACAGGGATGAACTTCTGCTGCCAACTGAGCCTCCAGATGCCTCTGATGCTCTTCCCACGAGCAGTGGGGAGGGGCATGTGTGGGGATCGTAGGCTGCTCTGACGAGGAATGATGCCAGCAGGTCCTTGATGGCAAATGGTGTCCTCAAGCCAGACTTGCAGATGTGCAAGCCACCTGGCTTCCCAGAAATCTGCTCCCTGAAAAGACTTTTCCATTTTGAGAATGTGGCTAAGGCTGGTATTAGCCCACCTGAATATTTTAGAGTGAAGGTTTTCAAGTGATTTCAGCCATGGGTCTGATGGGAAGACCTTAGAAATCTGTTTAGAGCCATGTCGCCGACACTGTGTCAGGTGCCAGCCAAGCCACCACGCCATCATAAACCTCACTGTTATAAGCCAAGAAAGAGAGGTGTGCACCACCTCTTGATTCCACAGGAATGCTTTGAAAGCAGCAATTAGTGTTTAATAATAATAATGTTGGGTTTTCTGTTCTGGGGTGAATGGGACAAGAATGTGCCAAACCATATCTTGTCCTAAACGTAACAGCATCTTCCTACAGAAAATTTAGACAATTCATCCATTTTCCAAGAGAAAAAATGGAAAAAGCAAATGAATAGAAGAACCAACAATAAAAATTTTTGATTTGGGGACCTCAACAGCAACACTTCCATGGTTTCCCCTTCTCAGAAGTGCACTTTATTAAGCTTAGGATTCCTTTTTCTAAGAAAGACATCTTGGTTTCCCCATAGTAGTTCGGTGGACAAGTAGGGATGCTCAGGGGTGAAGAAAAAGATGGACAATATCTCAAGGATACTATCCTCCCCAAAAATTAGACTCAAAGTGATAGTAGGCAGGAGGGAAAATTGATAGCTTAGGTAAATCTCTACAAGGTAGGGAAATACTGCTGAAATGCAGTATTTTTTTTCAGAAATAAGCCCCCAAAATAAAATGAAAAATCTAGTGCCTCACTGAAAATTAATAGTAGATTCACATGCATGCTAGTATCACTATTAAGAGTAAATCCTGGAAGTGTTGCTGTTGAGGTCCCCTTGGAGAGGAGGAGTGTGTAGGTCAGAGGTAGAGCATGTGCTTAGCACGCACAAGGTCCTGGGTTCAATCCCCAGTACCTCTATTAAAAACAAACAAACCTAATCACCCCCCGCAAAAAAAAAAAAAAAACCAGAAGAATAACTTTAGAACCAAAAAGAGAGATCTTTTATTAACAGAGGAAGATTTGCTAGAGTGGCACGTACAGCATGTTATCCCAGTAATGATGACCTAGGGAAGTGTATCACAAACTCAGTCTTTGCTGGTCCAGACTGTTCCCTTTATGGGGCATATAATCTAGCAGGGACAGATCTTTCCACCACTTTATCCTCCATCTTTTTCACGTAAAGCAGACAGTGCAGCATAGTTTTTATTTATTCAGCCAAAATAGTTTTTATTATCCTTACAATTAATAGTGTTATAAAATAATTGTGTGACACTGGAGAAAGTGTGTTCTCTTACCCTGTCCAAGAGAGTCGAACTGTGCTCTTGTGGGAAAAGAGATGGAGAAGGGGATGGTGTTGGGGTTAGTCCTGGGGTGATTTCCAGCAAATTAAAGGTGGTCTGTAAGCATCCCATACCTTCTTGGAAAAACAGATGAATTATAATAAAAACAGTATTGTTTTGTAAGTGGGAGTGATGCTGTGCTCCACCATGAAAACAGTTAATCCCTGCTCTCCAGCATCCCTTGACCTTCGAAGAAATGCACAGGGGGCCAGGCAGCTGAGACGGGCCCCTTGCTGCGCTGTCAAAGGAGACCATCTGCACCTTGCTGAGCCCCTGGGGCTTGCTTGCTGGAACTGTGGTATTCCTGTTTTAATCGGTAATCTGGCCACCCCTAAACATGGCATTAAGACAGCAGAAGTTGATAATTGGATCAAGTTGATCATTCTTGTTGTTCTGGATTGGAAATGGTTCTCATAACAGCCCTCTGAGAGTATTTCCTATCACCAGCCTAACTCCTGCTCATGTAACCTTATACTGTATAGGTCTGTGATTTTTACTGTATTGATGCATTTCTCTAACTGCCCTTTGTAGATTCTTTGCTTTTACTGATGAGTTGGCAGACGGTAGGCGTGTAAAGCAGACAAATTGATTGAGTGGCTGAAATGTAGACGTTTGGTTTCTAGAACACTTCTCTGCTTCTATATGAATTTCTGTTTATTCATGTATCACTTACTGTGGTGCCTTTTATAATGTGGTTTCTGTACAGAAACTGCTATGGAAGTACGGAGACAGAATAGTGAGTCTTGACATCTTCTTGCTGGCATTTCACACCCAGAGAGGCAAGGGTCACAATGAGCCACCACCTTCACTCGCTTCGCTGAGAAGTTTCTGTACAATCTGCTCCTCTTATAGAACCCCAGTAGTACCCTCTGTTGCAGCCTCCAAACCCCCTTACTCGGAGCTCCTGTGTCTTCAAGGATGAACATAAAAACATGTTCCTGAATATCAGTTCCCTGAATTATCCAGTTATTCTCATCTGTTATATAAGTGGAATTTCACTTGTAATCTTTGCATTTAGACTTGCTTCTTTTGAGCCACAATAACATCCTTCTTCATGCAAATAACATTGGACTCTTCTGTTATTATATGAAGGAAATGAAGGACTGTTTTGAAAAAGCTATATTAAACAGGCTGAAAGGCATCAGGATGTGATTGAAAAAACTCCCAAATGAGAATTAAGAAGGTTGAGTTCAAGTCAAGGAGCTGACACTACCCAGTTACTCTTTTTCCCTCAGTGACTATAGATTGTTGAGTGAAAATGGGGACTGTCCCCATTGGTAAAATGGGGAGGTCAAATTATGTCATTTCTAGCCTCTTTTCAGCCTTCCAACTACTTTTCCAGTCTGTGAACGTGTAGTATTATCTTGGGGATCTTTGTGTTACTACCCACTGCTGGATGGACTTGTATACCCAACCACAGGCTTGCCAGAGATTTCTGGTTCATGGAAACTGATAGGCTTAGAGTCTGGAAGGAAAATGGCAAGGGCTGAAATGAAGTCAGTCTTAGGACACCTCAGAGTGTCCCATAATAAATGAAAGCTGAACTCACACATCTTAACTGGTCAGGAACGTTCACTGAACACTTAGTGTTTGCAGCATATTATCAGGTACCCCGAGGCATAAGCCCAAACTCATTCACTACCAACACAGGACAGAGGTACAAAGGTGCAGGCAGCCAAGGGGATGTGTGCAGGTCACTGACACACGGGGCCATCCCGGAGCTGGGAAGAAGGGGTCACTGCTCTGCCTCAGCCTCTGCTCTTAGCGAAAACCTTTACGTTAGCCCAACTTTAGTTAAATCCAAATCACTGTGTAAGAACATGTATCAGAAGACAGGAGATCCCCTTGTCTTATTCCTCTGTCGCTATAACTGGGATTTTTGCCAGAGCTATTTGCTTCTTCACCCAACTGGGAACATACTGGTGGAATGGGCATAAAAGCCTGGGACTCCTTGAAGATGACTTTTCCCTCGACACTGAACAGTGTTAACTTCTTGGGGTAGGCATAAAACCAGGGCCTATTTCATGTTTCACACTGTCTCTAACTATACCTAACTCCCCTCCCCTCTGTCCCTGGAAGGGGTGGCCACCCTTTCATGATCTCTGTAGTCAATCCAGAGTTGTTGAAATTCCTTGGATTCAAAAGTCAGTAAACTTCCCAGAGCAGTTCTATGCAGTGCTTCCTGTTCCAGAAAGTCTCCTTTATTTTCCACCATTCCCAGTGGTGGCCCAACTGGTATTGGGAGAGCTTTGCTGCTCTCCACGAAGCCAGCAGCATTAACTTCACTTTGGAATTTGTTAGAAATGCAGACACTCAGGCCTCAACTCAGGACCTACTGAATTAAAATCTGCGTTTTACCACAGACCCAGTGATTGCTGTGTACCTCCAAGCTTGAAAAGCACTGTTGTACAGATGGCACGGGGGATGCCCAGGCCTTGCAGACGGGTGTGGCAGTCTGGGTTTTCAAGAGCAGGACCAGGCTGCGTCTAGTGGTGGCAGCAAGCAGAGGCTACAGGGTAACCCTCCCCTCTGGAGAACTTCCAGCTCTTTCCAGCCAGCAATTGTGACCCATGGAAGATAGTATTGTTCCAAGGGGAAGAAAGATCGATGTTTAACCACACTAGAAACCCCTAATGTCATCAGTTGTTTAAAATAGATGCCCATACCACAGAAGAGTATACATCCTCTGGCAGAAAGCTTTTGTGTAGGAATGAAGATAAGTTTTCCTATTAAAACCCACAGTGGATTGAAGTCTAATTCCAAAATGGCAGTATGCTGTATTTTCCATTTCTGTTTCCCTTATACCTGTCACCAAGTGACCGAAGTGATTTTGGATCTTTGTCAGGATAAAGTTTTAATTTCCACCAAAATTAGGGGGAGCATATTCCACCCCACCCCCACCCCCCAACCCCCAGCTTCTTTCACTGATTTTTCCTCTTAGAAAATCCCTGGTGTAGATTTCTTCCCACTCTTCAGACAGCCCACTCTCACCCGCCGGCTATCAAAGATGCCTCTTGGGGAAAGTTATAGCTCAGTGATGGAGTGCATGCCTAGCATGCACACGGTCCTAGGTTCAATTCCCAGTACCTTTGCTTAAGAAAAAATAAACAAATAAATAAACCTAAAAAAAATTACCCCTCCCCATTAAAAAATTAAAAGAAAAAAAGGAAATAAAACAAAAAAGACACCTCCCTCTCAGGCAGTGTCTCCGCGTGAGGATGGATACAGCTATTTGCTTTTCTAAACAGCTTCAAGGAGAACCCCCACCCCCACCCCCACCCCATCAGCAGCCTCACCCTGGTTCAGGCCAGCTGCCTCTCTTTATAAGCCCCTGGAGACCGAAGCAAATGGGCAAGTCGGTTTGTCCCCAAGCTGCAACCCCGGGGTAATGGTGATGGAAGATCGTCCCGACCAGCCCTGGGCACTGCCGCCTCGGAAGAGGAAGGAAAAGCAACAGCTGCGAAAACAAATTCTCCGCTCTTAAACTTGGGGAGTTGAAACATCATCTCTTCGCGAGAACCACTATCATCTTGCGGGAAGAAGACCTTATTTCTTGGGTTTTCTCCTGCCTTTTCTCTTTCCCCTTGGCTGCTCCCCTGGCCTCCCACTCCAGCCTCCACACCCCGCTCCCCAAATCGAACATGTACAGATTTTACGGTTCACTGGAGAATAAGTGGCTGTCATTTCACAGACGGGCCAGGATGTAATTAGCCACAATGCATTGGAGTAATGGAACAGATGTCTCTTTGTAAACTGAGTTTGCTGCCGAGCACCGCGTGCGTGTGACCTACCGACTGCTCCAGGCGATTCCACGCTGCTCCCCTCCCCCTGGCCTTCTCTGTCTGCCTCCGGCCCCTCTCCCGAACCAGAAGCTGGGCTAACTTGACTGTGGCTTGGCTGTTTTTGTTTTTCCCCCTCTGTGCTGCCCGGCACGTTTCAGCTGCTGAAAAGCTGCTGGAGACATGACGGAATTGGGAGAGAGCTGAACCTGCCTTTATTGATGTAGTCACTCACAACAGAAAAGGTGATACCCCTCTTACGAGATAATTGGCAGTTTCAAGTTGCACTTATTACTGGATGATAATACACCAGCAAAATCATAAATTACTATTATATTCTGGCCTGTTGTTGTTTTTCTTAACTAGAAATAAATGAGATGTGTTTCCTTTCTTCCAAGGTTATTATTTAAAATTTAAGAGGAAGAACCCATGCTGGTTACAGAAGGATGATCCATCCAAATTATCAGATACTTAAACTTACTGCCAAATAACCTTTAAGATCATTCGTTTACACAGATTATGGGATCACTTGGACCCCTTCTTTTCTATGTGTTTTCACGTGAATCTGAAGGCTTTTCCTTTAAAAAAAAATTTTTTTTTATTGTTAAGTAATAACTTTTTGCACATACTGACTTTCAAGGCTGCAGGTTTCATAAAAAGGTACCAGGCAAAACTCCTGCTGTATTTACTGTCTCTTCTCTCTCCAGGGGAGTGAGAGGTACAGCCAACTCCTCCCTCAAGCCTCCTGCACATTTGGAGGAAAACAATTCTGATTAGAATATGTGGGGAAATCAACTCCCAGGGATGATGCCGCCCTTTGTTCCTTAGGATATCATGTTCTGTTTGATTGATTTTTTTTCTCTCCTGGCCACATGCTCAGAATCTCGGCTTTGGCCACACACAGAAGGTGATCCCAGGCTCGGGTCTAAGGTTACGCACCAGTGTGTACATACATTTGGTACCTTTGTCAGGTGAGAAGTACTCTTCTGGTTGTCACCTTGGTCACTGGAATCAGGAAGGCCACAGCCTCTTGGCCAGTGATAGAAGATGCTGCTATGTAACATGTCTTTATTAATAAGCAGGGAGCGGTGTATTTATCATGCCGGAAAACTGACCACAGTGAGATGAGAGTGTCTAATCTTGAAGGCTCTTATTAGGACCTTGGGTTTGGGTTTGGGACTTGGTGTTGATAAATCTTAAAATGTTTGGCTAATTCAATTTTTCACTTTTTAAGATTTTAAGTGTTGATTATTTTTCCCCAAACAGAATCAAAGACCTTCATTTGGGCTTTTAAAAATCATTTTAAAAAATGTAAAACATCGATCTAAAAGTTAATTTTTACCCTGAAGCATTTATAATAAATAATAGGTGGAAATGGATCTCTGGTGTGTGAAATTGATACTTCTAGTGGTTTAGCAACAAGTAATTGGAAACCTCCTCACTATGACCTCATCGACTATCCCTTGCTTATGAAAATGGAAACCTCCTCTGTTCTCTGAGGGGTTTTGGTGATCATGATTGTGTCATTGGTACAAATTTGAAAAAGAAAACTTCTCAATATTTTTGATAATCTCCTTATAGCAGAGCAGCCAGAATGTGGAGCACCTGATACACTCTAAACACTCCTTCAATATCACTTTTATTATTATGGTTTCATAACTCAGGGGAATCCTTTGGATCCTCAAGGTATGTTAAAAGCTCCATTGTTAATAAAACTATTTCTGAATGATTTCTGCTTCCTAATTAATGGCAAGGTGGGATCAAGCCCCAGTTTCATAAAAGGTCGCTGATTGTGCAGAAAAGCATGGTGCTGCCTTGCCTCCTTGAGGATAGGAGAGATGAGAGGATCATGTCTTATTTTCTTTAATCTTCCTCAAAAACTAGCACAATGTGCAAAAACAGTTGGTGATTATTTTAACAAGAACTTAAGATTTCCAGGCATGTAAATTGAACAGGATCATCGGTTATTTTGAAATTACAGGTGTATTGCTGATAGAGCCAGGATGTATTGCCGTTTTATAGAATGTATGGTTAAAAAGGACAGTCAAGGTCACCCAGTTCAACCTCTTGCCAAGAGCAGGATTCTCCCCTAAAACTGTTCTTTGTCAGGATAGATGAATCCTTGCTTGTCATCCATTTTCATTTTTTGGATATGGAATGATTTGAGTGTTATCCCTTGCATTCATCTGAAATCTATTTCCATATAACGGCCACCTTGTTCTTCTCTTGTGACACAGGGTAAACCTACTCCTTTCTCCATAGAGAACAAACAAAAATCTTTCATGTTTCTCCATTTTCTCTTTCCCAACTTGGACATTCCCAGTTCCTTCCACTATTCCTTGTATTAGAATGATTACCTGCCCCTTTGCCACAAAGGCTATCCTCTTTCTGACATGCTGTCTTTTTCCCAGAGATTCCCAGATCTGGATACAAAACCCCACATGTCATTTGACCAACACCAAGTTCGATAAAAATGATCACACCGTGTCTGCAGGCTAAAAGAGCTTGCATCAATTAAAAATTTCAAATATTTTAATATAAATCACATTTAGACAAGATCTTCCTAACACAATACAAGAAAGGCTAGTGTTTATGCATCTGTGTGTTTGAGTATTAATACTTAACTTTCATGGCCTGGTAATGATTTATTTTTTTCCTTGTGGTTGTCATTCTTCCTGCTTACTATGCCAGTATTCAAATCATTAATATAAAAAGAGGGTAAAATTCCTTCAGGGGTTGTCCGTCAGCACACAGGAGAATCCAGACTCTGTGATATGTCATCCAACTTCATTACCTGCCTCCTGTCAACCTTAGCAGTCTCATCTCCTTCCCCTCGCCCCCACCCCACCACTGCACATTGTCTGCAGGTCCTCAAACACACATGTTCTTCCTGTCTTCCACAGCCTAGTTCTCTGCCTGGAAGGTTCTGGCCATGTTTTCTCTGACTCATAAACTTCTACTTGTCTTTTAAGGCTTAAGTTAAGAATCACCTCTTAGATCAGACTGGAGGTGGGTGTGAGGTCACAGGGATGGGAGAGGATTGTACGAAGGTGATTAAATGGTACAAACTTCCAGTGATAAGATATTTAAGAACTGGGGATGTAATGTACAACATGATGACCAGTTAACACTGCAGTGTGGTTAATTTGAAAGTTGTTAAGAGAGTAGATCCCAAGAGTTCTCATCGCAAGGAAAAAAAATCTTTTTTTCCTTTTCTCTCTCTTTTTTTTTTTTGGTATCCATATGAGATGATGGATGTTAACTAGACTTTTTATGGTAACCATTTCATAATACATGTAAGTCAAATCATTATGCTGTACAACTTAATATCATACAGTGCTGTATGTCAATTGTATCTCAATAAAACTGGAAGAAAAAAAGATGCACGCACAAATGAACAGAGTTAAGAAGAGTAAAAGCAAAAATAAAACGACTTCTGGTGAAAGAACCACCTCTTAAGCTCTGTCAGGACCATGAAGGGGTGTACACCAGAGGTTTCCACCCCATAACTAACCCTTGAAGCCAACATCCCATGTCTATTTTTGTTTTGATGTTATAAAGACCATAATTAATCAGCAATTAAAATACACTTTAAAAAAAAGAGAGCGAGAATTGCCTCTTCTGCAAAGCCTTCTCTGGCCCACTTCCATCTCCTTGAAGCACCTGTTCCACGCAATCATTGCATCATTTATCACTGACTATTCTGCATTTAACTGCTTGTTCATTTTTTGGGCCCTCTAGACTTTTCAGCTCCTTGATGCACAGGGTTCTGTTTTTTCTGTGGCTTTCCATGGTCTTAGACAGTGCCTAGTGTTTATAGTAAGATTATATGTGTATACGATATCTCTGTAGGTCTCCTCGTAGACTTAACTCTCTTTGTTCAGAAGGACAGTGAAAGAAGTTACATCGAATGCTTTGCTCAAGTCAAGACATCCCGACCTATGAGTGGAGTAATACCACTAAAAAAGAAGTGAGCTTCAGTGGTTTGCTTGAGTGTTTTCTTCCCTCCTGTTAAAAAGCTCAGGCTCGATCCTCGTGCCCTAGTGTCAGGGCTTTCTAACCATGCTGAACATCCACTTAACTGATGATTACAAACACCATTATGGCTCTATTCTGAGCCATACTATAATCGTTTTTTCTAAATGTTAATGGGTTTATGATGAACTATAATTGCGTATAGGATTCCACATTGAGGAATAATTGTAGGTGCTTATTCACTCACCTTTAAATCCCTACTATGTGCAGAGACGTCAGACGAATAACATTCTGACAGCACTGTAATGGCACTGTCATCAGCAGACAAGACGATGCTGGATTCTTCAATTACATGCTCACTTTTTCAAGAGTTGACATACCACCACTATATTTATCATCAATTAAATTTCCCTATATTAGTTACTTGCAGTAATTTTTGAGGCAATCACCTCAGCTCAAATTGCCATAGCAAACCATGTAATATCACCAAATAGAATTATTATCAGCAGTCATCATTCTCATCAATTCTTTATTAAAGACTCATTTCTCAACCCATTTTAAATTGGGGCTTACAGTAAGTCATTTATAACCACATTTTGGAAATAGGCACATTATATTTCCATTTCATAAATATGTTTTATTAGTCATGAGTAGTATAGTGTTAGATTACCATTAGTATTCTCAGCAGAGGTTGGAAAATGCTTAATTAACAAAGATACTGGATTGGAAAAAAATGATTCTGGGCATATTTCTTCTTGACCAAATTATTGTCTGTTCTTTTCCTCTAGTCCTTGGTAATTTTTAATTTGCATGCACCTCTCCTACACAGTGTACTTCTAAGGGAAATGTAGGGAAGCCATTGTATGTAGGGAAGCCAAAACCCAGTAAAAGCAGATTTTCTGAAGACCTCCCTGTTATTGTGTATCTCTCAGTACCTTCACCTGAACCCAGTTCTTTTTAGAAACCACCAGCAGTCAAGCTTTGTTCCTGAAGGGCATCGCTGGGAATCTTTTACAAATCACAGAGCACCTAGATTCCTGTTCTGGTTGTGATAACCCAACACTGGTATTTGAAGTCCAGAGCCATTTTTCCATCACCTTCCAGGTGTCTTTCATTCTGAGAACATGTAGCTCCCTATTTTCCATGCCCTCTTCTCGATCAGTCTTATTTTTGAGAAAAGCAGCAAGCAGCAGAGGATTCATCATGCCAGGGAAGCCACAGAGATGTTGATACCCAGACTATCATGTGCAGAGACTGTAGTAACCTTGGGCAGATACAGGTCTGCTGTGGACAAAACCTTTTCTTCATTGTTATTGTTTTTAATTAGAGCTTCTGGCTTACTTTCTTTTTGTCCTCCACTCTTGTTGGGATTCTTCCACGTTTTTTATTTTATTTCATTTGTAGTCCTGTCTTTTGTATCCTTAAATTCTCTTGTGTGAGATGTGTTTTGGTAGTTCCCATTATTTCCCAAGGGATAGGGCTCTTTTTATGAAGGTGTAACATGTTCCAACAAAGACATGTATATATTCTCTGAAGAAACAAACTGATGGCTGCAGGTTTGGATGCTTTGCTAACGCAAAAGAGCAGGAGTTTGTGTATCAGCCAAATACTGAAATACCAGACTTGTGGATGGCTTAAGCCCGAAGTGGCTTGCTGGTTCCCTAACAGCAGGCAATTATGTTACACTCAGGGAGCCTCCACACAGGCTGTTCTTACGCAGATATTTGCCTGAGTGAACAGGAAGACCCGTAGAAATATGGGAGAGACACGTGACTTCTCTTTAGTGATTGATTGCCCACAATTGTACGCTAATTGCTGACGACACTGTTCTATCCGTACTTAATGTTTTGTTCAGATATCTTTCCCAAGGCCCCTAGTTATGGGATTCGTGTTCATAAAAGTTTCTAATATGGCCCTTCTGTTCACCTAGCAGGTGAATAATCCCCAAGTTAATAAAAAGGTAAGCACTCTTATGAACATGGCATTAAAAGACTCTACCCAATGCAGGTTCATCCTGTGAGGGAAAAGTAACCTTTCCTGACACCCCTAGTGGTATAACCAAGTCAGCTACCCCACGCCGGCTTTCCCAAGTCCTTAGTAAGGTTTTGCCTAAAATGATGGGGAAGAGGGCATTCACTTGGGATGCTAAAGTGAAAGGCAAAGATTGGGGATGGCTAAAAGGGGCTTCTGGGGGAGCTGCTCAAAAGCAACAAAGAAACTGACAGCATGTATTCTTCTCAGACAGGAAGGGAAGGAAATGGCTTCCCCATCAAGCGGCCCCTTTCTTTGAATCAGAGACCTGCCCTACACAGTGAAGAGACCAGACTCCTTTAACCAGGGAGACCTGGGGCACATGGTTCCCTTCTCCGGCAGGGCTCCTGTGGAAAAGCTGGCAGGGACACAAAACCACTCCCAAAGCAACACAGGACCCCGGGTTACAAATGAGGATTGATGTTAAGCTGAGCAACTGTAATGGCCTTATCACAGCAATCATTCTAGAACACCCGTCTCTCCCCTTCTCCCTTCACATCTGACTGGTGATCTATTGTTCCTCATTGCCAGTGCTTGTTTGAAGAGCTCTGCCGCATTTGCAGGTAGAAAAGAATGTGCAACTTTTTTTTCCCCCTTGAAGTCATTGTCTATATTTAGGTCAGTGACGTGGTGAGAGATGTTGATGTGTTTTGTACCTCGCGCTGAAAACTGCCTCCCCGGATCTGGGGGAGTGCGAGGCGCTCGCTAAAGGCACATTCTGCGCCGGGAGCCTGCAGCCCACGCTGCCCGCGGCCGAAGGTGGGGGTCTGCTCTCTGCCGCCGCCAACCCTCTGCCCGGTGTCGCGGAAATCTCACCCTGGTCTCCCAGATCCTCTGTGTGAGACAGGGGACTGTCTTATAAAACGAGGAGAGGGGAGGTCGCAGGAAGTTGCTTTATCCTTCACCTGGAGTCGTCACCCTGCACTCTGCTCTGTCAAGTGGGAAACGCGGCCCAGATAAATCCTGCCCACAAAGGAACTGCGCCTTTTTAACATGCAAATGTTCAGTCGGGGAAAGTAAATAGACATCTCCTCCATCAGGAACTCGGAGACAATCGCAACAACCCCCACCCCACCCCCCAATACCATTTCCCCTTTCTCTTTACCTCCTAAGAGAAAGAAATTTGATTTTTCCCCCATTATTTTTTTGAAGGGAGGGAGGGGCTTGCATTGAATTGCTCTTAAGCCACTGTCTTCTACTCCAACTTCCTCCTGTCGAGATAGGCTTCATTAATTTGATAAGCCGACACCAAAAGAGAGGGGTGGCGGGCAGAGCGAGGAGGGGGATTGCAGGAGGGGCTGCCTAGGGGCTGCCCTGAGGTTTTAGAAGATGAACTGCTAATGATGTTGAAGACGTACCTTTTCAGACTGCCTGGTCCCTCTGGAAAATCAGGGTCTTCTTTCACTTACTCTGATTGTACTGCAAGAACTGAAAAATAGGGGCCTGGCTGGAGCGAAGAAGGGGGCTGCGGGCGGGGAGGGGTGATAAGGAGACAGATGCGTCTCCGAGGAGGAATCAGAACGCGTCAGTTACACAGCGTGAACGGCCTTTGCTTTAACAGGATATCTGATATTGTCATGCTAAAGAGTCAGAAACTAATGGGGAGAAATAGATTAATTTGCTAGGTCATTTATTGAACAGTCTTGCCTGATACTTACAAACTAGTGAAATTAGTGTAAATTGGCAGTATGAATATTTTGATCAACATCTGTGACCCCTGAATTCAAACTGAGGAGGATGCAAACCCCAGTGCTTTGACATTTCAGATGCACGAATCTTTGCTGGCCCTTTCCCATCTTCTAATGTGACAGAAGCTGATTATAGCTCAGATAACCATATGTAGAATCTGCCCAAGAAATCCAGTTGATGCCACTTAATCTTCGTTTGGGCAAAAATTATATATTTGCCCTAATACTACTTCTCAGGAACTGGGAGAACCTTAGAGATACCCAGCTTCCGTATAATTTTATTTTTTAGTCTCTATTCTCTTGACTACTTTCAAGCTCGTTCTCAAACATTTACTGAAAACAAAGGCATGAAGCCATCTAAGGATGGAAAGCCATTTAAGCGAGGTTCTTTTCTCATTTGAGTTAGTAGCAATATAAACAATTTGCAGATTTAACAAAAATCTTGAATATTTTTGAATCACAGATCAAACTGTTACACTGGCTTGTTTTGCTTCTGAAATAAATACCAAGATGAGGGTGGCATGTCAATGGATG
This sequence comes from Camelus dromedarius, assembly GCF_036321535.1. Taxonomy (NCBI): domain Eukaryota; kingdom Metazoa; phylum Chordata; class Mammalia; order Artiodactyla; family Camelidae; genus Camelus; species Camelus dromedarius. The sequence goes on from NC_087436.1 coordinate 23,903,642, forward strand.
TCAGTAGTTAAGTGAAAACAACTCGGGCTACTGCCCCCCAGAGTTTCTGCTTCAGTAAATATTTTACTTCCTCCTCAATTTTATCAAGTGACAGTGATTGTTTGGCAGTGTCAGAGCTCACTGCTTTGTGGACACCAGGAGCAGCTTGGAGCCTGAGGGGTGGAGGATGGGAGTACATATTTCAAATAGATGAACAGGTCTTGGCCTGCAGACTTGGCAATTGCCTAACTAGAATCTCAGTTGCAATTAGATTCTAATGGCAAATAAACAATGATTCAATAAACACCTGTTTATTTAGTCCCTGTTGTGTGCCAGCCCCTCTTCTAGGTGCTTACAATTTCTAGGTGTTTAAAATATATCCGTATATGAAAAAGATAAAGATTCCTGCCCTTGTGCAGCTTACGTTCTAGCAGACATTAAACATAATAAATAAGTGTAAATTATACAGTATGTTCATTGTAAGTGCTGTGGAAAACTTAGAAGTAGAGCAGGGTGAAGGAGGTGTTGAAAGGTATTAAAACTGAGGCATATTAAAATGTGTAAAAGTTTATTTGAGCTAAAGTGGATTCAAATCAGGAAGCGCCAAATCAGAAGTGGTGAGGAGGGCTCCCCGACAGGAGCTGGGGGAGGACTCTTCTAGAGAAAAGACAGAAGCAAAACAAGAAGATTACTTGATTGGCTATAGCTTCTACGTTTGCCTTATTTGGGACAGTATACTTGGCTGGCTGTAATTGGTTGTCCTGAGGTTTGAGTTTCTTCATCTCAAAGCATTAAGGCTTGGGTTTGGGTTTGCTTACATTGGTTGCTAAGGTATTAGAACACCTCAATCTAGTGGTGTCTTTGTTTAATTAATTTAACACAGGCTAGCAGGTAGGTCCTGTCCAGGCAAGGGGTTTATGAGCTGCGGATACCTTAAAAATCCCACGCCTGTGGAGCCACCTCCCACCAGAGCAGGCCCACACCAAACACAAGGGACAGGTGAGGCCATCACTCACCCGCAGACACATGAAGCTGCAGACCCACGAGAGGTGTGACATGAGTGGCAGCCACCACAGCTGGGTTTCTTTGCTGCACCAGCCTGGGCTGCCATGCCCAGTGGTTCTCTGTGTGTGTGTCTGTGAAAGAGTGCAGGGTAGAAGGTGGGCGACATGGTTAAGGCCCTCCCTTTAGAGTCCCAGTTCAGTTCAGGATTCCCAGCTAGAGTTCTGGCTTCCTCTTCTGCTTTGGCCAGTGGTTCATCATGTAACCTGCAGCATGAGCTTATCTCTTCCTAACAATGGTCATCGTCACAGAATCACAAGGTACAGTTATTACAATGTCTGACCTGGTTGATGAGGAATTATTTATTGATGTTCTAAGAAGGACTAAACCAGTGTTGTGAGTTCCTTAATACCCAAAGACAAAACTACAGAATATCCAAGTGTCCCCCATGTTTGGTCCATTTTATTCATTTAAAAATTATGGGTTTTTTTTCCTTCCTACGTATGTTCTACACACAGGTAAATAGGAAGGATCAAGGCAAACACCCACACACACACCCCACCTCCCTCCAATTTTGGAGCACTCCCGGGAGAGAGAATAGACAAGCATTTCTTCTGTTCTTCAGAGTCAGTGCTATGCTTCCTGCATCCCTGTAAAGATGATGTGATGTCATCGATTTGGTTGAAAAGCAAAGCAGATAGAGATTTGATTAGCCTTTCCACTCTTTAATGGGGACTGAGATTAGGATTCCTGGCTTCCTTCCTGATTAGGGTTTGAGAGTGGAGCAGATCACTGAAGGGGGTCCATGCTCCCCAGCACAGGCAGCCATCCTGCCCAAATCATGATGTCTGTGTGTCCTTCTGTGGCTGCTTTCTTTCTGTTTGTGGTCAGCAAAAGGAAGGAATGGATTTCTGATGGAGCAGATGCTGTGCTTAAGTGTGGACAATACTTACCCTGGCAGAAACGCCCTGCCCATATGTCTAGGGCCAGGAAGGGGACTCCTGAGACTCAAAAGCATGAGGCTCAAGTCTTCCTCCAGGAAACCTGTTGCCCAGAAAGGCAGAGTGGGGCTGGCAGAAGGCCTGAGGCCCAGGACTCACACTAGAAACTCAGCAATAAGCTCAGAGTAGGAGGCATAGCCCAGCAGCTGTTCTTTTTGTCTTGTCTCTAGGGCCCCCGACCCCTTATTTGCCACCATGATGATGAAGATGATCCTGACTTTCTATTGCCTTACCAACACAAAGGACTATGGAAGCTGTGTGAACTCTAGCAACTTTGGGTCCCAAATAGATGGTTTATTTCTGGTTTCATCTGCTCTCCAAACGTTAATGTTCCATGGGTAACTGTGAACATGGAATTAATAATTTTGAAAAATAAGTACTTCCCGGCTGCTTACAATTCACCTGGTACTGTGATAAGTGTTTTTATCACACTTGATCCTCGTGCATTGTTTGAATTTAGTGCTATTATCCACACTACACAGATGAGGAAAATGAGCCTGGCTCACAGCGCTGCAGCTACCAGGATACAGAGTCAGGCTTTGAACTCAGAAAGGGTGGGTTCTAACAGCCAGGCCAAGTTCCCTAAGTCTCCTGCTGAAAGCCTCTTCTGTTCTCCTGGTTGATGTGTGGTAGAAAGACATGCCTTGCAGCTGGGCCCTGCTTTCTTAAGTTGCCTAATACATGTATTTGACAACCTTTGCAGTAGATATAGTTCATCTAATTAACTAAACTGAAATTCAGTGATCAGCTCCAGTCAAGCAAACAAAATAATGCATTCCTATAATGTTAACAGTAGATTTGCTGTGATAACAGAAGTTGCTGCTTTGACAGTGGATATTCTCATAGGAACCTTTAAGCAGTGTCACCAAACATTTTACACATGGGAAGTGGGCATAGAAGTGGGCAGTAGATAGAGAAGTTCTCAGAGGTACTCCTGTCCCCTGATCCAGCAGTTCTACTTAAATTTATCCAAAGAACGTAATCAGAGATGTGATCAACAACATATGTATATGTACATGTATCTGAATAAAAGGCTGTTCACAGCAGCATTATTTATAGTGATGAAAACTGGGAGGGGGGAAGCACTATATGACCAAATGTAGAGGATTGCTTAAATAAATTGTGGTCCATTCAACTGAATATTTCAAAGCTGTTATTTTAGAAGTATATTTAATAACATGGGGTAACGGCCATGACAGAATAAATGACAAAAGGTAGAATATAAAACTACATATGATCGATCCCCGTATTTTAAGAAGATTGAGAATGTGAACAACTTGAAATTGGATTTTTGGTTTAGTGAAATGGAGGATAGGTGTTAGGATTTTTTTCTGTAACAAAATCTGGAGAAAAAGGTTTTAAGAAATAACCTAGAGAGAATCATGACTATGGGAGAAATACTTTCTCTCGTCAGCCTAAATTCCCAGTGAAATAGTGACAGGATAGCTCAGTGTTAGCCTTAAAACTACTTTATGTTTCTCTTTAATTTTCTCCTTTACTTAGAACACACTTAACCTGTAGTTATACTTGATAGAAGCTGATGATTTTGCAATTTTGCGTCCTTTCCAAAGCAGTCTCTTTCAAAGAAAAGCAGAGATCTCTGTGCCGTTTGTGTAATGGTTGCTTCTTGCCAGGTTCTTAAAACAAGTTGGTGAAGTGACTGACAAACTTTCCTGATCAGAAAAATGGCAGGTCAGAGATTCACTGCTGACTGGGAGGCAGGTGTCATAGCTACCTTCCTCTCATGTGGCTGGAAAGAAGGCAATTTCTCTGTTACCCTAGGGATGAGAGAGAGGGAGAAAGTTCAGGCACTGGAGTGTTGAGCACAGCTCCAGGGACCAAATGAGAAAGCCCAAGTCATCAGAATCGTCTCTTACCAGGGGTGTCAAAACAGAAGGAAATGAGCTGGTTCTCTGACACGTGAGAAGACAGCTATGGAAGAGGACCGTGCGTGTCCCCTAATTTTGACAAAGTGGGAAAATGTAAAGAACCAAGAATCAGTTGAAGGAAGTCTTCACATCTCAGTAGAGTTAGAGTGGAGAGAGACCTGAGTAAGAAAGCTACCTAATTACATCTAGATATTTGGGCTAATCTTGCTTTCATAATTAATCATCTCTCTGAGAACACTTGAGTGGTTAGAAAATAAAGTCATAATTACTACCTGTGACCACTTACCTTTTGGCAGTATGGCTCAACTGAGAGAAAATATCCCAAAAGTAAAGGCAAATGGAGGGCTAGCCTTGTAAATCCAGCCGATCAAAGGATTAGAGACATCACACCTGTCTACCTGTCTAAGCCAAACCTGAGAAAATATGTAACCCACAAAGGCAGTGTCATATAGGGGAGGCAGTTGGAACCACGTTACCCATGGAACAAAATGCTAACTTCTTAGCATTATGTTGTACAAAATCTGACCCCAAATGCCTTTCCAGCTTCCTCTCCCTCTCAGTATCTCTCATCTCTGCAGGCATTCTGTTTTTTTCCCTTTACCCTGAGTCAGCCATGCACTTAAGGGAGTCAGAGCCTCAGCCAATTACATTCCCTTGGCTTGGAATGACCTGAAACGCCCTGCTTCTTTGCTCATCAAGATCACTCTCTGCTTTCCAGGTCCAGTCAGACACCGCCTCAGTCAGACATGATCTGACTTCCCTTTCCTTACCTGTAGACTTTTATAGGTGCCCTCATCTCTTGTTTATTTCATTCTGCCTTACATTTGAGCTGGTTATTTATGTTTCTCTCCCCCATCAGATTGTTACTCACCTGTGAATGCCTCTGACAGATGCCAAACCAGATGACCTCATACAGTAGTCATTAACACACACTGGCTGAATTTGGTCAAATATAGGATAATATATGAATATTAAGATATGTGCAACCATGTTTTCCAGACCAAAAATGTTAAGAAATGTGACCTGGGGACAGAATATTTGAAATTAGATGAGTCCTAAAAGACCCAGATTGCCAAGGCTACTTTAATACCAACCCGTAATAACAGCTAACATATTTGAGTATTTGCTATATTCTGGGCACTACACCACGTTGTTTCCATATGACATCCCACTGGGTCATCCTAGCAACCTTATGAGGTTTAAGTACTATCATTATCCCTGTTTTGCTAATAGGAAACCAAGACTGGAGGCCCTTCTTAACCAGGAAACCAAAGGGACGCTGGGTCTGCACCTTTCTCTGCAGGGTTTCTCCCTGGCCTTGGAGGAGGCCCTGGTGGGAGCTGATTGCCATCATTCATGCAGTATAGCTGGGTAGCTGCCTAATTCAGTCACAAGGAAGTGGGCCTCACAAAAGCACTAGTAGCTTTTGTAAACAGCTTCTCTGGTTCTGACATTGGTCAGGTATTACTGGCATTCAGCACTATTTGATGCTTTTCCTACTCTAGGGACGCTCTAGAGTCTATCAACTGTGAAGTGAGATGGGCTCCTTGCAAGTAAAATCGTCATGCATAGGCATTAGGGTTCTCCAGAGAAAAGAATCAAGAGGATATAGATACTGTTTCAGATATAAGAGGAGATCCATTATAGGAATTGGTTCACGTGGTTATGAAGGCCGGGAAGCCCCACAATCTGCCATCTGTAAACTGGCCAACCAGGAAAGCTGGTGGTGTTATTCAGTCCCAGTCTCAAGGCCTGAGAATCAGGGGGGCTGATGGTCTGAGTCCCAGTCGGAGTCCAAGGCCCGAGAACCAGGAGTGCCAAGTCCAAGGGCAGGAGAGATGGATGTCCCAGCTAAAACAGAGAGGGCGAATTGGCCCTTCCTCCACATTATTGTTCTATTCTGACCCTCAGTGGGTTGGATGATGCCCACCCAAATTGGTAAGAGGGATCTTCTTTACTCAGTCTACTGTTTCAAATGCTAATCTCATCTGGAAACACCTTCACGGACACACCCAGAAATAATGTTTTATCAACTATCTGGGAGTCCCTTAGGCCAGTCAAGTAGGCCAGTCAAGTCAACAGAGAAAATTAACCAGCACAGGATAACTAAAGGAAACACCATAGAAGAGATTAGTCTACACTTAGCAAATATTTATTGAGCACACACTATGTGCCAGGTACTCAGTAGTCGATGGGGACAGGATGCTGAACAAAACAGAGATGGTCCCTAACCTCATGCCCAGGAGTCTAACACAAAGATAGACATTAGTGAAATAACTACACAGATACATAATTACAGCCCAGGATGAAGGCAGGTGTTAGGAAGAACGTGTACAGGTGGCCATGAACAGGTATAGCCTAGCAAAGGGCAGGACAGTCGGGGAAGGCTTCTCAGAGATCTAGAAAACAAGGAGAAGGTAAGTAGGGCAGTGTAGTTCCAGGACCAGCAGCATCAGCATCACCTGGTGGCTTGTTAGAACTGCAGATGATCGGGTCCCACCCCAGACCCACTGAATCAAAAACTCTGGGAGTGGGGCCCGGCATTCTGGGTTTTATCCTAGCCCTCCAGATGATTGTGAAGGACCCTGAAGTCTGAGAACCACTGCAGCAGGAAATGAGGCAGGATGGGGTGGGACGGAGGGCAGGGCATTCCACCTTGGAGAAATAGTGTTTGAGGCCCCAAGGCTGGAGGAAGATGGCGAGAAGTGGTGGTGCCAGGAGGCCCCGCAGAGAGGATAGCAGGGTGGCATGAGGCTGGGAGACACACCGGGGTCAGATTGCTTCAAGGCCTGTCATAAGAAGGCTGTCCTGAGAGCCATGAAAGCCACTGGGGAGTTTTAAGCAGGAATGGGATATGCTCACACTGCATTGTGAAAACATCCTTCTGACCACAGAGGGGAGAACTAATAGAGCAAGTAGACGTAAGTCCTCTAATTTGAAAGCTGATAGAATAGAGTGATAGGATATTGAGACAAAGGGAAGTGAATGGGATTGAGATATATTCCAGAAGTGACAATGGAAGGGCTTTAGCAAAATTCTGAAAGAGAAAGGGTCTGAGAGAGAAAGATGCTTCAGGATGGAGCCCTGCTTTCTGGCTTGTGAAACTAGACTGATGGTGGGGGTTGCTGTCACTGAGATTCAGAGGATGAAGATCATGCAGTCCATTTGGATTGTATTAAGTTTGAGGAACCTTTGAGATACGATCTAGACCTTGGTAGAAACTGGATGGATGAAAGTTAGGAAAAAATAATTTTGAGTGGGGAGTTCTGGTAACTACCTGAGCCAAAGGATCAAAATGGAACTGAGTTTTCTGAGGTTTCTTTGCCTGTTTTCTTATTTATGTATGTATCCATTCATTTACTCATTCATTCTACCTATTACACCCTTCCCAGAACATGGAAGCATTTGAGATAGAGGAAGATTAGTAGGGGAATGGGACTAACTATGGTAGATCTTGAATTCCTAGCTAATAATTTCAGACCACCATTGAAGGTAGGCAGGATTGCATCATGTAGGTAGGTATGTTTTGGGAAGATGGACCTAGCAGTGTTATATGCAGGCAAGAAACTAGAGGAAGACCATCACAGTAAGTCTAAGGATGCTAAAGGACTACCTCATTCTTTCTAATTGAAATATAAGGTTAGCATGTGGGGACCACAATCAAATTCATATATATTCATTCACTGTATTCCATGTATATAACTATGTATCTTTAACCTCTCTCTCCATATAGGTTTGGGAATAGGAAAAGATAAACTTTGAGAGTGTGGAAGCTAGGTCTTTTTCCCATTTCAGTTTTCATATCAGGTAGAGGTAGAGTGTTTTTGTACGAGCTGATGTTAATGAGAAGGGAAAGACGCACAGGTAGTAGGCACTCAAAAATCTCTGTTAACTGGAATTGGACTGACGTCGTGGAGTAGCAAGGGAAGCAGCAGCTCCACACTGGACCCCTCAAGGGGGAAGGGGAGAGCAGGGGGCCCTTGCATGAGAATCAGGACCTTGGTGACCCCCATCTGTTCCTCCTTCCCTCTCTCCCTCCCCCACCGCTGCCATGGCGACTTGTCTGGAATCACAGTAAGCCTCACACCCCAGAGAAAACAATACTCTGTCTGAACACTGGAAGTTGGCCTCTGAGGCTCTCGGTCTGCAGGCCCCATCCCCCACAATCAGGGGCTTCTTACAAAAGGCAGCTTTTTACCAGAGGGTCAGCGGCACTGCTGCTCATCGATTTGAGCCCATTTTATCCCTCAGCACCTTCCACTTGTTTGTTTTTGAACTGACACCACGGCCTCAATGCTGTTGGCCTCGCCATGGCAGAAAGTTACTGATGTGGCCGTCTGCATCCATCTGCATCCCCTCCGCTCAGCCCCACAGAGCATCGGGCCTCTTTCTTTCTGGTGTCTTCTTGCCATTGCCGTTGACTCACCAGGCTGGGGCTGTTTGAGCTCAACTGAATTAGTAACAATGCAATCAACATCTCTATTTTTATCTTCGCTCCCCCCACCCTCTCTCCCCTCCCGACTGACTCACCATTTCTAGGTCTCAGAGCTTGGCAGCCTTGAATTATATGGGGGCTAAGGTGAATATATGCACAGATGTGATATTTCTACCATTCGATACGACGAGTGGTTTCTTTTTTCTTCTAGTGACACAAGGGTTCACACGTTATAAGTGTTATTTATTATGTCATCCTTATTGTTGCTGTCTTACTGTGCAAGCTATTGTTTATCTCTTGAGATCTAGGATAAATTGCAGGCGAGGGAGGGAGCCCTGATCTAAAGCTCATCTTCAGCTTTGAACTGAAAGTTTTAACTTTACCCCAGTTGAATTCTGGAAGCCTGAGCTGGAATCCATAAAAACAGAATATGACCTGTGAAAAATAGTACTTGTAAAGATTGCACCATTGATGCCAAATACCTTTTCCTATCTAGGCTTCTGATAATTATTTTATCATTTGTTTATCATCATCACGTAATCTTATCATTTATAGAGATGATGTAAATTAAGAGCCTGGGTTTTTGGAGTCTGGATTTGAATTCCACTCTGCCACTTATTACCTGTAACCTTGGACTAGTTACTTGATTTCTTTGATTCTTAATTTTCCTTTCTATAAAATAGAGACTTTTTACCTCTCATACATACATCATAGTATGTATCTCATAGAATTATCTTGAGAATTAAATAAGCAGATGTTTATAAAGTGCTTAAAACAATGTCTAGCACATAGTAAGTTCTCAATAAATGTTGGCTATTATTATTCCACAGGCCATAATTACCTCTTTTAAGAGCAAAGATTCAGTCCTCAAAAGAGTTTTCTTTCAACAAGCACAGTACACTTCAGGATTTTACCTTCCCTTACTTCTGAATTTACAAGCCACCCGTTTTATGGACACTTAGATAGACACCAAGTTACAGAACAGACCTCTTTGTCTTTCATCGAAAAGTCGAGCTTTCCCGCTTTCCAATCTGCCTTGCTTATATGGCCAGAATTTTTCATCTCATTTCATCAAAATTAGGTTTGGGTTCTCATGTGGTCTAAATCCAAGCGCACTTACTTCTTCTCCAAGTGATGATATTTTACAGATGGTGACTTTTCCTTAGCTTATCTGATGCTACCTCATTAGTCTCTAAACCCTAATGATACTCTTTCATTTCAATAACAGAGCCGTGGAAACTGCATAGAAATCTCTCTGTGGAAGTTCTCCCTTTGTCTTCCAGCACTTGGATCCTTCTCTGACTTCCAGCCCTGCCCCCTTGACTGGAGGCAGGAAGGAAGGCCAGCTGCTGGGCTCACATGGCAACAGTCCACGTGAGGGTCCAGTGGAGCGGCCAATGGACGGTCATGGATCCAGCCCAGGTGCAGGTGGGATCCACAAAGTCCTCAGGAAACTCCCGGCAACTCTGAGAGCCCCCATATGATCACTCTGGCTGGCCAAGTCTAGGGTGGTTGTACTGCCCACCTTTCAGAGCTATACCAAAAATTATCTGAACCACAGTTCACCACCATGCGGTCATATCTACACAACAGCCACAAGTCAGGACTCAGAGAAGCTTAGGCACCAGCTTGTGGGCATTGAAATGTTCCCCTGGGACAGGAAACACCCTCAGGATGGCTTCCAAAGCCTGAGGGAATTAGACATATTCAGTATCCTTCATCCTGTGTAGGTGCTCAGTGGTAACTAGCCGGCTCTCTTGTTTTGTCACTGACTGCAGTGTCTATCACAGTAATATGGTTTCATACAGTTCTGTACAATTTATATGATGGAAAGTGGCAACCCTGCCTGCCCTACCCCTCTTCCCTTCCTGATGTCTGTTCCCCAAAGCTTTAACATATTCTAGCTGTTTCTGCTGGTATGAACCTCTGTATTTTTAAATAACGTGTTTCTCCAGTTATCTTTTGATTATCGTGTTTTAGATATTACCTGTTGATGCCTTACCATGGAAAATATGGATTTAGCTCACTTACCCCTTCTACCTCTCCAACATGCTTCATCTTCCTCTCTCTTTCCAATTATCCTTATATCCCAACTTCTGGTGAAATTGTGCGTGTGTGTGTGTATTATCACTCCCAGGTTGGATCCCTGTTCATGGATCCCAGGTCGTCTCAGGCTTGGCTTAGTCCTCATTTTAGTGCAATGTATCCTCTAATAACTGCCTAAGAACTCATGAATTTACATGAGAGGTAAATTTTTGAGGCCTGCATGTATGAAAATAGCTTTATTCTTCTCTCTTATCTGACTGGATATAGGATTCTAGGCTATAAATAACTCTCAGAAGGAGTTTTGAAGCACTGAATGCATTTTCTTCTGGCTTTCAAGGTTGTTGTCAAAATGGCCGTTGCCATTCTAATTCCCACCTTTTGGAAACATAGAATTTTTTTAAATTCCTGACTTTCTGAAATTTCACAGTGATGTACCCTATTGTGGCTTTCTTTGTATTCGTTGTTCAGGGAATTTTCTAGGCCCTTTCAATATGGAAACTTATGTCCTTTAGTTCTGGGAAATCTTCTTGTGTGATTTCACTGATAATTTCCTCCACTCTGTTTTCTCTTCTTCCTGAACTTCTTATTATTTGGATGTTGTACCTTCTGGACTGATCCTCTATTTTCTTATCTTTTTTCTTCATTTTCCATCTCTTTGACTTTTGTTTTACTTTTCAAAAGATTTCTTAACCTCACCTTCTTACTTTTAGTTTGATATTATTTCTCGACCATACTTTTAATTTATAAAAGCTTTGTTTTAACTTTCTAAATGTTTATGCCATCTTGTTCTTAATTCATAGGTTCAATACATTTTTTCCAAGAATATATTAATGATTTTTTAAGTGTCAACCTGTTGCCTTTACTGTCTCTATTTTCTCTTTTTCATTTGTTTATTTGGACTCGGGATTTTATGTTAGAGGCTGTCCTCCAATGTGAGGAGATATTGCCTGTATATTCAGTGTTAAGAGAAAAATATTAACAGTAACTGGGAGTCCTATGTTTATATGTCTTTCAAGTGGTGATGATTGGCCTGGAACCCAGCCATGGGACATCCAAGATCTGTTAGTCATTTCTCTTGGGCGGGTTAATTTCCCTTGAGAGGAGTCTGCTGATCTTCTGTCTAGGAGATACATGACTGACTGCCAGGGTTCCTGAAGCCAAGTGGAGGAAGGATTTGGAGTGGGGTAAAGTTGTCTCACCACTGACTTGTAGATTTCCATTTAATTTCCTTATTTCCAGTATAGCAACCCCCTTCAACTTTGCTTTGTGTCCATGGGCCAGATCCCTCTGCTTCTACTTCTATAAAGAGGAAACCACCCACTCTTTCAGGCTGGAGAAGAAATAGTTGCCCGGCCATGCATAGGAGGAAAAGGATCTCAGAGTCTAATGCTTCTTATACAGACTTTCAACCAACCATTTATACACCATCATCAAAAGTATCTAGTACCTCCAATTTCTGAGCTTTTAAAGATTCTTAATATACATTAGCTCCTTCTTAGCTTTCCCTTGTTGAAGTTTAGATTTTAGCTTTTTCTGTTCTCCTAAATTAGTTACCACTCATACATCTGCTTTCCAGTTTCCAAAATTATGTTGACATCTCATATCTCTGCTTTTGGCTCCTTTCCTATTCTCTCTATGTAGAATTTTGCTTTTTTAAATAAACAGTCTCTTTTTTGTCATTTTTGTGGCGTGTAAGGAGGTAAGATAGAAAAGAAGTGGAGATAAACATGTATTCAATCTGCCATGCTTAACTGCAATTCCTGAGCGGACTCTTTGTTTCTAAGGGATACACTGTTTCTATATTCATCAAAATAAAACTGTCTGGGTTACTTGGCAGGTCCCTTGTCCTGGAATATGTCCACTTGGGGCTGCAATAGTGATGTGGGTCTGCATCAGAATACTCTTAAGAAATGCAGTGAAAGTAGGGGAGGTGGTAGAGTGCATGCTTAGCATATACAAGGTCCTCGGTTCAACCCCCAGTACCTCTTCTAAAAATAAGTAAATAAATAACTACCTCACCCCACCACACAGAAAAACCCTTAAAAAAAAAAAAAAGAGAAAGAAAAAAATGCAGTGAGATCTAGAGCTATCCCAGGTAATGTAAGTCAGATTTCCCTGATTTATCAGTGAGTAATCTAAAATTCACAGAAGATTAGAGCCAACCAATTCCCTGGATTCTGGACCAAACCCAAATTGCAGAACAGCCTAAGAAATTAGAATTACTTAAGTTATGAGACTCCCATATGAACTGAAGAAATCCCACCATCCCCTTGTCCGGGGCTTTTCTAGCCTGTGGGCGCTCTGGAATCACAGGGTATCATCGTATGATAGTGTATCAGAGTGTATGACCGACATCCTTAGGGATATCCCATTTAGGTTCTCATTCTAGCTTTGCCCCTTAGTAGGGTGTCAGTTTGGATGACATCTGTCTGTGCAAGAAGCCCTAGGTTAATTTAAGAAGATGTTTCATTTTCCTCATGTACTGAGAAGCCAGAGGAAAGGAAATGCAACTGATTCGGGATGTCAGATATTTCCCACCTCAGTGGCTTTTGTCCTTGTACTTGTTATCTCAAGGTCACAAGGTGGTGTCTCCACCACCCGGCTGACACCTGCACTCCCAGGCTGAGGAAACAGAAGAAAGGGACAAGGAGAGGGGGCAGGGCCAACTGCAAATTCGCAGCATACTTTCCATGTACCTCATTGGCCAGAACCAGCTTACATATCCATCCCCAGCTGCAAGGGAGGCTGGGAAGTACCCCCTCAAATATAATAAGGATTTTAATGAACAAAGGAAAAGGAATATTAGCTAAGCAGCTCATAGTGTCTGCCACACTAGGTGTATATCCTTGAGCAATTTACTTAATTGGCATCTATAACCACATTTGTAAAGGTTATTTGTGAGAATAAAAATACCTACCTTACAGAGTTGCAGTGAGAAATAAAGGAGAAAATATTCAAAAGACACATAGCAGCACACGAGACACACAATACGCCCTCCATCCACGTTAGTTCCCTTCTCTGTGAGCCCCAGCATCAGTCAGATTTCTGAACTCACCACGCTGTCAGCATATGCTGTGAAGACCTATACAGATGTGTATTACTTGGTAAGACTTAAGTTGGTTTTGAGCATTACACAGCACCTGTTGGTAGAACATTTGGTGCAAATGAAATCTGGGGATCACAAGTCAAAAAGTGTATTTTTAGCAAAGACTGTCTGAATCTAAGACAGAACGCAAGACTATAAAGATGATTTTACAGTCCATGTCTTTTATTATAATCCTTAATCTTTCTTTATATCCCTTTCCTTTATAGCTCTCCTACCCATCAACCTCTTTTTACCACGTTCTTCCCTTGATCTCTTGAGAGGTTCCTTAATTTGTATTTACTATTATTTATCTACAAAGCTTTATTATGCAGTCATTGGACCATCACTGTATGTGTGTGTGTGTGTGTGTGTGTGTGTGTGTGTTTAAGTGTGTTTAATCGGCCCCAGTGACTGATTGCCCTGTGCTCCCTTCACCCAGCAAAGCTGTGTGATGACCTTATAAACCAGGTGGGGTCAAGGAGGTGGGGAGGCTAATGGGAGGGGAGGGCTGTGGCCAGCCAAGCCACAACCGAGGATTTATGAAAACTGCAGTAGTCTGTGAGAGTTTAGGTGTCAGAGGGCATGAACACATATGGCTTCTGTTTTTATGTCCATAGACTTGTGCTGCCTGTACATATGATGAGTGCTTCTCGCCCTGCCTTGTTTTACACCTTGTGCCCTGTCACACCCGGGCCCTGTCACCATGCTCCCCCTTGCAGAGGACAGGGACCAGGGTCACAATTAATAACCCAAATTAGAAGGGACCTTTCTTTTCCTCTCTCCAGCTAAACAACCCTGGAAACAGAGGGGAGAGGTTTGGTGCTGTGGATGCTTCTGTACAGTGAGAAAGGAAACAATAACCCATCCACCGTGAGCCAGACTGCCTCCTCAGATCAGCAGCTACAAACACATCCTCTCAAGATAAATGCAGAAGGGAGAGAAAGAAGCTTCTCCCGTTTAAAAATGTTTACCTTCCCTTGAGGCCCTTTTCTAGCTGGTCTTCACCTCCATTGAGTTCTGGCTGTCTGCGGAGAAACCAAATGCCACAGTCCAAAGGAGAAGCTCTTTCACAGGGAAAACAAAAGGCAGCTGTCAGTTTAATCCCAAGCTCCCTGATAACATTCCAGCAGAGTTCCTTTTTCTGGAGATGAAATAAGAACCCTGGCAGGCCCTCTTGACTGGCCACATAAATCATTTGTAGTAATTGCTCTGAGAGAGGAGTGCCTCTCAGGCTCCGCAGTCAGAAAGGGGGGGACATCACACACCGACACTCTATTTCTCCCTCCCTCTCTCCCTCACACACACACACCAGCACATGACACACGCACACACACCCGCTGTGCCTCTCACTGGTCCCACACACACACACACATGCACGTGCACCCACATGCACGCCCCCTCTGCTCAGGAGTTGCTCACACCGGGGTGGGCTCAGCGATCCGTATTAGGAAAAAGAAAAAAACACGCACAGAATATAATGAATAGTCAGTTTTATGTTTCTTTCTCTTTGAGCTTGAGCCAATTTAAATTCTTCTGGAGTACAGTTGGGGAGGGGATCTCGGGAGGGTTGACAGGGAAGGTGGGAGGGAGAGAACACAAAGGTAAGAGGGGGAGGGTTGGGATCTGGCTTTGTTGGGCTTCTCCGTTGCTGTGTATTCTGTGATGTGTCACCTGTTTCCTCCTTTTTTGCCTTTTTTTCTGGTGAGAACTGAGATGTGGTCATAAAAATCCCCCACACTGTGATCTGGGAGCTGCTGCTGAGGCTTGGCAGTTCACTAAGGACCGAACTCTCAAAAGCCACAAAGCTATAATATCCCTTCCCCTCTGTGGCCAATAAAGATGGTGATAATCAAATAACAGGGCTTAGAAGTGGTGTGGTGCCTGCAGCGGTTGGCCACAGGCCGGTGATATACACCCTTCCCTTGTACCCTGATGTATGTTCATTGAAAATATTGAGGCCACCAGAGATGGGGGGGGGGGGGGGTCTAGGCACACACAGCTGTTTGAAGAATGAATGGATGGATGAATAAGTACATGAATGGATAGACGGATGAATGAATGATGGATGAGTGGATTTCAGTGTTGTGTTATGAACACAGCTTGAAAAGCCAGGAAAATTGCAGTGCCTCTGTGACAGATGAACGCCTTGTCCCTCTGCACACACTGTAAGTTATAACTATCCTGGCATTGTGCCCCTGGACAGAGAAGAGGAAGTGAGGGAAGGGAAGAGCTGGATGTGAGTAGAGATCCGTACATCTCCCCATGTGGCCCCTCAGTCCTGACCATCCAGTAGCCTGAGCTGTGAACCAGAGCCCTCTACCCTCAACAGGAACATAGAATTTGCTAAGCTAGAATTCACAGTCTTGTGTTTTGTTTGATAAGAAAAATATCCAACTTGGAATGCATCATTCATGCCCAAAGCCCATTTCACCTTCATCAAGCTAATAATAAAATCAACCTATCTGTGTTGGTCTTTCTCTTATCTCCTCCACCCTAGCCCTGAAAGTAATCAATCCCTCCTCTCCTGGCTACCAAACCAGTTGTCATAGATCAGCACACGTTTGTTCACAGGACCAAAGATGGCACCTCTGCATGAGGAAACACGTACATACATTTCATGTTAAGATTTTCAGGACCAAGGCTTCTCAGGTATAGGTTAGTAAATTTTTGCTGTAATCTACAAGGCCCATTTAGGTTGGAGTTCTAAATTCAGTCACACACACACACACACACACACACAACTAATAATAATAGCTTCTACATATATGATAGTTTATGGTATGCAAAGCAGGTTCCATATAGGAAGTCTGGTTGGTTGCCATTTTTAAGCTGAAGAAACCAAAGCTGAGAGAGAGACAAGTGACTTATGTAGGGTCATAAGCAAACAAGTGGCAGAAACAGGTACAGAAGCTGGCTGATGAAACATCTAGTCTCATTTGCCATTGAGCATATATTGTCTCTCTAAATTATTGTGGCAAATTTTAGCAAATTATTGTTTGCATTATGTTTTAATACTAAAAGATGTTGATTTTAGAAACTTTTTCAAAATATCCACATGACATATTTTTTTAAATCATGCATAGTCGTACCATCCAAGATGATCTCTCCAACATCATTGGAAGCGATTCATTCTAGTCATTTCTATGCACATATGACTAATATAAGGCCTTGATATATTCAGCGTTAAGTCAGGCAGCATTTGGTTTTGTATCTTATTTTTTTCACTTATTTTATTGAGATTTTTTTCAGTGTCATTAAACATTATTTATAAGACATGATTTTTAATGCCTGCATAATTTCTCCTGCTATGACTATACCATAAATTATTTAAAATTTAATCTGTCTCCAACTGTTGAACATTTCATTTGTTTACCTTTTTTGTTTACGAACATCCTTGTAAACAAATCTTCAGTGGAATTTCTGATTATTTTTATAGTATAGATTCCTAGAAGAAGAATTGCTGGGTTGGAAGTTATTAACTACTTTTTAGGATATTGACATGTGTTATATAATTGGTTTTCAGGAAGATCTTATCAGTTTATACCAGCCATCTGAGTGAGCTCTCTCTCCATACTCTTTCCAGCTTTAAGAATTATGAATTTTAAAAATATTTTTGGCCATATAATAGTAAAAAATATATTTTGATACTTTAATTTGCATTTGTATGATCGTTAGTGACATTAAACATCTTTGCTAAATGGTACTTTTCATTCATAAACTGTCTTGTATTCATGCCTGTTCCTCATTTTTAGAATGAGATATTTCTTCTTTTTAAAAGCTTACATATTAAAATTTGCAATTTTTTGGTAACTATTTTAACCCAGCTTTTAATCTACCTCTTACTTTTTAAGGGTTTTTTTTACATGCAGTTTTAAAAATTTTATGTAATGAAAACTACTAACTTCTTCTTTTGTAACTCTAGTTATTTTATTCTCAGAAAGACTTAATGCCAAAATCATTAAATATTGACTTTTAAAGCATTTTTAGAGTTCACTTTTTAAGGTGAACTTTCCAGAAAATGTATTTTTGTGTACTTGTGAGGTCCAGATCTACCTTCAAATTTGTCTCCCAACCTTGTCTATTTAATAATCCTTCCTTTCCCCATATTTTTAACCTATAGAAAGTTCTTAAGGTCTCTTTGACTATCATTTCTCTTCCATTGGCCTATCAATTCTTACCTTAATAGCAGAATTCTCAGTTACTCTGGCTTTATCGTAGATTTTATTATCTCACATTGTTTGTCTTTAGCTGCTCTAGCTCTCCTCCCAGTTTGTTTTTTCAGATATCTATAAAAGTATTTCATTAAATTCATAAATTTATCCCTCTGGAATGTTGATTTGAATTACATTCAATCTATAGAGTAATTTGGGGAGAATTGACGTCTTCACAACAGTCTTTCCATTCAGGAATATGAAATTTATCTCCATTCATTCAAGTCTTCTTTTATGATTCTCTAATTTTCTTCATATAGTTCCTATTCATTTCTTATTAAGGTTATTCCTGGGTAACTCAAGTGTTTAATTATTTCTGTTTCTGAAATCACTGCAAAGTGGCATTTTTAAAAGGAGGGTCCTGATTAGCTCAATTGGGGTTAGACTATGAGAACACCCAACAGAACCTGACAAGCTAGAAGTCATTAGTAATTAAATAATTTCCATTGGAAAACTAATTGGATTAAATTAACCCATTTCAAGGTATTATTTCTCAGACAAGAACTGTCCAACTGCTATTCTTATATTATCATTCGTGACTATCCCTAATAATACACCACTCTTAGTCAATGAGTAAGTGAGAAATAAATGAACTTCATGCCTATAATAAATTCATTTTTAAACACGTTGGTATTTGTCATTACTGAATGGCAGTGTCCTAGACCCATTAATCCCTGAAGTCACACTTCTTCCTAAATCAAATCTCAGGCCTAACCTCAGGAAAACTTTTTATTTCCAAAAATATACTTTTTTTTAATTCTTATTTTTTATTGAAGTATAGTTGGTTTACAATGTTAGTTTCAGGTGTACAGCAAAGCGATTCAGTTATATATATACATACATACATATATATTTTTTTTCAGTTCCTTTTCCATTACAGCTCATTACAAGAAATTGAATATAGTCCCCTGTGCTCTACAGTAGGTCCTTGTTGTTTATCTGTTTTATATACAGCAACATGTTTCTGTTAATCCCAAACTCCTAATCTATCCCTCCCCCATTCTTTCCCCGCTGGTAACCACAGTTTGTTTTCTATGTCTGTGAGTCTATTTCTGGTTTGTAAATAAAATTTGTATCTTATTTTTAGATTCTACATATGAGCAACATCATATGATACTTGTCTTTCTCTGTCTGACTTATTTCACTTAATATTCACTCTGGGTCCATCCATGTTGCTGCACATGGCATTATTTCATTCTTTTTTATGGCTAAGTAATATTCCATTGTGTGTGTGTGTGTATCACATCTTTTTTATCCATTCATCTGTCAATAGACAATTCGGTTATTTCCATGTCTTGGCTATTGTAAATAGTGCTGCTGTAAACATTGGGGTGCATATGTCTTTTCGAATTATAACAAAAATATACATTTCTCCAAAACAAAAGTGAACATGTTAGTGCAGCACACTTAAATTTACACACACAAATGAGACTATATGCATATATAAATTACTATGTAGAAAGAGGATGTATTACAGAATTTTAGAGCATAAACAGACCTTAAAAATCAACTAGCCAAAAGCCATCTAGTTTTACTGGGATCAGTGAATGCACTGAAATTGTTTATAAGACTGTGTGTGTGGGGTGTGTGTGTGTGTGTGTGTGTGTGTGTGTGTGTGCGTTTTGCTAAGAGGAGAGTCTATAGCTGAATTTCATGTGCTTGTCCACTCTCTAAAGCCCTAAAAACAGTTGAGAATGACTGGGCCACTCTAAGCCTCTCATTTGTCAGATGAGAAAGCAAAGGTATGAGGAGAAATACCTTTGGGCACACAGTTCTTCTGGGCCAGGGCCAAGGCAGGAAGTCGAGTCTCCCAGTCCCCAACTTTTTCTGCGACACCTTGCTGCACACTCTATATGGAGATTATGTTACATCCCTGCACACCTAGGGGGCCTGCATCACGTGAGCTGGGTGCAGTGCAACCCATGTGGCGTTTAGAGTCAAGGCCACAAATTGAGATTTGGCCCTGGACTCACCAGTTGGGTGACCCTGGGCAAGGTATTCAATGCTGGCCTCAGTTTTCTCTTCTGTGAAATTGTGAGGAATAAGAGCTACTCACAGAGTTTTGAGAGGACACAGGGAGATGATGATGCACATGCGTACCTGGGTACTTTACAACCTGCAAATTGCTGGGGAGTTGGAGCTTTCATCATGGCCCTGGGGGACCTGCAGTAGGGGAGGCACAGTGGAGACGTGTGGCAGCATTAGGTTCAGCTACCACCTTGTATACACCAGACATCTCCAGCCTCCACCAGAGCCAGCCTCCCTGTGCTAATTAGTCCTCTCCACTGGTTTGATAGCAAAACACGGTCATTAACTTACACATCTCCCAAACACCTGCTGACAAGCATTCTCTTTATGATGCTATACCTAGGAAAAAGAACATATAATTCTTAGAACTTCATAATAGGGGTTCTGTTTTTGTTTTGTTTTGCTTTATAAAAATTTTTTCCAAAAAGAAATGGTATGCTGTAACATTGGAAGGATTGTGATAAACTATGTTTTTTTTTTTTAAAGAAGTCTTTTGAAACTTTTTTTTTTAAAACTATCTGGCAGTACTGCATTTTAAATTGGTCCAAAAACTTCATAGAGAGTTCACCAATTCATACTATTAAGCATCTTGGAAAAGCCACAAATCTAGGTATTTGAGAAGGAAATATTTATGAAGAGGAGTAGTTGTATATTCATTTAACACTACTTGCTATAGAGTACAATTAGACATTTCTGTTATTTAGGTAATAATACCTCACATTTGAAAAGTGCTATTTAGTTTCCAAAGCACTTTTACAACATTATATTTAATGTAAAAATACGCATTTTATTTAATGCTCTCAACAGTCCTGTTAAGAAGGAATGGTTATCCTCATTTTTAAAATGAAGGAATGGAGGTTGACTGGCTGGAGACCCACACTTAGCATCAGCAGGGCTGGGACTTGACCCCACTCTTCGGACATCCATCCCTCTCTCAGAAGCTGCAGCGTCACTGGGAAGACTCTGGTCCTATAACAAATGATTATACTCAACTTGATTTTTTAAAAGAATATGATTTTTTTGCAATTTGTATCATTCCAATATATTGAGTCAAAGGAAACATGGAGAATTACTCAGAGGATGAATGAACAAAAGGAAAAATAATAAGGCAAAGCCAAGGTAATGAAAAGAGGACAGGCATAGTAGAAGGCAAAAAGAAGTGAGTTGTTCATGGGAAAACAAACAGTGAACAAACTCAACAGCAACCTCAACAGAGAAAAGCAATAGGGAAGCAGGGAGAGAGAAATGAGCACAATGGCAGACAAACACCCAGCTGTCGCCAGGCACTCTGGGGAGACAGGCGCATTAGGGATGTATACAGTCAGTCGTCCCTCAGTATCCACAGGGGACTGGTTCCAGGACCCGCTGAATACCAAAATCCTCGATACTCAAGTCCCTTCTATAAAATGGCATAGTACCTTTGGCCCTCTGTATCTGGGGGCTCCAAATCCACCCAGAGATCCAAAGTTGGTTGAATCTGCAGATTTGGACCCCTTGGATACAGAGGGCCGACTATATGATCTTCCAGTAGGAGATTCTGGTCAGTTTACGAACGAACTAGCTCATTTCAAATGTCCCCCGTGATAGGATATCTTGAGGCTTATCTATCCTGCACTCTACGTACCCCATCCAGGACCAGCTGGATCCCAGTGGGCTGGAGAGTTTGAGCTCCCTTGCTCACTAGTACCTGGGATTGGAAAGTAGAGTGATGCTGATCTGAGCCCTAAGATTGAAACTTGTTGCTTAGCAAAAGAGAACCTTGGTGTTTAGAAATAACCAGACCACAATTCTCTGAACCACACACCCAGCGTCATCCTGAAAAGGGCAGTCTGTCTGTCCATCTGGCCCCTTTCTGCCCAGGTCACAAGGGCATCTGGGGAGCCTAGACCTGCTGTAACCTGCTCTGTACTTGGGAATTAACTCTGTACAAGACTGTACTCCTTCCTGTTTACTATCGTTTCTTCCTTTTGAACAACTTTCACACTTCAGTTCTTTGCTCTGCTCCTGGTAGTAAGCATCGTTGCTGTGAAATTTCCAAAGATGTGGACATGAACAGAGATGTGTATACATGCCCCCTGGTTCCTGCTCCCTTACACTCAGTCGTCCCTTGGATGCTGACCCAAGTCAAAAATCCATCCTCAATTTAACCATCTTCCCGCAGACAGATTTGTCATGGCCTTCCTTTCGGTGGAGAAAGTCCACTATTCCTGAGCCTGTGGTTTAAGCTCCTCCTCTGCCCCCTCCCCTGTCCCTACTCCCACCTCAGGGCTTCGGCACCCCAGCAGCAATGCAGCTGAACCCTGCCCTGGGGCAAATCACCTTATTTGGAGAGTAGGGTTGCCAGATTTAGAAAACAAACAAAAACAAGAAGCCTGGTTAAATTTGAATTTTAGATAAATAATAAACATTTTTAGTATATGTGTGTGTTAGTATAAGTTGTTTGTCTGAAATTCAGACTTAACTGAGTCCTATATTTTATCTGGCAGCTCCCCTCGGGAGAGCACTCAGTGCCCTTCCAGGAAGAGGTCTGGAGATGGTCAGAGCCCTGTGCTGCAGAGGGTCTTTGCCATGGAAACCGGCCTGTCCTGTGGTGGGCTCCTAGGTCCCTTAGAAGCTGGCCTGTTTCTAAGAACGAAGCAGATTCCACTTGATCTTTCAGGCCCAGACCCATCTGAGGCCCAGGGAGCACCAAACCAGATCCCTCAAAAATCTTCCCACCTAGTTGCAGTTCTTTCCAAGTATCCAACTCTTTTTATTTTTCTCTCTGCCAGGATTTCCTGCAACTTTCCAAATAAGGCCCCAAAACATTGCAGATAATTCAAACAATTTGCCTACCCTGTCTCCTCAACAGGATTACTGGTTGCAAAATAAATGAAATCAGTGTTGTTTACAACTCATCATCCAAAATTATTACTCATTTTGGGCAAATGGCTGTTGGTAAAACTAGTCTGCCATATTTTGAATCATTCTTTTCCATTCCTTTCAAAACTAAAGCTGACTTTGCATTTTCAAATGAAAACAAATCTTAAGCCTTTCGGATTCTTTCTGTTTTGTCCTTTGTGGGCTCGCACGCAGGCTTCTGTGCAACTCTCTCTGGGGACTGTGGGACTCTGTCTTTCACGGAAGAGGGCACAGGTGATCATTAAACAAAGCTAGGCGTAAAAATGCCCTTCTTCCAGTTCAACTTGCACCAGGAAGCATTTAAAAATATTTACTGTAGGTGGTACATGTAACATTAAAAAAAAGTACCTGCTGTTAAAGTCTGAAAGAAATAATAAGAAGAGCTACTCTTTTCCAAAATTAAAATAATCTTTGGCATAGATTTAACCCTATAATAATATATGCTCTTTAGTATGGTGGAAGAACAAATACAATCTTCCACAGTGCAGTTACGTTTTACACAAAGATTTACACTTTCTTCTTGATATTATAAATATTTGGTCTCATATTCCCCTTTTCCTCCTATTTCCCTTACTTCTCCTGAAACTTGAAAGGGTAAATATTAAAGTGCATTTGCTTCTGTTTAAATATGAGTCACAGGGCTTACCAGGAGCCCTCCCCTCTGGAAAAATAGGTGTAAAGTCCTGCAGTTGAAATCAACTGTAGCCGCACTTGGTCCTCACTTGATGTGGCAGAGAACTGCTTGATGCAGAAGTCCAGTCTCAGTTTCTTTAGAACAGAAGACCTGGATCATTTCAACCTGGAGAAAAGAGGACTGAAGCTCCATTCTGTCTTCCTTCCCTTCCCCTGCCCCAGTCTCATCCTGCTTCTAGTTTAAAAGCTTCATTTCTTATTTCCTTACATGAAGCTGATAATGTACCATCATATGAGGACAAAAAGAGTTAAGTGCCTTCCTTGGATTTTCAAGTTTCCCTCCCACTGCCCAGGGTTTAAATTAACCAGCCATTTTTCCTCAATATACACACACACACACACACACACACACACATGCACACTCTATCTGTGAACATTTGTCTAGTTATTTTCTGAGTTCAGTTGTTTTAACCTTGAAAGTAGAATAGCCACCTTTATCATTAGGAAATTTGTAGCATTAGGTGATGTCAGGGGAGTTTTCCTGGCAAAGATCACTTGAATGGTTGAGCCTAAACAAATAGAAAATAGTTATAACTCATGGAAGTGATTCCATTTGGAAGAAGGCGGTCATTTATGGATGTGTAGTACTTCACACACAAGATGGGCCCTACTCACCTACAAACATAAAGATCATGCTTTTGAATGTTCTCTCACCCAGGCTTGAAACCTGGGGGAGCAGGGGTTACAACAAGGCTGGATGGGCTCGGAATGCTCTCATTACCCCGGTACAGAGAAGAAAGCCCTGGAAAGAAACTCAGAACCTTACCCATAGTTGAGACTGCTTTAACTGCCTAAACTAATTACTCATAGAGCAAGAGATTCAGCTGTTTTTAATCTGCCCAGTTCAGATAAAGAGATAAACTTATTAGGTATTAAAAATTGTAACATTTAATGGGTGAAAGTCACAAACAGGCTACGTAGAGGATCAGGATTGAAAAAGAAATGCTTATAGATCCTACTTAAATTGAATAACTTTCCCTATTTTAAAAGTACGTTACCAAAAGTAGTTTTGTTATTTTCTTTAATTTTGGAGGTGAGGTCTGGACTCAGTTTAGAAATGGCCAGAATGTCAGACTCTGCAGGATTCCACTTTCTACACTCAGAGGAAGCAGTATTTTTGTGGTACTGGCCCGGATCCGTCTTACCTCAAAGACTATAAGTGATGTGACACTGTATTTGGGAGATTCCTGGGATAAAGAGCATCAGGAAGGCGCATCATGACCAGTGGTCAGTGGGCTCGACCGTAAAAAGCCACAGCAGGGAACAGCTATGGCCTTTATGGACTTTATCGTTTGGTTATTACACTTTACGATAAGTAAGATGTGGGCTACAAAAGGCAAGAAAATTCGGGGTTTTTTACTCATGTTTCATACCCTACATTCAATATTTCTGAGAGGTTTAAAGGAGACATTTTAAACTAACCCCTTTTAAAAATTCATTATAGTTTGAACTAATTTGTGAAAAGAGTAGCATTGTTATCTGCATTTTAAAGATAGATGTGGAGCCTCCTGGAGGTAGATAAGTACTTTCCATGTAGCGGAACTACGGAAAAGTCTAAAGCTTGGTCCCAGGTGTAGTTGGGCCCATGCCTTTCAATTCTAACAACTGCAGTACAGTTGTAACAGAAGCGGTTACTGAAGGTGATTAGCAAACCGGCTAACATTTTGTGCCCATCCCTGTAAAGTAATGTCCAACAACTTTGGATATTGAGCTGTGTGCAGAGTTTAGCTCTGTCTAGGGTTAGGGGTAGAATGTCAGCAATAACAGGCACTTTGAGAATCTTTGGATTCGGTTGGATTGAACCATATGAAGGTGCTAACATTCAACTTGTTTGAGCTACAGAAATGGCAGTTTCATATGACTCAATGCATACCACTCATTTTAAATTTTTGGCACCAAGTCACAAAAAGAATAGGTGAATTTTTTTGTATTTTATTAAGAAAAGTGTTAAACGAAACAAGTATTGAGGAACTCCTACAATGAACTCCTAGATACGTGCCACCCCAATTCAGTTATCAAGATGCTGTCACCCTTCCTTCACTGATCCTGCCACCCTTTTTTTGTGCTGAAATATCTTAAGTAAATTCTAAACCTCGGTCACTTTGCCCCTACGTTGTAAATATATATATATATATGTATATATGTGTATATATATAATCAATTCTAAAAGATGAATATTTTCTTATGTAACCACAATCTCATTATCACAGCTAAAATTATTAGTAATTGCTTAGTCTATACAAACATGGCCTTAAAAGTGTCTTTTATGGTTGGTTTCATGGTTGGCCATGATCCATAGTCCCCCTGTGGGATTTAGGTGTTACATCTTTAAGTCTCTTTGCGGGGTGGGGGTTGGTGGGGAGGGGGAAGCACATTTATTTCATTTATTCTTTTTTTCCCTCTTGCTGAAATGTTTTTAAAGCAAATTCTAACTACAGTTGAATTTGCTCTCTACTTCTCCACGTGGCCCCTGGCCAGCCAGCACTGCCCTCGCTGGGAGGATGCCCCTTTCCACCAAGGATGTGCTGTTTGGATTAAGTCTCTTTTTAAAAAATCTAGAACAGTACATCCCCTCGCCTCCTTTTTATTATATCCCCTCGACTTGTTGAAGAAACTAGATCAGTTGTCCAATGTTACATTCTAGGTTTATCTCTTCACTGCCACATGACGTTTTTTAGCTTAAAGAGAACCTAACCATGGCCTTTCACTCCGCTCTCCTGACCCCAAGACCAGTGCCTCACAACACATCCACAGCACGATCGTGCTGACACCGGCAGAACCCAGATAGATGGCCAGGACCACCCCTCGACTGGACTCTGATTATAGATATCAGCATGTGTGTGTATGTATGTATGTCTATTGTGGTTTTATTACTTTAAAATAATGCTAACTTAAGTTGAAGTAAACTATAAAACTGTGAAGTTTCACATGACATTATTTTCTTCAATTACAAGAACAAATTGAAAGCTGCAGTTTCAAGCAGTCTAGTCTGGAGCACCTGCACTGGGCCAGGCCCTTGGACATTACACTTTTAGGCATCACAATAAGCCTGTGAATCAGCAGCCTCACTTTACAGATGAGAAACTTGAATGTAAGG
Organism: Camelus dromedarius; assembly: GCF_036321535.1. Classification (NCBI taxonomy): domain Eukaryota; kingdom Metazoa; phylum Chordata; class Mammalia; order Artiodactyla; family Camelidae; genus Camelus; species Camelus dromedarius. The sequence goes on from NC_087436.1 coordinate 23,930,009, forward strand.
AAAATGAAGTAATCTGCCTAAGGCTCTCTGGATCCGAGTTCATAGGTGTAAAACAGTATCTGCTAACCCAACTACCGAGCCTTTGTGCTAATCACCATTCATTCATTCATTCATTCTTGCTATGTCCCGGGCATTACACTTGGCTTTGGTGAATATCCTGCCTCTTTTGATCTGTGATCATTTTAAAGCATTATATATTGTAGCCTTTTTATAATTGCTACTGGTGAAGAACAGAGCTAGCCTCTGCCTTCTGGCTTCCTATTCTAATATTAAGTGTTTGCTACAGTTTCTGAAAGGGTGAGCTAAACCATGGCCTGGAAATCCTTGTTGGCTTGTTCATGTTTTTTGTTTTTTTTTTTAACACATTTGTGTAACTATATTTTCCATTATAATGGACCAATTCCTTTAGAGTTTGGAGCCACACAGAGCTCACACCTGCAGGAAACTCTGATAAGGTAGTAACTCCAGCCTGGAGGACTTCTAACTGCTGCTTGAAAGGCTTGGAAAGAGGGTAGCATCTCTTAAAATCCACGTAGGATCTTCGTACCAGCTGGGCTTCATTTCAGAATCTACTGCTGTCATTACAAAATAGCTGTTTTCTCTTTAATCTGTGTGCCACATTGCAGCAATTTTCATCAAAAATATATTAAGCCCCTGCTGTAAATTGGCCCCACATACCCTTGTCAGACACGTGAAGCGGAAAATATCTTCTTTTTTCAAAGTTTTTCCTCTCTCTAAAGCCCTCGCAGATACCAGCACTTCCTAAAGCCTCATGAGAGTCCATCATGTCTGTAAGCCAAGGATTATAACGCAAAATGAATCTGATTCAATGTCAGAGACTGATATTATCCTTTGTTTGTTAAAAAAAAAAAGAAGAAAATTACAGAAAAGGCATTGTAGAAGAAAAAATAAAGCCGCTCCATTTCCATGTCTGATGAACTAACTGTCTGCCCAATAGAAACTAGTTTCCAGCCTCAGAGAAGAGGTTTCCATGTGCTCCCTGACACCCTATCCAAACACGGGCGTCGTAGACACCCGGGCGGGAGAACACACAGTCTCGCTTAGACGGGGCAGGTAGGTGGGCGCGTGGAGTGGGCGTGTCTGCCTGCATGAAGGAGAGAATCTGCCTTTCTGCACGCTGAGAAGCGTGGGAACACACAGTGGACTGCTCTCTCCTAGAGTAACTCAGGATCCCCCAGAAGTGTTTTCCATCCCGACAGCAGCACTACCGCGTGTTGTAAGTGGCGGCGTCAGCTTGAAACCTCATCCATGAGGGTCTGCTTAAAAGACCCAGCCTACAGCCTTCAAGACACTGCACCTCTGTGGTGGGGAGGTTTGTCAGCCTGATGCCCAGAAGCGCTATCTGTGTTATGGAGAAAAGAACAGAGTCCTTTCCTTCCTAGAAACCGTGACTTGGAATCTTTCTTCCACTTTTTTGGTTTCTTGTAAAAGCGAATACGTGAACTGTGGTGCCTTAACCATTCCCCAGAAGCACCTAGCACAAAATAGCTTTGACAATTCAACAGGAACTTGTCCCCGATTTTTAAGCCATTCTGATTTCACCCTTAAACTCACTAAAATGCATTCAAAAACATTTCATGTATAATATGCATGACGCACAAAGCATGACCCATTCAATTGAATTCAAATTTAGTTGACACCCTTATATTTTTTGTTTTTAAAAGACCACAGACACAAGTCTACATTTTAAGGAGCAGCCAAAGTTACTTGCTTTCCTTTTCTGTAAAATGTCTGTGAAATTCAGCATTATACTAGGGTGGTTGTTGGCTTAGTATTTTTTTATTACTATTATTAATGCAATTTCAAGTTAGTCTTCCAGGCTTCCCTGAATTTCAGGATGGATTATTGACATATGTGACAGGTACGATGCAAATCTTTCATCGCTTCCCCTGTGCTGTCTCACCTAACTTTGTGCGCCTGCCCTTTCTGAGCCCTGGGGAAGCAGCAATATAACTTCTGTCTCAAGTCACTTTCTAAGAGAGATAACTATATTGGGGAGGCAGAATGATTATCCTGGAAAACTTCAGCTATTTGGGAGTTTCTCCGTGTCATTGCCATGAATTCTTACCTTCTTTCAGAAAACAAGCCTTCAGGGCAGGCAGCGTCTTGGCACCTGACCCCAGTCTATTCAGCAGTGTGAAGACAGGGATAATCTTGGCTCCACTGAGGAGCAAAGGCTGTTGCAGTGCCAGCAGTGAGAGGAGAAGACAGATGTGCTCCTCCAGCATAGGACACAGATGTGCCCTCCCACCTCGAGCTACATTTTTGCCACAAAACTGGGAGCAGGAGAAGGTAGCATTTTTCCCATGGGAAGTCACTTGGAAAACTGGAAGACAGCTTTTCAGACCAAGTGGAAGCCCAAATTAGGAAGCCATCTCAGTAAGTCATAGGGGTTCATGTTACAGAGCCAAGGAATTGCTAAGCTGAAGACGGAAGTGGTGGAGTAGACATACAGGCAGGGCCAGGAACAGAGCAAGGCGAGTAAGGCACCCAGGAGTTCAGTCACGGGCAGCTCGAGTGTGAAGACACTGTCCACCCCATTGGTTGTTTGGGTTGATGCTGCTGATCCAGCCAGCTGACTCGGTGACTGGCCTCCCTCCTAACCATTCTGCATGCGACCCTCCTGGTACTGCACACCAAGTCAGAGACGAGGACAGCCGTCCCACGTACAGCATCATTCTTTGGCCAAAGACAGGTGATGACTTAGTCTATGATCTGTCATTTTAAGGAAACACAGCGTTCTGGTTAATCTTTTTTTTAATGGAAGTACTGGGGATTGAACCCAGGACCTCGTGCATGGTAAACACACGCACTGCCGCTGAGCTATATACCCTCCCTCCACAAAGATCAAGCTGTTCTGGTTAATCTTAATGGAATAACTAGAATACTGAACACTGGGGGGAAAATACTTTACATTAAAATGAAGTAAGTACAATGTAATCTCTATTTGATAATGATTTACATGTTACTTCAGGATCAGAACAGAGCCGGGGGTCATAGGCACAAACATCAGTTACCCAGGTAGGACTGTTCTTGGGGTACATGAGGACTTTCTGACAAGGAGGTCTGGCTAATGTTAAAAGATGAGTAGCCAAGATGTGCAGTGCAATTTGTTTTTTCTTTTTCCTTCAAATTAGGAAAGAAATGTATTCTCAGCACACAGCTGTAGTACTGTTGTTCTAGGGTTGTGCCCCACCAGGAAACACTCTAGGTGGAACCTGCAGACATCTTCCTGTAGATGCTTGCTAATAGCACATGAATAACCTATGCGAGAATGTGTATAATACCCTCTGCGGTTGAAGAGCACATTTCTGGACTCAGATCGTGTCTAAGCTAGGTTCTTTGGTAGAAAGCAGTAGAAACCAACTCAGGTGAACTGAAGGCCCAAAAAAGTATCGGAAAGCTAGCTGTAAGGTAGCGCACAGATTCCAGAATGCTGGAGAACCATGGAAAAGCATGAGAATAAGGGCAACTCTGGGGCTCTTTTAACAGGAAGTGGTATTTAGGCTTTTAGGATGCCACCACCAGAATGAGTCAACTCCAGCTGTTTTGGTTTTTTTTTTTTTTTAAATGGAGGTACTGGGGACCCAGGACCTCAAGCACGCTCTCTACCACTGAGCTATACCCACCCCCACCAACTCCAAGTGTTTTCCATCCTTGCATCCATCTGCTTGAGACTCAAAGACCAGGGAGAGAGTGTCTGCTTGGCCAGTGGATCATATGCAGACAGACACCTTGGAGACAGGTGTACTGGGCACCTTAACCTGACAGTTCCACCAAGTTGGTGGAACTCTGGCTCTGCAAGAGGTAATTAGGGTACCAGTACCAAAAGGGAGGTTACAGAAACTAACATCAATACATGTCCTCTACCGAGATGTCCCACAGCCACTCTGAGTCTTCGGGTTCATGCATCTGATGTGAGCAGGTGGGGTTAGTGCTTTTTCCATGCATCTATAACTCTTAAGTTTAGGCCACATGAGTTGGGGGAGGAGGGGTAGCCCAGAGAATATAATTTAATAGGTTGCTCTTATATGAATAAATAGATATCCTTTCTTTGGAGAAGTAAGGATGGATTCTACCAGGGAGGTAATGCCACTCCTCCTTATTAGCATTCTTAAAGAAAATAGTTCTATCAGAGGAACAATTCCACCATTCAAAGAAATGTTAATAGTGTTAGTAGCTTCTAAAAATCTTGTAACAAACAAAAAGACAGGCTTTTGGCATAGTCTGGCACTGAGTACATTGCATTAATCTTTAGTCTTCTTGCTATCTGGGTGACTTATATATACAAAGTGCGTGACATTTTTAATGCTTTATATCTGAAAATACAATCCAGAACAGAAAAGCTTGTGTAATCTTGGTTAATTCACTTAAACTCTGTGCAGTTGTGAGATAGTATTATTGTAGAATGTTGTAATTCATAGTATATTCATTTATAAGGAACAGAAAGAACTCAGTGTTGAACAGAATTTCTTTCCTTAATATTTTAAACCTGAATTGGTGTTAGGACATCAGCTTAAATCTTTGTTCCAAAATCATCTACCCTGTGTTAAATATGCTCTTTGTAAAGGATACCATTTGCCCGTTGTTAAGGGAGGCTTGAGTACACTCACAATAGACATGTCCACATCCTTCCATGCCTTTTGCATCGCCCTCCTCCTTTCAATGTTCACCAACATTGCCCTGGTTAAGGTTGTACAGTATCTTTGAAGTAACCTCCCCTCTGATCTCCAATACTTCCTCTTTCTAAGACTCCTTTAAAAAATTGATTACATGTCACTTCTTTGGTCAGAAAACTTGGATGGCCTCCCAATACTTCAGACTAAAATAAAAACTTCTTACATGACATTCAAAGCCCTAAAGACTCAGATTCCAAGCTCCCATCCAGGCCTTGCCCCGGCTGCATCTTTACATCTCCCCACATCTGGTCTCACTGGACCACCGGCAGCCCACACCCAGACTGGATTTGCCTGCTCTTCACCTTTCTTAGTTCACAAGATTCCCTCTGTCTAGACTGTATATTTCCCTCTGCCCACCCTTGCTATGAAATGCTACCCTTCAAGGCTCAGTTCAGATAACTTTTGTGAAGCCTTCCCTGGTTCAGGCCACTTCATCCTGCCCCCTCATCAATTGTAATCCTCCCAACGTTTCTGCAGGAGACTGTGTGGTCCTCTCTTACAATATTTGACATATTCTGCCTTATATTATTTTCGGTTGTGTGATGAAAGCTCCTTTAAAGGAAAAACCATATTTCACAGCATTTCGCCTCCCCTTTGGCACTTAGTCAACTGCCTTTCACATAGTAGACTCAACAAATGAAATAAATTGGACTATATTTAAAAGAATTGTACTTGATGATCTCTAAGGCCACTTTCTAGCATTAAAAAGTCTTGGTTATATGAAGTAAACCTAAGCCAACTCTTTCTGAATTGGTAAAAATTAGATACAGCTGCAAAAACAGAGGTTCCCCACCCCCATCCTCGCCTCCTCACTCCCACAATAGTGATTTAAAAATACCATAGTTTATTTTTCTTTCTCATAAAAGAAGTACAGGAGTATGCAGTCCAGGGCTAGAGTGGCAGCTTCAGAAAGTCAAGAACTCAGGCTTCTTCCAGCTCTCTACTGTGCCATCCCTAGGTTTCGGCCCTTGAGGTCTGTAATGGCTTCTAGAGCTCCAGCCATCACAAAAGAGTTCCAGGTAAAACTTTCAAGAACAGAAGAGCCCTCTTTGAAGAAAATCTCCGAGAAGCTCCACCCATACTTTCCCTTACATCTTACTTACTTGCATCACTTACATCACTTAGTGTCTTGGCCACCTTTATCTGCAAGAGAAGTTGGGGATTATAGCTTTTTAGCTGGACAGCAGTGGGCCCAGTTAAAAATGGAGAAAATGGATACTTGATAGGCAACTAGTAATCTTAGCTGCATTCTTTTTTTCCCCCAGCTTTACTGAGATATAATTGACAGATAACATTGTGTAAGTCTAAGATGTACAACATGTTTATTTGACACATTTCTATATTGCACAATGGTTACCACCATAGCATTAGCTAACACCTTTATCACCTCAGGTAAATTACCTTTTTTTTTATGGTAAGGACATTTAAGATCTACTCTCTTAACAACTTTCAAGCATCTAATACAGTATTATTACCTATAATCACCCAGGTCTTCGTTAGATCCACAGAAATTGTTAATCTTACAACTGGAAGTTTGCACCTTTTCACCAACATCTCCCCATTTCCTCATCCCTAGTCACTGGTAACCACCATTCTGCCCTGTTTCTCTGAGTTTACCTTTTACAGATTCCACATATAAGCGAGATCACAAAGTATTTGTCTTTCTCTGTCTGACTTATTTCACTTACCATAATGCCCTCCAGCTCATCCGAGTTGTTGCAAACAGCAGGATTTCCTTCTTGCTGATGACTGAGCAGTATTCCAGTGTGTGTGTGTATATCACATCTTTATTCATTCATCCACTGACAGACACTTTGGTTGCTTCCATACCAGCACCGTTCTTAATGGTCATTTTAAAACTGGGAGGATTTCATTCTATCAGTTCCTCTTCCAGCTATATAGGGGAAAGGATTGGAGACAACTTGGAGCAAAGAACTGGTGAAAAAATGCAACATGTTTATCTTTCTTTCAATATCTGAGAAAAGAAACCCAGAAATAACCATGGAAAAGCATGCAGTGAACTCATTGATCCTAGTTTCCATTCAACTAAAACTGTGAAGAAGAGGGACCCCTGTTGCCACCACAGATTCCATAGGAAGCCAAAATAGAGGGTGGCTCTACAGGAAAATTGGCTGCCTGCTAGGATTCCTATCTGAGTTTGTAATGTAATATCCCAGTGAAAGGGGAAACATTTTAGGATCATTTATTCTCAGCACAGGAATGATGGTGCTTCTTGAGGTTGAATTTGGTACCTCACCTTCAGGTGTGTTGTCATTAATTTATTGGGATCTTTTACGTATCCCTTAGCATAGCATCTTTCCAAATAGTGCTTCATTCCACACTTTTTAAAATGCACTGACTTCCAAAAGTGTGAAAGGCAAAAGCTCTAAAGCAGAGAGTTAAGTAGGAAGCTTTGAATTGGCACAGTTAATAAAAAATTAAGGATTGCTCTGAGACACTTCAGGCAAAGCTAAGCAAACTAGGGGATTGGGTAGTGTGAAAGCAGATGAAATTTAATTTGGTTAAGTATAAAATAATGCACTTTGGGAAAAATAATCTAAACTTCTCATAATCTCTGATAGGCTCTGAACTCATAGTAAAATAATTTAAGAGTCATGGCTGATAACTTGGGGAAAATATCTGTCTGGTATCCAGCAGCAATTTAAAAAACCAATAGGATGCTTGGGGGGGTTAAAAGAAAAGATAATATAGAAAATTTAAGATAACATATAAAACATTAGTGCTATTCTGTGTCCAGTTTTGGTTATCATAGGAGATATTAAATCCCAGAGAAGGGACTTGAAAACAGTTTAGGAAAGTAGTGCGACTTGGGATTTATATAAGCTTACTGACTTGGAAAATGGCATTTTGGAAGAAAGTAGAAGAGATGAAATACAGAGAAGAGGAAGAGCATTTTAGAAAGGGATGCTTCCTCCTTGGTTCTGGTGTCCATGATAGGAGAAGGCCACACTTAGTGAATTCAACAAAAAAAAGAATGTGAAACAAGAATTTATAGAAGATGATCTTTAACCAGTGTTCCTTCAAGTTGTAGATCACCCTGTTCCAGGAGGGGACTTGTATTTGATTAGGGGGCACAGAATCACATTAACATGTGTGTCTGTTCAGCTGAGAATGAGTAAGTGAAGTGTAGGGAAATTCCCCGTGGGGTACCTGACCCAGTGGGGCTACAGAATGGGGAAGGCTCAGCTGAGCGCTGCCTGCAGCCCGGGAGAGAAAACGCAACCAAGAGGCTCGGCAGCCAAACCCAATTAAGTCGTGTCCACGTTTCTCTTAGACACAGAATATTTATTTTTCCTCTGACTGTGCTCTCATGATTCAGCGCTTCCTACAGCACCAGTTGGCAGGGATACTTCCGAAAAGCAGAGGGTGTTCAGACTCTGCCAAAGGACATCTCTGGATGGATGAGAAGCAGGGTGAGGAAGCAAGGCTAGGAACACATATCATCTCCCTGAAATCAATACATTGTGCTCGCTTTCTCCAGTGGAAACTGTACTAGCATTAACCTGGCCCTTGACCCCGCTTTAACCTCACCTCCTGAAACACATAATCCTGGGTTATCCATTTTCCAAATATAAGTAACTGCTGAGCCGTGCTTCCTGCTGGGAACACAGCCTGCCCAGGGACACAGCCTGCCCAGGGATGGCAGGACTGTCGTATTGACAGATATGTCTGTTACCAGCTGACACCTTGGAGAACCGATTGATTGGTTCAAACAAAAATCTAGAGATTTATTTGAAGGGCCAGTGAGGTCCTTTACAGCATTTTCTCAGTTCAAGATGTCAGTTCTGCCTTAAGAACAGGAAGCCAGAGAGCAGCCACTCTTTTACAGGTATTTTGCCTGACAGAAAACCCAATTTCTACCTAATCTCTGTGAAATTAGCATCTGGGCTGAGATGTATGGGTCTTCTTAAGACAGATCACTGAAAATGATGCTTGAAATCCTCCAGATACTGTGAAATGCCCCCCTTACCCCTCTATTGTTTCTCACATCCTTGAAGCACACTAGTACTCATCGTCCCTGTATTAGTTTGCTCAGGATGCTGTAACAATGCACCACAAACTGAGAGGCTCAAACAACAGAATTTATTTCCTCACAGTTCTGGTGGCTGGAAGTGCATGATTAAGCATTAATCTCTTCTGAGAGACAGTCTCCTTGGCTTGTAGATGGCCATCTTCTTCCAGTGTCTTCACAAGTTCTTCCCTCTGTGTGTATCTGTGTCCTAACTGCTTTTATAAGGACACCAGTCATACTGGATTAGGACCCACCTGAAAGGTCTCATGTAACCTTAATTACCTCTTTAGAGATCCTGTGTCTAATACAGTCACATTCTGAGGTACAAGGGGTTAGGACTTCAGCATATGAATTTGGTGGGGGACACCATGCAGCCCAAATTAAAAATCAGGATTTAGTGACATTCCGTGGTCCGCGTGGCAAGTAACTATTGGAATTGAAATTCACAACCCCCAGCCTTCTCACAGGCATGAGAGGCTTGCAAACCACAAGTTGGTCCCCACTCATTTGTCAATCAAGGAGCTTTCTTAAAACACAGAGTAGTTCTGGGACTAAAAACCCTCAGTAGCATTTTTAATTCAGGAAATCCATTTGTTTTATCACAGAAAAAGCAAAAATCAGTGAGGAGCTACGTGAACGAGGGGACAGATCTCTCCACACACCGCCTCGGGCGCTGGGTAGCCATATTGTTCTTGCTGGGTGATAGCTTTCCAAACAATGCTCTGCAGTGTGACACCAGCTGAGCAACAGCCCAGCAACCACATGCAGCCTGTTCTTGTCAGTGGGCATCACCGTCTTCCATACAAAAATAAAAAGCCGCATTTCCTACCCAATTCACTCATCAGGAACACTCTGATCCCAGACCAAGTCTTGGTAACCATTTTATTCCTCCTCACAGCCTTTCCAGGGGAGTTAGGACTACGGCTCCGCTGTCGGTTTTACTTTCTGCCCAGAGCCTGACTAGAATGAACTCTGCTGTTTAAATAGCAAAATTTCATCCATGCTCTTGATATCAGGATCCAGCTATGCCTGGGAGAGCCCAGAAGCTGAGGGGCAGCTGATGTGCAGACAACGGACACCCCAGAGGCATGTGGCAGGGTGGCTGTCCTTTAGGAAGCTGGGTGTCAGCTCTGGGCTCCTAAGCTTTTGTGTCCAAGGTAGCCTTCTAAACCTGTCCGATATTTCTCTGGTGGCAACAAAGAAATGAAGCAAGAGAGCCCCTCAGGCCCCGATTTTAGAAGCCCCCACTGATCAGAGGCAAAAAACAGAGGGCTACTGCCTTGGCCAACCCATAGCCCGAAGTGAAGGCCCTAGAAAAATGGAGAAAATATGGCACTGGGGAACTAAATATGAACAGGCAGGAATTTTAAAAAGCAGTGCAAACGTGATTCCTCTGTAAGGAAGGGAAAGAGATCCTGGAGAAAGGAGATACGCACGCACACACACGGGCACACACACGTGCACGCATTCACATTCACAACACACAGGAAACATTGGTGTTCATGCAGTAGCCGCCTAAGGCCATACAGAAATATTCTTTGCAAGCAGAGGTAAATTGCACTAGGAAGAGAAGAGAGAAGGGGTGGAAAGGGGGCCCCAGAGCCTCCTAGGTAACCCTGGAGCCCCCTAACCAGACACTGTGCTTGCGCACATGCAGTTGGCTCGTCCTATCACTCGCCAGGATTGCTTGGAATGCCGCTGGAGATGCAGAACGGTTTTAGCAACAGGAAGTTGTAAGTGTTCTGCTTAAAATACTTCAGGCTGTGTGTGTGAGAGAGAAAGAGGGAGTCTGTGTGTTGATAAGAGGAACGCTTGTGTGGAGGCACCCAGGCAGGCTAGTGGGCAGCCGGGTGGGCATCAGGCTGGTCCGGCCTAGCTGGCTCCTCTCTGCAACAAAGCCTCCCTTGTTCTGCACAGCCATTTTCCTGGAATGGCAAAACCAAGGGTCTTTTCTTTTCTCCTCCGTCTTCTCTTGCACTGAGGAAAGCAGTTGTGTGTGAATGCTCAGGAAAGTAAACATATGCATTTTAATATCCGTGGCTCCCCCACAGTCAGTGAGCTATTTCCTCCACCCAGGTGGAAAAAGGATGGCGGGCCTCTCTGACATGCTGGTTAGTCTGAAAACAGACCGCTAAATGCATAATGAAGAGCCTCCGAGGAGTCAATCTGCATGTTAAAATGGTGTTCAGCAGCCCGGGCTGTCACACAACATAATTTGAAGATGAATGTGCATCCAATCAGACGGCCAATCGCTGATGGGCAGGGTCCTGGCTAGGAGGATTACCTGTCTGCACGTGGCAGCCGGGCTTCTGGGGGGCCACAAGTTCACCACCACCTATCTGTGACAAGACAGATGGACTCTCTCCTGGCCCTGCCCAAATTTGCACGGTCAGATGGATGCCAGGAGACAGCATGAACTAGCAAGGAGCAGTTAAGGAAGTGGCTGTTGATCCCAACAGAAAGACACGGGGCTATCAGCAAGCTGGAGTCCAGAGGCTGCTGGCGATAACAAAGGAAAGTGTTCCACTCGAAACTTGGAAGCAGAGAAGCCCCCACTGTGCAGCCCGGCACTGGCAGGTACAGCCCACCACGCAGCCTGGGCTGCGGCCACCACCGCCATTCCCAGCCAGTAGCTGCCTTCGCGGGAATGGTGTAGCAGGCACCACTTTTGTCTCTGAACATTTGACAGGAATCAAGACCTGACTCCAAGGGCAGGACATCACAGGCACACAGTAACACTGGGGAGATGAGGTTAGAGCAGAGAAATTAGCCATCTGCCTGGCAAAGACTGTATCCTCGAGGTGGCATTTACATAGAAACAACAGGCTACACGTAACCATTTCCATTGTCCTGTGCCACAGCTAGTCGAGCACAAAAGGGCTTATAAGGACCACGTTGTCTCTGAGGCCCCTGTACTGAGGGAGGCTGCATGTGCTGGGTTTTTTGTTGTTGTTGTTGTTGTTGTTTTCCAATTGTAAATACGTGATGGAGCTGCAGCTAAATGCCAAGCCCCGGGGAAGGATTCACTTTAGCTGGAGGTTTTCTGCATTGCTCCCTTCTTGAGGTTCCCAGACACTGAAAATAGGCAGCCTACAGCCAAATCTGGCGCGTAGGAAAGAACAGCAGATAAAACTGTAAGGCCCCACGTGGGATGTTGTAAATCCCCACGTGAAAGATAGAGAGGAAAACTGCTTCTGGGTGAGGAGTGATTCCCAAATTGAGCCCCAGACACGTTCTAGCCCGCCCACAGCTGTGGGGTTGACAGCAGAGCCCCCTGTTTAAACTAAGCCTCACCCCCAGATGCTGCGGGTTCCAGGCACACACACCGCTGGGCTCCGTCCAGCTCCATCCTCCTCCGCAGAGAAAAGCACAGCCCACAGGTGCTCTGGGCCGCTGTGCCATTCACACACGCGAGGTGTGAGGAAGGCTCACGTCCACTTAGCATGGGTACTGCCCTCTCTGAGAGCCTGTTAACGTGGGGAGAGCCAACCGAGCAAGTCTTTTTTACAGAGGTTTGTGAGCCAACTCTTGTCTCTGTGTCCACATGAACTGTAAGTTTCACTATGCCAGGTTGGCCCAAAAGTCACTCAAGTTCTTCCAAAAATGTTTTGGCTGCTTTTTAAAAACCAATTTGACTAAAAATGATTTATGAGTTGGGCATATAGATCTAGCCTTAATTCTTGAATGTCATCATTTTTCCTCTCCCTTCCATGTCCTACCAAGTTACCTCAATGCTTGTGTTCCGTAGTATAGTTCCCCGTGGTCCCCCCACATCTTTCTCTATCCAGTCAGATAAAGCTTCTGTTGGACCAAACGGATAATCAAATGTCTTAGTTAATCAGATGACATAAACGGGGTGCTTACAGGTGGGGACAATGTTGTGAAGGGATTTTGTCATCCTCACCATTTTATGCTGGTCATTTTACTGAATTGCCTTGACCTTAGGTTGTGCACTATTCGAGAAGAGGCAGTATCACCATGAATGGAGTAGCAGGCATCAAAACTAGTGCCTAAACATGAAATAAGCTTGGCTTGTGTTCAGTGTCCTGGAAGTAAAACCACAGTTCACTGCCCTGTGGGGGAAGTGAATATTTTACCTCCATTTGCCCACCTATGACAGTAGAATAATAATCACTAATCTTGCCTAATTCAAGAACAAATAAGACTAGTGCAGAGAAAACGGCCAAAATGGGTGTGCAGTGCAGCTTGTTTGTATGAATGCTCCAAATCATTAGAATCAAGCTCTTACCATAAATCTGATCTAGTAGTAGAAATGCGACTTCAATGTAAAGCCCATGAAGTTTATCAAATTTAATCTCCACACCTCAACCTTTCAATCTATAGAACTCCCAGTTTTATATCAATTTGTGGGTTTAAAGGGCTTTCCCACTCATTGTTCACACCCCAAAAGCTCAGCGAGTGAGTTGTGCAGCATAAATTCTGATCCAAATTGGAAAGGGTGGGTCATGTTGCTTCATGTTTTAGTGTTTCTGGGTTTTCTTCTGCAACTTCATTTTTCAACGATGACATACAACACATTTTGAGGATAGTAAATAAATCGAGAACTTAGAATTCATAATATGCAATGCAAGCAACATCCAGAGGCTCATGCATTTTAGGTAAGAAGTTAGTGGAACAGTTGTAGTGATTGTTAAGCCCTGAAATTACGATTTCAGTGACCCTATAAGCAAGGGTGAATTCTTGGAGCTTCTGGAATTCTTTGTCATCAGAGATGGGAGACACGTGCATAGCCTCATGGAGGATAAAGTGCAGCTCTGTCAGGGATCACTGGTGAGGAATGATGAAAAGGTAGCAAATTTAGGGTAAAGCATCCCACGTGCCTTTTGCAGTTTGGTGGAATAAAAGCACAGTTGTGGGCTTTCATTGAAAAATTCGAGATTAGGTCAGAGTTTGTCCTTGGTTTGCGATTCCTCAAGCTGCATCACAGATCTGTGGTACCCACTTTTTGCAGAGATGCACGGCACCCAGAGAATTTTTAAATTCTAACAGACCTAATTCTCTTCTTCACCACAAAGGTAGCCATCATCTCAGAAGCTGTGAACAGAGAAGGAAGGGCCTCTTGGCATCAAGTGAGTTTTCTGGATCAGGGCCATCTGATACAATTTCCTGGGATGTGAAAGATGTTCTTTATCTGCACGGTCCCACGCAATAGGCACTAGCCACAGGTGGTTATGAGCACTCAAAAAGTGACTAGTGCACTGAAGACTGAGGAACTGACTTTTTAATTTAAATGTCAGCAGTAGGGGATGGGGGGTATAGCTCAGTGGTAGAGCATGTTCTTGGCGTGCACGGGGTTCTGGGTTCAATCCCCAGTACCTGTGTTAAGGAAAAAAAATGTAAATAGTAGCACTGCATTGGACAGCACGGCTCCCAATTTTCATGCGCTTCTTCAGGAGCCTGAGAGTCAGAAACAGCACCTCAGCCGCCTGGAAGCACAAGAACAGCAGAGTGCACGAATTGACAGAGGACAGCACTTACACGGGCGACATATGGCTTGTGCCCTGCAAAATAAACTAAGACTAATCTGTGACAGAGCAGGGGAGAAGCCTTCCCCAGTCGGCCTCCCCTCCTCCACTCATTCTAATTGCAGAGAGTGGAGAGGGGGCCTATGTAGTCAAGCCTGGTTATTGTCAAGCTCAATTTGCCATGACTTTTATTTTCCAATAAGCAATCTGGCCAGCTGTGGCTGAAAATGAAATCACCAAAGCGGACAGTCCCTCACCCATCCTCCAGTTATTGATTTATAAAGAATCCAGCCCCTGCTCCAGTCTGTCATCATATCCTATGGTCATATGTATCACTGGCAAATCCCAGGGTACCGATAGAGCCCCAGAAATACTTCTTGAAATGGACAGCAGACATTAACTTGTATTTCTAAATTTGAGGAGATTTTCCTGACCTTTCTCAAACATTTTAGAAACACTGTTAAATAGAATCAGGGCGATAAGCCTTAATAAACACGTTTAAACTTGTGACCACTTGGAGGGTTTTTTAGGGGGAGGAGGTCATAAATTCTTTTTAAAATTAAATTTGTAAATTTATTTCAGTTTTCTTCAGTTACAGTCAGCCACCTGATGACAGATGACACTTCGGGATTTTGAAGTGAAGGGCAACAGAGCCTACTAAAAACCTACTAGAGTCTGCATTCTCTGAGGTCTGTGAGTCAATCAATCACTAACATTTATAGAGTCCCCAGTCTAAGACTGCCCTCAGCTCTTTGGGGAAATTAAGGGCAAAAATAAAGTAGAAGCTGTTGACCCTGATCTTAAAGCCTCGGCTAACTGGCTGGGGCGATGGAAGGTCATTGTGTGCAGTACCTTCAGGAATCTTACAGTCATGTCTTGCAGTGGTCCTCCCCACCCCTCCTTAGTCCAATTCTGATTCAAAGAAAGCAATGTGACGGTAGGTTTAGGATGACTCACAGCATTTCCTATGGGAACCTGAAACCATCAGAGCCTTGTAAATGTTACAGAGGCAGAGCTAGGAATTAGCTTTCAGGACAAGCAAGGGAGCAGCTCTGCCTCTCGTGACTCCTTAGGAAAAAGAAAGAAAATAGACACCTCAGTTCATCCTAAGAGGTGATCCAGCTAAATGGTTTTTGAGTAGGGTAGTGGGTCTTACATCCCCATTCTTCTCTCCTTCTACTGTGACTGTCCTCCAAGATCGAAGGTCAGCCCTCTATGCTTTTTTTTACTCAGGGAAATTCCTAAAATTCCCTGACTGTAGTAAGGATGGTGCCCCACTTGGTTTTACTCTTCTCTAACACCAGTGGAGTAGGCTAGCCACCCCCCCGTCACACACATGCACAATTCAAAGGTACACAGCCCAATGCATCAGGTACCTGTTTGTGGCTTGAGGACACCACTGGGAACAAGATAAAGTCCACAGTCTCAGACTGTACATGTCTAGTGCCTGGAGAAGGCCAGTGGAGTTGACACTTGAGCTAAGACCGGATGGACAAAAAGGAGCCAGCCAAGTGAAGAGGTCAGACAGGAGTGTTCCCCACTGAGAAAGCAAAGGGTGCAAAGATGGAACAAAGCTGGCTTGTTCAGGAACAGCAAGGAAGTCAATGTGGCTAAAGTGAGCAGTGGGGAGAGAGGGATGGACGCGATGAGGACATGGCAGTAGGCAGGAGCCAGGTGATACAGGGCCTCAAAGGCCATGGGAAAGAGCATGAGTTTCATTCTAAGCATGATAGGAAGGTTTCGGATGGTGTTGAGCAGCGGAGCAATGTGATCTGACTTATGCTCTAAAAAGCAGCCCTATGAAGAGTGGATTGAAGGAGGATACAGGGATTCTCTTGGTTCAGGTCCAAGCAGGCAATGCCATGGCTTGGATGGGGAAGGTGGTGGTGGAGACTGAGGAGTAGCCAAATTCAGACTTTGTTCTCGAGGTAGAGCTGACCAGAACAGAGCAGCTGAAGCACTGGACTAGGGTGGGTAGGGAAAGGAAGAAAATGTGAATGATTCCTAGATCTTTTTCTTTGGCCAACAGGGTCAACGTTAGCAGTGTTTACTGAAATAGAAAAGACTTTATGAGTGGCAGGAGTCAGGGTAAAAAGAACCAGAAATTGTGTTCTGGACATGGGAAGTCCAAGATCCATAGTAGCCCATGAATAGTTTTTATTATCCTGCTGTTTTTCCTTCTAGTCAACTGAACGTGCTCCAGCTTTCTATTTAAGCCTCTTGTTATTTCTCATCAGCCTCCCTGCACATGGATAAGCTGGTCAGTGCACCTCCAAAACCCTTCCTGTACTTGAATATGTCACTGTCACCCCTTAACCTTTTTTTCTCCAGGATAAACCCAATTCCTTTCATCTCACTTCGAGAGCCCTTTTTCTATCTCTTTAATCATGGCTGTTGCTGGCCTCTGGGTCCTCACCAGTGTTCTCCGTGTCATTTTGTAAATGCCAGAACCAAAGTAGGACACGGAATATCAGTCTAACGCTGATAAAACAGAAGGATTGTTTCCTGCCCTTTGTAAGTCATTTTTTAGCCACCCCGGGAGAGTGTCCTTTTCTTCCCGAACTCCTTGACTTGGATCCACCAGTGATCTCTGCCCCTTTGCTTCTGTCTATACTTGTGTTCTGCTATCTGGGGTTTGTGACTTTTGTTTGGGGGTTTAAGTGCTCCACTTTGCAGATGTCCGCTTTGGGCGTATTTCCATCCTGCTTTTGTAGGAGTCGTCCGAAGACAGTTCAGGGAAAGACTCGACTTGCAAACCTCCGCCAGAATGGCCGGTAGCCCTGCTGCAGCCCTGAGCTTTTTCCAACAGCGGCCAGTAGCTTCATTATTTTCCCCTTATCCATCAGTGTGCATCTTCAAAGTGCTCTCTAACAGTCACTTCCTTGACCCTCTCAAGAAAGGTTCAAAAGAGAAACAAAAGTAGAAGGGGGTGTGTGGGTTTTCTAGGGTTTTGTATCAAGACAGTGGCCACTTTGGATGCGATCAGATCTCAGATGTATCTCTGTAGACATGTCAGCCTGTTTAGTTCTTGCTAGACGATTGCAACACTTCTGCCACAAAACACAGCAGAAATGAATATTCCAAAATAAAATTAGAGCAAAATACCATAAATTAACTGCAATTGATATCAAAGAACTGTTGATTTACAAAATAATCATTTTTTTCAACCTAGATGAATTGGAAAATTGTTTATGCGTTTATCATTTATTTGCCTTGGGTTAATGCATTCACATTTGGCAAGCTATTTGGGGGAAAGTATTTATGTAAGATTTCCATCCCCCATAAATAAGTTAAATGGCAGAGGTAGAAGCAGGGCTTCTCATACTCTGTTCGGCTCTGCCCTTGTTTCCCTGAGATGGGGGAAGGTGCAGAGACTTCTAACGGCTGCAAGCTGTACTTTGAGCATGAAAGAACTGAAATATTTCCTAAACAGCTGAAACCATAAAATACTTTAAACTAAGCTGAAGGTAACGGGCTTTGGAGGGAACCCCAAGGACAGTGGAAAAACAGGATGTCAAAGGATGTCCACCATGCCTTTCACGTAGTCAACAGATGAAAACAACTATTTGATTTGATATCTGGGGAGGATGTAAACAGTCACAGTGAAACCAGGATGGGGTGAAAAATAAAATGCAAGCCGGAAATCAAACAGAAATTGAACAGAATCGGTCTCACCCCAGAAACATTTCAGTCTGCTGCTAACTGTCCCTTCTTTGGCTTTTCAGGCTCACAGCCCATGGTTTAACCTGGGAGATTGTACACTCCAGTTTCATTCCTCATCCTTCATTTAGCTAGACAGAGCTTTGAAATGGCAACTAAATTACCTTTTGGTGAAATCAAATCTTCTCTACTAGCTTGAAGCAGAGAGGAATCCAGACCACAAGGTCCTGGCTAATGCACCCCAGCAGCTCCCAGTCCCTCTCCTGGAGCCCAGAGAGGGTGTGTGCACTGTTGAAAAGGTTACTCACATCCTTTGTCCACTGCAGTTTCTCCTGTAGGGGGTTAGTCTATGCACTGGCTTTTGTCTTCTGGCTGCCCGCCTAGCAGAAGGTTGCTTAGGGCAGTAAAATGTTTATTACCTGTTTATTGTGTGAGTAACTGCAGTCTAGGAGGAGAAAATATTTCCCAGTTTACCTAGGGCAATGAAATTAGGATTAAGAGTTCTCAGGGCTGAGGAAGGAGCAGTATAAAACCCAGAGCATCATATACCATGCAGCCCTGAGAAGCCCAAGTCCCCCTGCATTATCCTTTCATTCTAGTCATGGTGACTTTTCCTCTTATTCTCAGACCCGTGTAATTCACCATTATGGATTTGGAGATGGCTGCTATTCTAAAAGTCGGTCCTCCCCTAAAGAGAGTCTGGCTCATATCCGAGGTGGAGCTATCAACCAAAGACCCAAAGACAGGTCATTGACCTGATTAACTTCTACACGCACATTTATTTCTCTTTCCTCCAAAGTTAAGTTACAAACAGCTTAATTCCCACCAATTTTGCAGTGTGAAGATTCAATAAAATATCACGAAACAGCTCAAGCCATCCTACAGCCACCATTTGCACTGAATTCAGTTACCATGGTTTAGATAATTCATGTCTAAGATTTTAAAACTACTAGTATAAATCTTCAATTAGCTCTTAAACATGACTTTCCTCCTGCCCTCCTCCCCTCCCTTGCCTTTTTTTCCCTTCTAAGGAGTCTTTCTGTCTTGATCATTAATGGAGTAAAAGAAAATTTAAATCCTGCTCATATCTCACAAAATTATACTCAGTGATGTCTGAATCTGAGATACTGGGATCTTCTAAAATGCTGTCATTCTTAGAAGTGGGCTACAAGAGTGAACCCTATTACTTTTGGAATCTATTCTTGTCTCTCTATTCATTCACTCATTTATTCCTTCATTCACTCATTCTTTCATCCTTTTGACAACTATGGATTGAACTTCTGCTGTGTGCCAACCACAGTGCTAGGACAACCAGGTGTGGTTTTAGATTCCATTTGTTTTAGATTCCAAAACTTGAAAACTGTTTCAGACGTAAAGTGCTCAATTAGGAACAATCCCTATATGTGAGTTCACAATGGTCCTGTTGTAATTTCTCATCCGAATATCTCTATTCTCAGCCATTGTCTCAAAGTGCCCTTTTGAAGCCTCAGGTCCAGATCTGCCACAGTGCTTGTGTACAATCCATACCCCATGAACAGAAGTGCAGCAGTTTGGCAATCACTTTATCAATTGGATACTTGTACATGATTTTACCAGATAATTCAGGCTCCACAAATTCACTCTGCACCTACTCTGAATTGTTGGTATAATTAGTTGGGGAATTTCAAGACCTCCTTTTTATTTTTGGCACAAGCCCATCTTCCATTCCCATTAACACTGAGCCTTTTGGTAAGCTGCAACCTCACCCTCACCACCATTTCTGCTGGAGTTCTTTTCCTGGAGTAGCAATGATCCATGCACACACACATTCTTGACAGTGAAGGGTAACTCTAGGGCGGTGGAAAACAGCTGCACCAACCAGCACGGGTGGGCATTTATCCTCTTGAGAATTGTGATTTCCTAATCCTTTAGTGATATCCTTCTTTAGGGTTGAAGAACCTAAAAGCCTTGGGCGGGATGTAAGGTCTATGATCTGATGAGCGCCAAGCTGAAGGGTGAGATGGCTCAGCAGTCATTTCAGTGCCATCAGATATTGGGATGATTGGAATGTGGAGACCATTGTGAAGATGACGGACTCTGCCCTTTATCTGTTCGTCATCAGGAGCACATGCTCAGCCAATAAGTTTCGGAGCTAGAATTAAAGCTAAGAATCCCCAAGTTCATTGTTGGTTCTGTTCTCAGCTTCTGGACTTCAGATTTATAGACCAGTTTTCTTTCTGCTTTTACAAGCTACCAGTAAAATTTGAGTGTATGCTTAGACTTTATAAAATGTAGTACTTGATATATTAAAGCTGATGTTGTTATAATATTATCATAGGACCACAGCTGGAGGAAATGTAATATATTAGTTCAGGTTTGGGACCCTCTACCTATACCTGACACCTTTGTATGGTATCCTTGCTAAGTATTCCACTAACCATGTCCACTGACGGAAAGTTCACGAACCCATTCCATTTTTGGACAGCTCATTCTTTAAGTCTTGCTATAATACATGTAAAAGTTAATGGAGGGCCAGTAATGTTAAGATAACTTCTTTAAAATGTCTGTGAACTGGGTGAACAAGAACTATACCTGAAGAACTATAATACCCTTTTTTGTTTGTTTGTTTGTTTGTTTGCTTGCTTTAAAGAATAGGGGGATGTTAAAGACATAGCAGCGATTCCTAAACATTAATGTGCAAAAGAATCACCAGGTGAGCTTGTTCAAAATGAAGATTCTCAGGCCCCACTTCTGAGATCCAAGTCTATGATGGGCCCCTGGAATCTGCATCTTCAAATACCTGTAGCTGATTTTGCTACAAGTGGTCTCTCTGGACCACCTAACGAAGAAACTCTGGCCTAGGCTGGGAAATTTGCACTCTGATAAACTAAGGATTCCCTGAGACATCTTTTATACCTTCTATTTTCTCAACCAGAAAATTATTTCCAAAGGCTAAACTCTTGAGGCATAGTTTGTAGATTAACTGGTGATTTTGCTCATTATTTTATATCCTATAGTCCCAACTACTTATACAGGAAATAATAATTCAGGTTTGAGTGAATCTTCTTCCCAGTGTTTGCTGATGGGCCAAATATATTGGAGCATTAGTGCTAATGCTCACAGACTCTTTTTCTTCTTTCAGGGAAAGGAAGGTCTTCTTCACTACCCGACATTTTTTTTAATGCATTTAGTCTTAAAGTGGCCGCACAATGGGATAGTTAGGAAGGACACTGCAAAAAGGATCCCTTTGTGTGGTGAAAGCTCTTTATACAGAAGACTATCAGCCCAGCACATGAGGCTCAATCTTAGATGAGCTCTGAAAAACAGCTTCTGTTCTTGGGTTCATCACAGCATGGAGTCTGTCTATACAATGGCTGCCCAAAACC
This sequence comes from Camelus dromedarius, assembly GCF_036321535.1. Taxonomy (NCBI): domain Eukaryota; kingdom Metazoa; phylum Chordata; class Mammalia; order Artiodactyla; family Camelidae; genus Camelus; species Camelus dromedarius. The sequence continues at coordinate 23,951,253 of NC_087436.1, forward strand.
TTCCCCAAATAGAGCCTCTTCAAAGGAAAGGGGTTATGGCCCTTCTGTTTGTTGTCTATGCAGCATAATACATCACTGTCATTTTATTACCCAAAGCTATAACTTTGGGTGAAGACTTCATGAATGGAGAACTCTCTAGAAGGAAGGTGTGGTATGGCTCCTTCATGGGAGGTCTTTCTATGAGGCATCCTTGCCACCTAGTCCTCCTGGAAAATTTTCTAAAGCCATTAGTCCTTTCACCACCTCTAGGCAGCCTTTCTGACCTGGTTTTCTCTCCCTAGTCCTACCCACCCACCCTTTCTGTTGAGCCCATTTTGCTTTACAAATCTACACCGCAGCTGTGTCCTTTCAAGAGAACCTTACTCCTACGTCATTTACTTTTTTGCGTAGCATCGTACCAGGGACCAGAAGATCTGGAGGATCTTCAGGGTTCACCTTTGGGCTGAGGGCTATTGAGCTGATCATAAAAAGAGGCCAGCAGTTGGCTGGCTTCATTCCAGGGAAGAATCCAAAAAGGGAGGATCAGACATTTTATTTTTAGGAACAAAGAGCAACTTTCTAACCAAGTGCCTGCCTCACCCTCTGACGTCAGGGTCCTATTCTGTCCTGCTTCACCCCAACTATGGCCAACTCTCTTCCTCCGCCCTATCTAACAGCTCTCTTAGGAGTCTGGGAGTGGCTGGTTACAAGGGACGCAAAGAGACAGTCCTTAGTAAGTTAAGTACTAAAGTGAGGACTCTCTTTTCCTTCCTTGCCCTTGGAAGTAACTGCTAGACATTAAGAGCTTCCACCCTAAGCCCATTCAAGCCAGGAGGATTCAAAATTTTTTCCAGTACCGTTATTTATTTTATTCATATTCAGAGGTAATGAGAATATTTCTCGGGATGGCTCCGAATCTTTCTGTCTGAGAAAAGCAGCCTGGACATGGGAGTTCTTCAGAATCACTCAGATTGTATTACTGGTTGATAAACATCATATGCACATATAACTTCCTGGTGATTATACTATTAAATCTTGCAGCCTCTTGTAAGGTAACACCATTCAAAATGGTTTTCCTAGAAAAGTCTCATTTCAGTAAACCAGAGAGTGTCCCTGTTGTGCAGATGGTCTTCACCCCTGGATTAGAGCACAACCTGACAAGAGAGCGCACAACAAAAGCAGCTTTTTGTGTGTTCCATGTCCCTGAGACGTGTCTTCAGGAGAGTGTGATTTGACTTAATCTCACCTGCTGCTACATCAGGACTTAGGGACCTCAGAGCCCCTCTCAGTGTGAGGGAGGCACGTAACAAAATAATCTTGTTTGACGTTTTGACAGTTCTCATCGAGAATATTATATGCCATTCTAGCCATTGTATCTCAAGAAATAACTAGCCAGAACTAAGGAAGTTTCTAGAAAGGGCCATCTGATCAGCCATCAAAGTGGTGTTTGATAACTTTTTTGGAGTCATAGGTGCCTTTGAGAATCTGAGAGAGAGCTGCAGGCAGGCACACACAACTTTGCTTGCGATTTCGTGCCCAACCATGGCTAATTCGTGGTACCCAGACCAAAGTTCAGAACCTTTAGTTTAGAAAACACTATGTGAGAATGAATTTTTAAGTTTAGATTCTTCTGTCTGAATATAGAAATACTGAGAGAAGCTGTATGTAATCAATTTCTTTTTTAATTACCCAGGGTGTGATCTGTGCCAACACAAAAATTTTCACCAAATCCTGATGTGTTGAGACAAAATCAGGAAGACCAGCCTAAAGTTTGAAAGAGGCAAATTCAAAAAAAAAAAAATAGCACCACTGATTTACATAGCTGGTTTCATAAGCTTATAGAATTTCATTAACTGAAGATGTGGTAAATCCAGAATTATAAATAGCTTTTAAAACAGCATACACCAATTTCGTGGCTGATAGGTCTGTGATAAGGGGTGTTAGAGAAAGCTCCATGATTTGGTGTGTGGTCCTAACCATCTGAGCTTCACATCAACATAAACAGCCACCTTTTCTAACATGTTCCTCAATGTGTCCCTTGGTGTCACCAAAAGAGATTCAGTGCTGAGCTAAATGGACGGATGGTGGCCCTGACCCAGAGTGGAGCTTTTAGGTTAGAATAGATCACTGGTACCAACCGGAAAGTTGTTGTGGCGCTGATGTTTTATTGTGTGTGTTTGTTTCTTTGGGAGGCAAAGAGATTTCTTTGTGCAAGTGATTTCTGCAAATGACCAAACTGGTATGATAATAAAGTGAGCGATGATGATGATGTGTACACCTGGTATGTGCCCACAAGCCATGTTTGTGAGGTAGGGAGGAACGTATGTCATAACCTCCAGTGTTTCATGTGTATATTCCGAAATACGGAGAGGGAGTAGGTAGCTCAGCCTCACACGTAAAGTCTCCTGAGGCTCCCCAGTTGCCCACAACTGCGGCAATAGAGCCGGGGTTCAAGGGGAGAATTCAACAGGAAACTTGGTTCTTTCCTCCGTTCCGATCCTCATCTGCTGGGTGCACTGAAGCTGGGGACCAGGTGCACCTCATCTCCACTTACCTCTTTGTCAAATTGAGTCAATGATTTCTGAAATCAAGCTCGAGGAAATGGAAGCTTGGAATTGTCTGGATGAAAATCAGAGGATCTGCATAGTTGTACCTCTGAAAAACTCCTAAGGCTTGCCCTAGGTGCAGTGGTTTATGGTTGTTGATTGGAAGAACTCCAAGTTATTAGAGTTCCCCTCACTTCCACCATCTTGACAGATGCAGCTTTTAAAAAATCGTGCATGAAGCAGGGTGACTGCTAAGTACCTGACAAAACAACCAGTGATGATTCCTTTGCGGAAGGAGAATAGGGGGAAAGTTGAACTAAGAGGGAATGCACAGCCTAATGTTCGGCACATAGTAGGTGCTCAATAAATACTTCATTCTTTATTAATTGAAAAGATTACAGATGGAAAACGTTTTCCAAATAAAAAGTCTATGATATGATACTCAGTTTTTTAATATCTCACTCCTTTGGCCATTTACTGCATACATAATAATAATAATAATAATAATAATAATAATAATAGTAATAATAATAATAATAATAATAATAATACCACCTTGAAATGAAGGAGGCCACCCTTAAAATTTTTTCAATGCTGAAAATATAATTATTACATTGAAATACTTTAGCCTATGTGGCATTTCTTTAAGTTTGCACTTTCAAGCCCAGTAAAGACAAAATCAGGGTAGCCAGGTGCCGTTTTATAAAATGTTAAAACTCCAATTACAGTTCTTTTCCTTCTTTATTTTAAAGACTATTTAACAACATTTAGACAGTGTGGAAAAGAGACAAGGGAAGCATTCATAGTCCCACCCTCCTAACACAAGTAATTCACTTTTTCATATTCCCTCCTGGATTCAGATAATACACGTGCGTATTTTATAATCACCTCAGTTAAATGATGGCCAAACAGCAGCTGTTAGTGGGGCTGCTGAAGAGATGAGCATCTCTCGTCTTCCCAGCTGGAGCTCCTCAGCCTGGGGGACCAGTCCCGGGGGAGGCACTGATGCTAGCCTAGCTGCCATTCACCTCAAGGCTGGGCCCACCTCTGCCTCGGTCCCTGCTTCCCAAAGACTCCGGGCCAAACCCTGCTTTGTGAGCCGCCCAGAAAAGGAGCAGCTACTGAAACAGGAGCAGAGCCAGCGATTGTGACAGTGAACCAAGTTGAGGTTGAAAGCAGGCAGAAGTTTTCCAGTAGCCTGTGCTGCTCTGGATGGGGATGTGGACACTGCTTTTAAGCTGTGAGAGATGGCGCCACCCCTCAGGAGAACACAGACTAGCAGTCGGTGTGCACAGCACTTCCTAGTACCTGAGATGTTGCTGTTCCTTCCCTGCCTGTCCAGTAGGATGCCCACTCACAGCAGCCACATCTTCCGTCAGGCTTTCCAGATCCACAAAATGCTCTCGCCTGCATTAGCTCATTCTGTCTCCATGACAGCCTTACAAGGTCATCGGGGTGATCTTTATTAGCTCCGTTCTAGGAAAATTGAGACTTAGAAGATGAGCATGCCCTAGGAATGAAGTTCATGAAGGAATGAAAGTGAACTTGTGCTTGGATCCACTGGCCATTCTAGAAGGGGCAGTGGCCTGCTCTCTCCGGCAGCCCCACACACTCACCTTTGTCCATGCCCAAGCCAGCAGCTTTGCCAGGCGTGTGACACAAGTCAGTAGGCACTTTTCCAGCCAGGCATTAGTGAGCGGGGCGTGGGCTTGCTGATAAGGGAGTCTGGCAAAATGATGTTTAAAAATAAATGGTTTCTGACCAAGATGGAAAAAGCTTGCTTGTCAGCAGGATTGCTGGTCAGCAGGACTACGGATCCAGGTGTGCAGTGTCTTTTTTGGTGCTACCATTTCTGTCTCATGTTATTAAAAAATAATACACTGATCACTGCCGTTTCCGTTTACTCCGCTTAGGGAAGCTGTTTATTTTTGAAAAGTGGCAAAGGTAGGAAATTACTTCCTTCACTTTGGCATGGTTTCTCACCCTCTTTTTGGAACCTCAGAGCCCATCCACTCCCCCCACCTCGCCCATTTCTTTGTTAGTTTAGAAAAGGGATATATCAGTTCCATGTGATTTTAGCAACAGAAGTGCTTCCACTTTGGCTATTTTTAGCCTGTCAGGTGCACTCTGCCTGCCATGAACTTGGTATATTCAAGTATTTAATTCAGCGGCCTGTCTCATTTGAAAGGGAGCCCTTCAGCCCTCTGACCGCCATCGCACCACTGTTACAACTGCTCGTAAATTTCTGAACATGTCACGATATCTTTAGCTGTGACTCCAGATATTTCCTGTTGAGCTGCAAGATGCAATCCGGCGAGCACTCTGAGGCTAAAATGTCTTCCCAGTCCAGCACTCAGCCACATCAGCATGGGCAGCATCAACATGATTTTTTTTAAAATCCAATGCTGAACAGGTTTTTTCAATTAGATTAATTCTGTAATTTTGTTCACTTGGGCAGCTAAAGTCATTCCACCTTTCCCTGAGCTTTGAACACCTAAGCTTCATTTTCTCTCTTGATTCAAATCCGACCAGAAGCCCAGATATAGGGACCTACACCAGGTATGTTTTATTTGTGGAAGAGGATGAGCTCCACGTCCTCCTATTCTGCCATCTTGAAGCCCCTCCCCTGCTATGTTTTACTTCTGTGGCCTCTTAGCCCTGGACTTGGACTTGGTTAAACAGATGGCCCCACAGCAGCCGACTCAGAGCAGTGCCGTACCTGTTCTCACAGAAGCTAGGCTCTTCTCTAACTTTGCCTTGGGCCTTAGTCATCCAGAGGGAGGAGAGATGCCAGGATTTTCTTTAAGGAATGTATCCTTTTGAGACTTGAAAAAGGAGAAGGATGTTCAGTTCTTTCCAGGCTGAATAGGAGGCCCATGGTAGGAAAAATTTCCCCTCTGTAGTTAAGTTCTTGCACTGACCTTTTTACCAGACCCTTAAAAGTTAAATAAAATCAAATTGTTGTTAGAGGGAAGGTATAGCTCAGTGGTAGAGCATGTGCTTAGCATGCACGAGGTCCTGGGTTTAATCCCCAGTACCTCCATTAAAAATAACGATAAGTAAATAAACCTAATTTCTTACCCCTCTCCAAAAAAAAGGAAAAAAATTAAATTGTTGTTCCTGGTTAGTCCTTGGATTCTCAGAGAAAGTTAATCGTCAGAAGCAACAGCATACACCAGACACCCCTGGTCAGTTTCCCTATAACCAAGACCAGCCAGTCCTGGGCCGGGAAGACACTACATGCAGAGAAGCCAGAGGAATGTGAGAAGCCTGGATTTTGTCCTTGGACCACCAAATGTGCCTCCCCGACTCCTGCCCTCTTTATGGAAGCTGTGGAATTGTGCCTGCCCTCACCCTCCCAGATTAAACTCCCTTCAGGTTGTTAGAGTCAATGGGGTCTACAGATGCCCGTCTGTTCCCACCAGTATTCCACCTGCCTTTTATCCAGAGGTCACTTTGGGGGCACACTTTTTGGCCATCAGTCTAGCAAGGGGCACTTGCCTGACACTTGCACTCTCTTCTAAGAGATGCAGAGATGGGCCTGAGGATCCCATCAAGGAAACCAGTCTCTCAACTGTCTCCTTTGCATGTCGTTTTGTGGTTTCTGATGCTGAATATTTCTGTAACTTTCTGTACTTTGAGGATTTCTTTGGGGGCTGTTACTGTTTGGCAAACACTGTTACTCATCAAAATTTATTAAGCAAGGGTGGCCACAAAAGCAAAAGTACTAAGCAGAGTGGGCTTGCAAAACCAACAAAACAGGAGAACTAGAAATGCTAATGAATACTAATAATAAAAATAATAATAGCTCTCCCTTATTGGTGCTTACTGGGGCCAGGGGCTGCTCGAAGCAAGATATATATATAGTAACATAGAGAAACCTCACAACTGTCCTGTGAGGTTGCATCCTTTCTATTCCCAATCTTTATTTCAATGAAAGCATACAGCACCTACTATGTGCCAGGTACTGGGCGAGGCACTGGGGATATAGCAATAAATGAGATAAACAAGGTTTCTGCCCCCAGGGAGCAGAGCAGACATACGGTAATGAAACAGACAGTTGCACAATAAGTCCTAGAGGGCAGGGACCAATGGGACTCTGCACCTTGAGGAAGCATCCCGGGTAACGTGAGTTCATGTATCGGACATGTGAACTCTTACACACCTGTGGGGAACTATCTGGGCTCTCACCCAACTCCAGCCCGGTTTCCCTGCTGCCCCATGCTCTGTACTTCCCAGACCAGCAACACATGAGATTGTTCGCAGGGCTGATTCTTACCTCCATTCCTTTGCTCATATTGTTCTCACTGTCTCTGAATCTTTCCTTGAACAATCTCTGTACCACTTCCAAAGTCTGCTCCCCCAGAAAACCCTCCTTGACCATCCTTGCCCCAGTCAGGCTGGGTTGGCTGAACTTTCTCTGTACCCTCAGGGACCCTTGTGCTGATCTCTGTCACTGCACTTGGCCTCACCCCTTTACAGGCATCTGTTTAGGAGTCTGTTTTCTCAATAGCCTGGGTGCCCCCCGTGCACACACTGGTTTCTTCTTCGTTGCCCCTGTCCCAGCCTGCAGACGGCTACTGATGAATGCTTGTTGGATGAATATGTTTCTGTACATGAGAACATACCTTCTGTGCCCTAGTGGGAAAGGTTAGGAAACGGGAGACCCTCCATTTACCTAACTGTAGTTAATGGGACAAAAAGGAGCCTGGTTGGGTAGAGGCTGTTACTGCTGGATTACGGAAGGGAAAGAAGGGGGAGCAGCTGCAGTGAAAACCTCTCCATCTCCCTAAGGGATGCCCACCCAGACCCTCTCTGAACAGTTGCAGTGACCGAGAACTTGCTGCTTCGTCAAGCAATCTGTTCCTCTGTCACATCAGTTGAAAAGTGCTCCCTTTGATTAACCAAACTCTGCTGAAGACTTGTAGAGATTTGTCTTCGCGAACAACGGAGTAACTTGCTTCTCTCTTGAAGAACGCTTCAAGTATCTGGAGAGCTTTATTGTGATCCGTGTTAGATTCATTTTTCCTTACCAAATAATTTTAGTTCCTTCAGCTATTTCTCACTATCGTGTCACACAGCTGGACACCCTCCAGCTTCCTGATGTCTCTCTTAAGACATGGCGTCCTGAGCTGAGCGATGGATTCCAGATGGTTTCTGATCAGTATGGGCTATGATGGTACGATTTCGGATTCCCTTGTTTTACAGCCTCGTCACTTTGTCAGTTCTTACTGCTCTCGTGGGTGGTGAAACTCCTTCATGGTACACATGTGACAGACTCATCAGACCAGGTTTAATAATGATAATAATAGCAGCTACCAGTTGTTGAGCACGTCCTGTGCCCATGAGCCAGGCCCTGTGCTGGTCATTGTACTGTCAGTACTTCCTTCTCCCATCTACATGGAGGCTGAGTGAGGTTGTAATTCACCCAAGGTGCTAGGATTTGAACCCAGCAGACTGTGTGACTCCAAAGCCCACATTCTGTTTAACCCACTGCCCTGCCTCCCATTCTGAACTTGCACAGCTGATTTTTTTAACCTAAATTCAAGACTTATCTCTGTTGAGTTTGATCTGAGTTTCTACTGAGGTTTCCAGCATCTCAGAAACTCCGCAGGTAGGGTCTTGACCTCATCTTCTCAGGTTTGTATCGTCACATCGGCTACCTGCATCCAGATCAACGACAGTGACTTGTCGCTCCCCATCAGAGAACTCCTTCCAGGATCACACCATCTGGACCTCAGTAGGGTCCAGAATTTCCATCAGCTTCCAAGCAGCCTACCTTTGAATTCTCTGCACCTTTTTCCATTTTGTCCAGAAGTCATCACGAGAGAGACTATTAAATACCACCTTGGCTTGAGAGACGTGATATACATAGCATGCCTCCGCTGCAGCAGATTAACAACAAAGGAACGGTGCAAACAGTGGCTTCCTTGTTTTACATATTTTCACAGATTCTGTGTTTAATCTTTTGTCCTGAATTTTTGCCAGAAATCAGTATCACGTTCACTTTTATCCCTCGTGTGAAAGTGAGCTATTGCTTTGGCTCTAGGCTTCATGATTCATTCCTTCATTTCAACATCAACGACAGAGGCAGAAAAATGTTTTATCTTTCATCATTTTCCTTTCCCCCAAATATTAAAATAATGCATGCTTCTTATGAAAATAGCAAGGTACAAATAAAGGTAAAGAAAACACAAAAGTGTCCAATAATCCTAGAGATAGCCTCTGACATCTGCTAATTCTTTTTATCACCTAGAAGGCAATTGGCCTATGTGCTAAAGTAATTTATGGCAAGACCTAGGGTTGGTTTCCCACAGACTAATAGCAGCTAGAAAGTTAGAGAGGGAGAAATGCTGCTTGTTCAACATGCGGAGGAAGGCTGGGCCCCCGGGCAAGACTGGGGAGTGGTGGGAGGCAAGGGTCTTCCTGCTGTGTGAGCCCTCGGGACATCTCCCTGTTCAGCCACATTTGCTCTGCTTATGCTGATATTCAAGGCAGCACATGGTGGTCCCCAAAGCCCTTGATGTTGTTTCCCAAGAGAAATTCCTTGGCTGCTCTCCTGCTGTGATTTTTCTCTTTTCTGTCATAACTGTAGGGCCCCATACTATTCAGCTAGAGAGTTTGATCTGGACACATTTTTCTCTCTGCCTCAAATGTCAGTTTGAACATCAGACATTAGAAGAGGAATCATATGGGCGAGAAGGTTCCCTCTGGGTGACTGTGATATGTTGGACATCTGTCTCCAAATACATTATGTTCAGTGTAGGACCCATCTCTCAATCAATCACCGTGATTTTTCACAGATGGATGGATGGACAAACATCTAACAAAATGTCTTGTAGAGTCTCATCAAGAGACGTTCAGGTACAGTGCTGCCCAGAGGTCCCTTCCAGCTCAGTGATTCTTTGAATGGGTGATTGATATTTTGGAAACAGGGATATCATTTGCTGTATTAGTCAATGGCTGGTGCTCTTCATGAGAATTCAGTCCAGGGAGAGCCTTGAGGAAACATGAATCGTGTGGAGGAATTTGGAGAAGAGACAAGCTAGTCATCAGGTGGCCTGGGTAAGAATGTGGAAAAGCCTGTTCTGGGGAAGTTGTGATGGAAAATAAAGGTTGAGGCGGGGGTGGACAAAAAAGGGCCAGAAGGAGTGTCTTATAACACACCAACCTAGTCCTGCATTGCCCACAGCAGGAAAGGATAAAGGAAAATTGCGGTAACCATTATGTCAAGAACTTCACCGACAGTAGGTTGTATGAGTAGAGGTTTCAGACACCGGTCAAATTATACGACTGGTATCAAATGAACAGGTGGGGACACATTCGTCTTTCTGGCCACTTTGGCACACACAGATAGATAACCATCAGCTGTAGTAGCCCCATCTTAAAATGTTGTCTCAAAAAACTTGAAAGATGTATTCAGATTCTACAATGCTTCCTCAATTCTTTTATATAGTAATCTGTACACACACCCCATCTGCCAAGTAGGAAAACACCCCTTCTCTTCCATGGAACAATGATTTGGGTAGGAGCTCATGAAAAAGCAGATGGCTCTCTCCTAAGTCAAAAAAAAAAAAAAAAGTTATCCTGAGTTGACCTGAGGAGGGGTCAGGAGGGAATCAGGAAGGTTATGTGAAACAGCTAATCACGGACCCATTTTCTGGCATTAACTCATTCACTCTTTCATCCGGTCCCTATCTAATGACAGGCACTGCAAGAGGCAGGTGAGTCCAAAGATGAAGGCTGGCCAGGGACTCACAGCCTAACAGGGGAGATGGACGGGTGAGCACATGGTTGTCATCCAGGCAGTAGGAAGGCCAGTAGAGAAAAAGCAGAGGGCGCTTTGGATGCTCAGAGAGGAAGCAACAGCTGAGCTGATGATAGGGAACACTTCCTGAGTGTGATGTTAGAGTTCAGCGTTCAAGGATAAGTAGAAGGAGTTAGCCAGGTGAAGAGTGAACGTAGGGGGACTGGAGGCGTTGTGGGAAAATAGGTTCTTGCCTCGCATAGGAAAGAATTCAAGAGCAAGGCATGGTAAAGTGAAAGCAAGTTTATTTAGAGAGAGACACACTTCACAGAAAGTGGGGTCTGTCTCACTCAGAAGGGAAAACAGCTTAGGAGATACAGACACACTCCATAGGCAAAATGTGGCCCATCTCAGAAAGGTGAGAGGGAGAGAAGCCGAGAGGGGTGGGGGAGTTTAGTTTAAATTAAAAGTAGATACACACTCCATAGACAGAGTGCGGGCCATCTCAGAAGGCGAGAGAGAGAGTGACAGTGCAGAGGGACCATGAGGTGCAGAGTTACTAGGTTTTATGGGCTGGGTAATTTCACATGCTAATAAGTAGGAGGATTATTCCAACTACTTTGGAGAAGGGGTGAGAATTTCCAGGAAACCGCTACCCCCTCCCCTACTTTTTGACCTTTTATGGTCAGCCTAGGAACTGTCATGGCACCGTGGGTGCGCCATGAGGTTCAAGGTCTCCTGGAAGTCAAATCTTCTGCCATCTTGGTTCTAACCAGTTTGTTCTGTCCTCAATTGCTGTGTCATTCCTTCAATGGTTGTGACCTGCCCCCTTTCCTCTCACTTCAGAGGCAGAAGAAATAGATAGAGGAACAGAAGACACATTCAGCTAAATGAAAGTAATTTGGTGGGGCCAGAGTTAGCGTGGGGGCTGGGATGGGGCAGTAGACAAGTGGGGCTGGAGAGCCAGGTCATGAAGTGTGCCCTGCTAAGGAATATGATTTTTACCCTGCATGCAGTTGATGAGGGGAGGACTGAAGAGTACAAGCAACATCCAAGAGCTCAGCCTCGTAGCTGAGAGTGTATTAAAGGGTAACAAGAGAGGAAAATGGAAAACCAGTGAGGAGACTAGCAGAGTGACCCAAGGGAAGTGTTGACGACCTGGACCTATGAAATACCAAGTGGGATGACACTAAGGAGATAGAAGTTACCAGATTCCTTCATGGATTAGACCTGGAGGATGAGAGGGGAAAGGAAGAGTCTAGGATGACCCACTGGCCCACACCTGAGGCTGCCAAGGCGGCAGCACCATGTTCAGAGGCATGCGTCTGAGGCTGGCGTGGAAGCGGGCGGGGGGGAGTAGGGGAGCCGATTTCATGCTGGTCCCACTGTGAGTATCCATTTGCTGTGAGAATTTGCCTCCAAGCCGCTGATGGTGGGAGCTGTCCTGGCAGGAGACTTAGTCACACCTTCACATCAGGTCCTGCAAAGTCAGAGAGCCTGCCCCTGAGAAAAATCCTTAGCAAGAAGGGCAGGGGATTTTAGCTTTGCAAAAACCCAGGTGTTTCCTTAAGGAAATACTTGGTTCTCAGTTACCTGGTTCTCAAAATTACTGTGGTTCTCAAGAACATTGTGTGCGGATACTCCTAGTCACAACTGTTTCACGGGTGCCAAGCTGTCAGACACTGACCCAGACAGAACAAAAAGGTGCGGGTAGGGCGGGGGCAGGTTGCGGAGGGGTGCACAGTAAACCAAGAGCTGTCCATGCTGGTAGGAACCTAAACCAGCTTAGCACAGCCTAAGTGCAAAGACATATCCAAGTCATTTCCAGAAGAATTTTATTACCAGTAGTTTGAATTTGCACACCGACTTCTCTGAGGCAGCTTCCCTGTGTGTCAAAGTTGCTGCTGCATCTGGGTCCAGTCACGGTCTAGGCTTGGAGTACTTCACTCCTGGGTGTAGTTTGTGAGATATTCTACTGGAATGTTGAGGGACAACTATTTAAGGCCATCTTTCTCTCTTCAACCAAATGTGATTCTGTTACATAGGCCAACCTACTTCTGGCTTTAGTTTGCATTGAAGGGCATAATAAAAATATTCTCAAAATCAGAGATCCATTTCATTCTACACCGTGGTAGACCTTGAAGTGAATAACGCTTCATCAACACCCATCTTATTTTTCAAAAGCATCAACTTTTTCATGACAAGGGAGTGTCACTTCTGAAACATACTAGGCAGCTAATAAATTGGGATTCAAAAGTTCAAAGAACATTCTTCTGCAGACAACCTACATGCTTCAATAGTCTGCAAAAGTTGCTTCTTTCCTTCTATTACGTGCAGTTTTTCTAATGAATTACGTAGATGAACAAATAACTTCTAATTTTCCATTTCCCATTCTCACACTTTGCTCTGTTCCCCTCAGACCACTGAGGATGTCCCAGCATAAGGGAAATTTAATTCCAAACTTGCAAAAACTATTCTCGACCAACTTGGGACCCCACAGTGCCCATTAAATATATTGAATTGGAGAGGCAGGTGGTTTCTATTTTAATTATTGCCCTATCCTGATGCACTGCCAAAATTTTAGACAACCAGAAATTTTGGTAGAACTTCATCGCCTATAGTAGTCTCATCAGCAGAACCACCCAGCACCTCTTTGTTATGTGCATGGGTGTCATCTAATACTGACGTGCAGATGCTCACTCTTTCTCTTTCTTTTTTTCACTATTGTAGTAAACCGCATATGGGGAACCAAAAAAGGTAATTTGAAGCCTGAGTCAAATCGGTTGCAGTTGTAACAGAGCAGTAGATTCAAACTTGATCAGTTGCCCTCATTGCTGGCATAGTTATCTTTGATCCAAGATGCTAAGGTAGTGGGAGGTCCATGCCAGATCACAAAAGCAGCCTTTCTCCAGTGTTGTTCTAGTCACTTTTCATGCCCAGAGCCTACAGGTGTTATCCTGGCTTACGGCTGTTGAAATATGGAAGAGCAAACCAGCTGTCATTCATGAGAATTGGTGCTGGCCAGCTGGCCAAGCCAACTCCAGGAATAAAGACGTGCCTTTTCACTCTGATACACAGGGGCCTTGCCTCTGAGCAGACAGCTGAAGAATCTCAGGTGACAGCCCCCGTGAAGAGTGTTTGTGGCATCCAGGCCTCCACCACCCTGACGAGGCAGGGCGGGAGACATCTGTTGTCATCATGCTGATTAAGGAAAGCAAAGACTGACCAGTCCTACTCCCCAGGCTTTGGGTAGAGGAAGAGAAACTGAGGGAAAAGCTGAGATGACTACATGCTATAACTGAATCTTATACGCAGCATCTTGCATTGTCTTTCTTAGGAAGGAAACATGCAGAATCGAAATTGCACTGGGAAAACTGGTCATTTTTAAACCCTGAATATAAAGTGTAATACTGAGACCCTTGTATATTCCCAGTGCACATGTAAATAGGTTAAATCTTTCCAGAAGGCAATTTGGGAATATGTTCCAAAACAGGAGCTTTAAAAATATCCATGCTCTTTGACACACAACTTCTACTTCCTAGAAAGCTATTCCAAGGAAATAATCAGAGATGTGTACAAATGTTTACATACAAGAGGGTTCATTTCAACATAAATTAAAATGGTGAAAATTTGAAACTAACTTAAATATCCAACAATAGACAATTGGTTAAATGAATGATAACACATCCATTCAATGGACTAATATGATCCTTATTTTATTTGACTGAATACTTTGGAAGGAAATTTACCAAGCGATTATTACCACTTTTCGATAATGATTACCAGTGCTTTTGCTTTCTGGTTTTATATTTTTTGTGTTGTCCAAATTTTCTATAATGAATAAATTTATAATTAAAAAGAAAAACAATTTTAAGGAAATTAACATTATAATAATATAAGAGCATGTTTCCATTTCTAAATTTTAAAAACCCACCATAATTCAGCAACCTGATACAACAAATTTATCTTTTGCACCTTATATACCAGTTGAAGTTTTAACACAGTAGCAGTCATTGGGCATGTGCTATTTTATTTTTGTTTGTTTGTTTTGGGGGAGGGAGGCAATTAGGACTTGTTTGTTTGTTTGTTTTTAGAGGAGGTCCTGGGGATTGAACCCAGGACGTTGTGCGTGCTAAGCATGCATTCTACCACTTGAGCTATATCCTCTACCCTATATGCTATTTTATATTCTGCTTTTCAACTAACATTATAGCTGCATATTATACATAGTCTATGAATTCATATTCATAACTTTATAACAGTATAAAATATTAATGTACAAATCACACAGGAGGTATATTAAGTCTACCTGGGGTGAAGAGGGTTTTCATTCCTACCTCCTGCCCCCACCCCAGTCCAAGGACAGAATTAATCGTCCCCTCATCTGTTTCTCTCATTACATAATTCTTTGTTTCAGTATTTGTCTCCCTCCTGACGGAGGGGTTACTTGGGGGTGAACCAGTGCCTGTGTGTCTTTGTAGCCACGATGCCTAGCACTGTGCTCACCACATGCGTAACGCCTGCTGACTAAAGGTGGACACGTGCAGTGAGGGAGATGGACCGACAGATGGACAGGCGTGAACAGGACTAAGATCTGATGAGTTAGTATCTACTTGGCTCGAGCAGCCATGCAGCCCTACTAACTCTGACCTCTGCCTCAGGGAAGTGGGTGGGTCAGGAGCATAAAAGGTCTGCAGTTGCCCTAATACAGATTTTCTTTTTCCCTTTAGTCATTTTGTAAAATCATAATTTATTTTCACAGTAAGTTTTAGACCCTGGGTTATAAAGCCCTGTTTATAGTAGTTCTCTCCCCAGCTTCTAGAACTCATCTTTCCCTTTTTGGTCAGGACTTTTCCCATTTTGCATTTGTCACATTCCTTTTCAAATTTATATCAATACAAACACAATACAATACAACCATTATAGCACTTAAAATGCTCTTAGCAAAACTAAACAAATACAATAAAAGAACAAAGAAAGGGAGGCTATTGAGTGTGTACAGAGATTCTCTTCGGGAGGATGAAAAAATTCTGGAAATAGATAGTGTGAGGGTTACACGACCGCATTGTACACTTTAAAGTGACTGAAATGATAAATGTTATATGCATTTTACCACAATTAAAAAAGAAGGGAGAGAGGGAAGGAAGGAAAATAGAAATTGAGTCGTGTGGCTCCCATCCTTTTTATAAATCTGTTTTTTATTAGTTGAGCCCTTTCCTGAACAAGATTCAAGTCGGCAGTAAGTCTTTTTGAAGACAGGAAGAATAAATTCCTCAGGTTTGTAGTATATCCTATTATCTTGACCTAGCAGATAGCTCCAAAAAAAAAACTCCCCCGCCTGCAAAAACTTTGCTGTTCCATTTTCTTTCTCCCTTTCAGCTCTCCCAGTGTCACCACAAGGCAGCCACCGAGGACCATAAGCATTAGCAGCCTGAATAACTATGGTTATAAATGTAGAGGGTCATTTTTTTTCTTTAAAATGATTGCCCACCCCTAGCCTTTTTTCTTCCAGAATCAAACTAAAATGATTTCGGTGCTAGTCCTGTGAATTTGAGTGGCTGGGCTACCTCTTATCTGTACACATGCTCTCTTGGAAGAAATATGTGCGATGCTAAATGGTAACGTTTTTGGTTTTTTTCACTATCATTTAGAAAAATACAGAAAGTGTTTGTAGCACATCTTGCTCTGAATGAAGCTGTGAGGGGGAAGGCCTGGCTTCCGAAGCCCCCGTGACCCATGGCCACTTTCCCCAGCTGTCCTCTCCTTGTTCCCACAGAAGAGGAGGGAGGTGGGTGTCATCATTCACCCCTTTTCAGAGGTGGGGCCACGAGCACAGAGAGAGCATGGCTGCGTCCAGGGTGCACGCCACACGTGGGTGGAGGAGTGACCGCCACTCTGGGCCTACTGGTTGTAAGGGAGCCTAGGCCCAGGCCTGGGCCCATGTAACCCATGGCCCTAAAAACCGTCTCTCCTTGAGCCCAAGATGCACCTTTTTGCAACTCTGAAATCAGGATGCATCTTACACTTGATGACGTGCCATGGTTTAGTGGGTACCATCTTTTTCTTTCTTTCTAGCACTACATCATATATGTCTTAAAATTTATGAGTCTTAGAGTTGATGAAATATGATATATCAGGGAACCTAAAGCGAGCCATCTGTACCATTCTGTAGAAATCACTGCAATCCCTACCTGCAAGGAATGTTAGAATGTGAATCACCAAGTTGCAGGCAAGCGAGAAGACAAGTCTATTCTTCAGAGTCAGGCTGGTCATTATGAGCCTCAGATTTCTGCTGCTGGGCCCAGACCGCCGTCATATAAATGCAGTACAGGCCTCCTTTCACATGGGGGCTCCATGGAGGTCTCTGCTTGAATGTGTATCTTTCTTTAACAAAGGGGCTGCATCATAACCTTGCATGTAGACACTCTGAGAAATAAGAATGGATCCTTTGTGGATTAGAGGTCAAAGATGCCATTGTAACTCTGTGACTTGCTGTGGGCAGAACCGTTCACTGGGCTGGGTTTATCTCAGTGTCTTCTCCTCCCTCCTGCCAGGCACAGGGTCCTGTCCCCTGGCTCCCTGGGGTCCATCAAACCTACCGGTCCTGTATGTCCCTCCTTAGAACCTTAGCACTCTCTAGTGTTAGGGGCTGTGGGGGTTACATGTGTGTGGACGGCCATTCCAAGTGGTATGTGAAGTACCATAGCAATCTTCCAGAAGACCTATTTAGCACATAGGTGGCAATGTCATAGTGAGATTGAGACCTGGAAGAGAGATTTTTAAGAGGCATTTTGTTATCTGGCAAGTTATACCGACAGGTAACTACCCCACCACCACCGACCCTTAAGACTCGTCTTTAGCCTACTCCACTCGCCAGATCCAGAATTAGAGCCTGAAGATGGGGGCTGCCTTTCAGGTCTGCGCATCTTTGACATGGGGAAAGGAGTCACTGGATCACAGGAGACAACTTGCTAGTTGTCCCAACCAGGAGGAGACGCCTCCGCTCCTACTGTCCGTAAAATGTTAATCATTTTCAACTAAGGCTGAAGTCAGAAATGTGAAAGCAAAACAAAAACCCTTCTTCCCAAACCTTCTCTCAATTCCATTTAAAAAAAAAAAAAAAAGGCCAGTGAGGGGGGAGATGATAGTAGTGATGAGATTTGCAGATGAAATGTATCACTGACTTTTGAAATTCAAAATACAGGAGTCTTAAAGAGATCATTTTTAGGTAAAATGTGAAAAAAAAAAAAAAGTTAAGCCCAAGAGAACCTAACTGTGTCTTTAAATGTCCATCTTTCTCGGCTGCTCCAGAGCAGGCTTCTGCGCTGAGGTCAGAGTGAACAGTGGAGGAGGAAATCCAGTGGGTCAGGTTTCACCACGTGACGCGATATGGTTTAGACACAGCCCCATCGGTAACTCGGAGTCAAAGAGGATTTAAAGCTTACGATTTCCAGGGAACAAAGGGGGAGAAAACCCAAAACTGCACCAAAGGCCATTGTGAGAGTCAGCCTGGTTTGCATTTAGTGCACAGGCAGCAGATGCTGGATGGTCTGCAGGAGAATTAGTGACCCTCCACCGGGACGGCCTTTCCTTCCCTCCGAACCCATTGATTTTATTGGAGATGGAGAGTGACCTATGGGAGAGGGCTCCCCCCTGTTAAGTTTCTCAAGCTCCTAATGCCACTGAGGAAGGGGCTGGGGCATTGTCACCCTCCCTTCTCTTTCTTACATGGAGGCACCCAGGGAAATCTTAACCCTCTCTTCCTTTCCACTTATCATTGAAATATCACGTGGGCAATGAGCTACCTCATCTTGGAGGCCTGGAATTCTTGCAGATGAATTCCAAAGCATTCTACCATTCAGAGTTTCTTGTGTTTTTCCCGGCTATGTTTGGCATCCTATTGGCACTTCAGGGTAAAATCAAATTCACTGTCACTCTAGTGACATGAATAATCCATCCATATTAATGAAATGATAGCTGTTCCTTACCATGTCTTTTCCTATTCGTAAGCTGATTTCAAATAACATGAATCCCACTTTTTTTTTTTTTTTGGTGCAGGGTGGGGCGTTGGATTTTCTTATTCAACTCCACTATGGTAGGGGGAATGGGACAAAGAGATAATGGAATAATGGAGATGCAAAATAACTGTAAAATAATTACTGCATTGCTCCAAACTCTGTATTATTCATCCGTGTAGCGAGAGCTGCTGTTCTGTACCACACTTGAGTGGCAACCTCACCAATTAGCACTGCCACTGCGGGTCTGTGAATTGCATGTGAAAACAGAATTTGTCCAGAAGTGTTCATGCAAATTGTGCAACACGAACGTGGCCTCCGTGTCAAGTCCTTTCACGTGTTCTGACAGACTCATGTCTTCCCAGATTTCTCTGATCGGTGCCCCCTCCCTACCCCAGCCCTTGACAGTTACCAGAGCTCAGAAGCCAAAGGAAACAGCTCCTGTTGCCACGAGTACCGTGTCTGTGGTGAGGTTTACGAGCTGTTCCTGCAGCTGGGTTTTTACCTCCCCAAAAAATCAGATTTTCACTCGGATCTGTGAGACAACAGATGAGGAAGGGAATGTATGCAAATATCTATGTTAAGGCCACCAAGCATTTACCTTGGCCCCCTAGTGCTTGAATAGCCATCTTTCTTAGTGGAAATTTTTTAAGTATTTTAGTGTGAATATATGTTTCATGTTTTAAAAATTGGCATTAAGGCAAAGATTCCTGAAAAGCAAAAGTGTCAGGTCAAATATGAACTTTGCTGTTGTTTTATTGTTGTTTAATATAATAAGTATAGCATATCTTTGTCAATATAGTAACTGTACATTTATAAACCATTCTTTGTTCTTCCCCAATATGAAGAAACTCCTAATCTTTCCTTTTTTTTTCTTTTTTTTTTAATGGGAGTACTAGAGATTGAACCCAGGACGTCATGCAGGCTGAGCATGCGCTCTCCCGCGGAGCTGTACCCTCTCCCTCCAATCTTTCCTGAAGGAGAAAGTATTTGCTCAATCTGAGCTCTGTTTAGAACTGTTGGGTTGTTCCTTGAGGACAGCTTGGAGGGCCTGGATGGGGAGGAGGAGGTGTCCTCCGACGCTTCCAGGGCTCAAGCGGCCACAAATCACACCCACACTCTGGCCAGTGACACAAGGCCTTCTGAATGGCGCTCACTCAAAGGGAGGCCCCCAAGACAGGCTGTCTTCTGAGGCCAGCAACACAAAGCCGGGGTGAGCTTGCAGCCGTTACAAATGGCTGCCAACAAAATATCTGGTCAGGCTGAGACCTTCCTGCTCTTCCCCCTGCCCTTCCACAATCCAGACCCTCAGAAGCACTCCCTTGAAACTCCTCGACTTCCCAAGGCCTGCTTGCATGAGGACTGAAAGAAAACTAAGAAATGTCCCCCCAAGAGTGCCTTTGATTTCCCCGCCGAAAGACAGAGGCAACAGAAAGCACAGTTTGGGTTAAGAATTTCTCCCAGCCAAACCTCATCCTGCTTTGGGGGACAGGGATGGAGGTGTCTGCCAGCTGGCGTCTGTGTTTGGACTTTCCTCAGCCTGACTCTTCTCTGGCTCCTTCAGTTTCAGTCACCTGCACTGATACACGATGTCCTCTGCTCTCCCTGTGCTGGCTGGTTCTGGTTCCGTCCCGGATTTCCTTTTCTCCAGTAGTCTGGATCTGACTTCTGTTCCTCTCAGCTTCTAGCCCATCCTCCTGGTACTGAAGTCTTTAGTGCCTCTGTTTTGAGGGGTGGGCCTGTTTCTCCAGAGCCCCTGAAAGGAAGGTGATGGGCAGAGAGACTTGCAGTGCCCAGCACCAGAAACCCCAGCCTAGAAAGTGGCCCACAGGCCCTGAGCCTCAATTCCCAAGGACCCTCTTCTATGAGCCCCTCGACAATTTAAAGGGATGGCGGAAGGCACTCTTCCAGACAGCCTGTGAGTAGAGGGAAGCTGAGGTACCAAAGGCCCAGCTACCATGGGCCCGTCCTCAAAGGCCCACCAGCTCTACATGTGCATGTCTGCCCCTCTTCACAGGCGTCATGATAAAAGCCTGTGTGCAGGGAATAACCATCATACCATATTTTTTAAAATTCTTCCCCCACCCCTAAATTCATTCTCTAACTGAAGGGATACAGACATTTGAAGGAAAAAAAATCTTTATCTAAAAAGGAGATAAGTTTCCCCATGCTCTGTACACCCCTCCCCACAAACTCCCAAGTTACATTTCCTTGCTCAGCAGTACAGACAGTGTAGATTTGGTGGGAAGTTTTAAGAGTTTCAATGAATTCTTTTCCCCCACTTACTAACTTCCTTTAAAAGCAGCCCATTCTACAGAAACAATATTTAAGTATTTAAGTGATTTTCCTGCTCGTTTTTTGAGGGTAGGGCCTCCCTTTGCCCTCACCCTCTTCGCTTCTCCGCAAGACACGGACTGAGCTGGTTCAGAAGACAGAAAGAATGAGGAGCTATGGTGGCTGGCCTTTGGCCACTGAGTAAAACTGGGAACCAACCGGTCGCCTAGGATTCCTGCAGAGGAACCGCGGGGAAGAGCGGGCCCCGCCCAGGACAGCAGCCTCCGGCAACCCCCTCCCACCCTGCTTTCCCTGGGCCTTTGATTACCTTTACGTGGTCAGAGGAAAAAAGCAATCTGTCCCTCTTCCACTTGCTAAATAAAAGAAAACATAATCATAGTTTGACACATTACTTTTGGTGGGTGCGCAGGAAGAATCCCCTGTATTAGAAAGGGATGGGGGAGGGGCAGGCGAAAGGAAAACAAATTGGCTGCCTGCAGAGGTCCAGTGTCAGACGTCAGAGGAATCTTGTTCCTTCAGACACTGTGGGAAAGACCATGGCAACGAGGGGCCCCGGCCAGCGAGCCAGCGAGCCAGCGAGCGAGGGAGACAGATGGGGAGACGTGCGGCCCCTCCCTCACGTTAGAAGACAGAACAAATAGGTGAAGCAATCCGTTTTCCAGAGCCCTGTGGTGGTTTCAGAGGCTGTGGACCGAGTGCCTGCTTCTCCTCAGCGTTGTCTCAATAAGAAGTAGGAAGATTTTCAGAGAGGAGATTTTTCATTTGTTCAGAGAGGACACCTGGTTTCCAAGTTGCTGATAATAAAGCATGTTTTTACCTGGAACCACCAACGTATTCTTCAGTCATGCATGGGAAGTGGCCAGACTGGTTTTTTTAGGGGTTAATGATTTGGTTAGAAATTATTTTCACTCCCATCTCTAGTGGAGACTTAAAAGATGGGTGGAATAAATGCAAAATTAACTATTTTATGAAAATATATCACACCACTACTGTTGCAAGCAAGAATTTAGCATTAAAACCAAAGAGTGATTTTTCTGACTTTTTAAAAAATCCATTAGAGACCATTAACTCACTAATAGCCTTAGTGGAAATACTTAGTTATCATATTTGTTATGAATTCTCCTTGTCATTGAAACCCGAAAATTGGGTCACCATCTAACTTTCATCATTTCATTAGGCCTTCTTGAAAAGAGTTAAATGAAACACTTAGCAGGAAGTAGGAAATTGGGGGAAGCAACTAAGGAAGCACAAAAATGGAAAGGTTTCTTCTTCTCAGAGTGGTTTTGGGCATATTTCCTGTTATTGTTTGGCATCTTCATCCCCAGGATATAGTGTCAGAGATTTGAAAATATTCAGGGTACACACCTACCATCCTCTGCCAGTGGTATGTGTAAAATTCCTTATACTAAATTCAGATGTAAATAAATTCAGTTTTTAAAAAAGTAGAGAAGACAAGGAAAACTGCAATTACTTAAACCCAATTTTTTGGCAGGGATCACTGTCTCTGCCAGATTTCTGGTAGCCCCGTGAGGGCAGAATGAGAACCAGGATCTGAGAGTGAGAGGGAGGAGGTGGGGCCAGTGGACCAGGGAGTGACCCCAGACACCTGCATCCTCAAAAGGGCGAGTGAATCCTTATTCTTGCCGGAAAATATACCTTGCAGTTAAAGTTGACTCTTCAGTTCCCACAGTCACTAACCGAGTCTCGGCCACCTTCCTTTCAGGTCCTGGGTGGATTTCTCCCAACCCTGCCTCCCCACTTCTCTCCTTCTGATCCAACCCTGTCCTAATCTCTGCTTTACCTGATAGCAGCCTAATCTTATTAAAGTAATGCTTTTATTATTTTAGTCCCTCTAAGAGCCTACTGTGGCTCCTTGGTTGCTGGTTAGGTCCCATGTCTGTGCCTCACTCGGACCCGTCGGTGTCAGACCCGCCCTGCCCCGCATGGCCTTCCTCCCACACACCCTAGCACATACCTTGGGGTCTCGTGTGTGGCTAGCTCCCTCCTTTCAAGTAGCTGCCTTTCCCTTCTCCTCCTCTGCTCCTTCAAATCCAAATCTACACTAACATCCAGGCTTCCACTCAAGTCCCACCTTATCCGTGAAGTTCTTCCCAGAGAATTTTAGGGCAGGTAGGACCCTTAAAGATCACCTGGGTGGATGTTCTCACTTTATAAAGGAGAATATGAAGCTCAG
Source organism: Camelus dromedarius (assembly GCF_036321535.1). Taxonomy (NCBI): domain Eukaryota; kingdom Metazoa; phylum Chordata; class Mammalia; order Artiodactyla; family Camelidae; genus Camelus; species Camelus dromedarius. The sequence goes on from NC_087436.1 coordinate 23,974,029, forward strand.
AGATGTTCAGGGACTCACCTCGACTCAGACACTCCCTAGAAACCTGTGTGTCCTGTGTGCCCCATCCCACCCCCTTTCTGCAGTGTAACTCTCCATCCCAGGTCTGACCGGGCGGATTTTATGGAAATTCTGTGGAACCAGAGCATGTGCCGCATCTCACCCTTGACAGGCTGGGATCAGCCATGAGCTTTCCAGTGAAGGGGAACTTGGTGTCTCCGCTGGGATGTTAGTATCCCTATGGGACCAAGGCCATGACTGCCCTTCTCTTAGACTCCACCCACAACCCCTGCCACTGTGCTGGGGTGCTGGAGGCCCTTGGGGACTCCCTGAGCAATCAAAGCTTTTTTAGAAGTGAGATGTTATATCTGAATTGGAAGAAAACTTTCATGGCAACTTACACATTCCACACGTGATGTTCTAGTGCTCCAACTGCGGGGGGAGGGTTTGTAGTGTGTACTTGTTTTCTGGGTAGTCGATGCATTTTAGCCATGGAGTGGTAGTACCTTACTGCACCGCAAATCAAAGTTGTAAACACAACACATACCCATGGATTTGGGGTATTTGATTAAGAAAATCAGCTGTTTGCTTTTTTGTTTTGTTTGATGGTTTGTTGGTTTTACCAGTGATCAGGGATTCTCTAGGAAAAATCAACTCTGGGATATGGAAATTGAACTGGAAAAAGTGCCATTCAGGATTGTGTAGTACTGTCCAACTTCCAGTGACAGGCATAAGGCTCCGTGTTCTTCATGTTCTTGAACCGGATCTTGAACTTACGTTAGGTTAGCAGCCTTGGCAATCTATCTTACTGAGCTAGTCACCCCTTTGTCATCTGAGTCCCTCAGCAGAAAGTGAATCAGAGTATTCCAGACCTCTCTAGGTTCCTACCCAGGGTGTGTGTGCATCTGACTGCAGGATATTTGGGCTCTGTTCCCAGCAAACCTCTGGACACGTTGAGAACGAGCAGGACCCGGCTACAGCTACACATATGTCCACGGTGACTGGGCCCTGTGGCACCCAGGGGGTTGGCCCCTCCATGTTGTGTCATATCTCTCAGCATCCTGTGTAGTCAGCCCTCAGAACCCACTGGTTCAAATCCACAGATTCAACCAACCACAGATCAGAAATATTCGAGGAAAAAAATCCAGAAAGTTCCAAAAAGCAAAACCTGAATTTGCTGTGCCTGGCAACTTTTTACATTGTGCTTACATTTATTTACAGCTACGTGTAGCATTTACATTGCATTAGGTAACAAGTAATCTAAAGATGTTTTAAATACAGGGAGGATGTGGATAGGTTATATGCAACTACACCATTTCATACAAAGACTTGAGCATCCGTGGATTTTGGTATCTGCAGGGGGTCCTGGTACCAATCCCCCTCAAGGATACCCAGGGGTAACTGTACATGAATGTCCACTCCTGAGGGCTTTACGTTTACTGACTAACAGGGACTCAGTGGCTGCTTCTTTGCTGGGAAATTCTCTACAACTACATCCAAAAAGAAATGAAAAATTGGCCTTGTCAACCTTTTTTTTAACAAGCTTCTAAATAAGAATTAAGAGGTAGTGTTCACTGGGCCTTACATGGAAAGTAATCTTTGGTTAAAATTAAGCCCTGAGAACCTAAAGTAAATAAAAGCTGGCTTTTCCTGTGTGTCACGTGACAGGAACCTGAGACAGACTTAAAGTTGAATTTGGGCGTTCATCCCCCACCCCGACCTTCCCCATTCTCAACAGGTTTCCAGCCATTTATATTTAATCTCAGCTTCCAGATAAGGTTTGGTCAACTTGGGAAAGACTTCATCATTGCCGGTGGAGAAATTCTCTATTAAGATAAGGTGGAGGCTAAAGAGGAGGAAGTAAAGTAATTAGTTGGACGGAGGTAAAAGAAACTAAGCACGTATGTGACAGAAATGGTCAAAAGGTAAGGAAGTCTGGAAATGCACTCCTTGGTGCTGGGGAAGTGCTCCCAGGTTGATAAATGCCCTGAGCAGCAGGTTAGATCTCTCCAGCCGACTCCAGCATTAATCAGCGCGACCCTCCTGTTCTGATTTTGACCTCCCACGAGCAGTCAGCGTGGAGAGGAGGCACGGGTATGGGAGCTCTTACAGGAGGCGTGCGGTTTAGGTGAAGTGTGCGCACGAGTCACACGTACGCTGTGAAGGAGCTGAGCTGGATCTGGGAAGAGGTGTTAGGTTGGCTGAGCTAGAGGAAGAATTGGCACAAGAAACTTTCAGGAAACAGAGAGAGAGGGTGGGCATTTGAGTTGACATTATGAGAAAGGGGTCAGTTCAGACCAGGCTTTAGCTCCTGGAGAAGGGGGCAGGAAACTAGTGAGACATCCCAGATGTTTAAGCAAAAATGCTTGGGCTTTTAGAAGGCATACACGGCAAAAGATACCTGGCACATAACCCCCATCTTAGAAGATCTCTGTTGCTGCTGTCGACACAAATGGATTTCTTCCTGGGTAAAATGAAAGTGTCACAAAAACTTCACCTTCATTCTAGGGTCTGCTTCCGTATTTAGTTATCAACTTAATGTTTATCCTGAGCAAAAGGTGGTCATTTGTGAACAGGGATATTTTCCTCGGTGCAGCTGAGGAGCTGGCCTGACCATTAGGAAAGAAAAAAATATGAGCTGAATATATAGGCCCTGCCTAGAGTTTCTAATTCCTAGTTTTTGCGAAAATTGATGATAATGAGAGAAAACATTTATGAGCACTTGCTGTATGCCAAGCCCTGCTGAGTCCGACTACTTCAGAGAAGTTCTGGTGAAATGAGTGGAAAGTTTAAGATCTTGGAGAGGATAATTTCTAATTGCTTCCAGATTCCTTTATCCAGGTTACTCCGTGTGTGTGTGTGTGTGTGTGTGTGTGTGTGTGTGTGTGTGTGTGTATGATGCAGACTCAGGTGCTGTGTTCACTGCCACATAATTGCAAGCAGGGAAACTCCCTTTGAGGCCCATACTTCTAAAAGCACTTTTCGCCCAGTTTGTCCCAACTCGTCTCAAGGTTAACCAAAGACCTGGGAGATTTCTATTTCTTGGAGTCACCTGGTATATTTACAAAATGAAGAAAGACCAATGCATTTTTTTCCAAAAGAAAGTAATGTTTATTTTTAAAAATACAGTGTAGTGTAATCATACCATTCACAAGATAAATATGGGACTTATGAAGATATTATTCATCATGGACTTGGAGCAGTGGGCTGGAGTTACAGGGCATGCCTTAAGCGGTAAAATAGGAGGCATCTTTCACTCCTATCAGGGTTTCTCAGTGACCCCATGTAAAACCTTGTGTGAAGAATATATCAAAAGATCTAAACTCGAGGAATCTTTGTGGCTGTAAGGCCCAGGGTCCGATGGTCTTTCAGAAAGGTCCCCCTTTCTGACCCTCTGTGAGCCCCTCTCCCAGACCTGCTTCCTCTAAGAACCTGGTTCTCAGCCCAAATCTCCTAAGTGTTAAAGTACTAACCCTGGATTTCTAAATGCAACTCCTTTTTCCTCCTCTCTCACACCTTCCCCCGAGTCCTGACCTCCTGCAACCCCACCACGACAACTGGCCTGCCTCTGCTCTCAGGAGTGCGGTGAGGGCTGCCCTCCCCTCGAGTCTCCCTGTGGTCACACCTGGTTTGCCCGCAGATAGGTTCAGCCGTGAGAAAATCAGCAAAGCAAGCTGACACAGACCCTCCCACTGGCAGCATCTCCCAGAGCGGGAGGGAGACCAGGGGACGGCTTTGTAGAAGTGGCTCTTCCCAGATGGTCAGAGCCAACATCCCTGAGCCATCCTCCCCAGGTTGCGGAGAGGATGGAGGGGATGGAGGACGCCCAGGCTTCTCTGCACAGCATGCCCTCGAGCCCCGAGCTTCCCTTCCTTTCCCTTCCCTTCTTCCTGTCTTGTAGTGGTTGCAGCAGAGAGCTCTATTTGGCAGCGTGGTGGGGCTCTTGTCTATAAATGGAAACATTGGCCTGACTCCCAGTATAACACAAGATAGGCCTCTGCAGCAGTTATGCAATCTTTGCCGTGATGACTTCATCAGAAGGAGGGGAGGCAATGAAAGAAAAATGGACGGTGTCGGGGAACAGTAGCTCCGGGAGGAAAACTCTTCCCAGCAGGTCAGCGGAAGACCGTTTCCTTCCCCCTCTCAATTTTTAAATCAAGGAAACAAAGATAGCAGACGTATCTGCTATCTGGGTAAAAACCCTAATTCCTGGTGAAGCTGACGAACCATTCGCAGTCCACGTGTCCAGACAGCAGCCACGTAGATGGCGGGCAGATGCGGTGTCCACCTCTGTAGGGCTAGGTTTTCTTTCAGCGCCGCAGAGGAGACAGACTCTGGGGTCCAGCGATGGTTTTCACTCATCTCTCGAGTTCTTAAACTCTTAAGGTTAGGCTGGTACTGGCCATGCTCTGTGGTTTAAAGACTAGAAAGGAGAAGAACCCCAGAGAGCAGGTTGGTGCCCCAAAGAGAAACTTGTCCAGGTGGAACAGAGAATTCTTGGAAGATGGTCGGTGTCCTTCGGAGCCTTCTCTGGGACGTGGGTGCTCTGGCTGAGTTGTTGAACCCGCGGCCAAACCCAGTGTGTTCACATTCGTGCCATGTCTGGGTCTTGACGGGAGGACTGCTGGTTAAGAATGTCTACTGCACACTCCAGAGCATGAGGTGGAAATAGCCCAGGTCCCAGACACAGCAGGAGCCACTCTCAAGCTTACTACATTCCATTCCTTGTCTCTTTAGCCTAAATATTCCTAATGAGGTTTTGTGGGTTTTTGGCTGGACATCAAGGGAAGGCAGGGTGGGTATATTATAGTTTAATGAATTCTCTAAGTGTTGGCCATTTAAGTTTCTTTCTTTATTCCTTCCTTCCTTCCTTTCTTCCTTTCTTTCTTTCTTTCCTTCTTTCCTTTTTCACTACTTGAAATCATTTAAGCTATTTAGGATAAATCTTTACACAAGCTATGACTATTTCCAGGAGATGAATCCTTAGAAATGGAATTTCAGGGTATGATGCAGTCAAGTCTTTGATCACCTTGTCCTTCTGCTCTGGAAGCCACTCCCCTCTTGGCTAACAGAGCTGTTCCGAGACATTACTTCCTCTGGGAAGCCTTCAGACCCCTCCCCAGGCACATTCAGCTGCTGCCACTGCTGGGTTCCCTTGCTCTACTCCTTGTAGAAGGTCCAGGGATGTGGCTGTGCCACGTTCTCTACAACGATGCTGTGAGCTGCCCAGGAACTAGGGGGTCCTCACCCCGCATCAGAACTGGGGACTCCCTGAAAACAGGCAGATATGCCTTTTTTCTTTTTCTTTTCTTTTCTTTTGTCAGTTTAAAGACTATTTTTTAGAGCATGAGACTTAAAATAATATTATGTTTGTAACAAACTGAAAGAGCATGAAAATATAAATCACTTATCACCCTCGTCTAACACGTGTATTCTGTGGCTGTTTTTTCTTCCCCTCTTAACTATACGTTGTAAGTTTTTTATGTGATTAGATAGCCTAGGAAGGCATGATTTTTATTGGCTGCCTAGTATTCAAGGTATAGATGTACCATAATTTATTTAATCAGGCTCCTATTGTTGCACACTAATGAACTTTTAACCAGTTTAGAGTAGCTGTGGTAGTGGAATTAATCACAACAAAGGAATCAAAAGGACTCTATAATTTACATCAAAGGCAGCGGAGAAGCCTAACTCTTCATGTTGTGTTTCCACTGGAGGGACCTATGGTAACTATGTTCAAAGCACTGATAAGGACAAACGGTATTTTTGTTGTTTTTAACCCCCAAGTAAGTCCTTGAAAGCCTGACCTTCCTGTGGCTGACGGCACTCTCCCATCTCGCTCCGGCCTACCAACTTTAACCCCTTCTTTCATCTTCAGCTGAAGCTCCAGGAGTCCGGGGAAGCAGTCCATTACAGGGTAACTTTTTATCCTCCTCTCCAATCATACGTGATGTCAGTCTAGGCTACAGTTCAGCACAGTCGGTTCAGTTCAGCAAAGATTTATTCCTTTGCAGCTGTTGACCTAGCTCTGTGCCAATGCTGGAAGACTCATAACAAAACCGAAAGACCTCACAGGCATACTGCCTTAAGGATCATATCCTACCAGAAAATTACTGCTTATCATAAGCATTTGGAAAGTTAGAACTTTCTACCTCTCTTATGTTACTTAGTAAGAAATAGTGGTTCAATCATGTATATGGGGCGGGGAGCTGAGGAGAAACACAAAACGCATCAAAATATTAACATGGTTGCCTGTGATTGTTAAAAATGAATATTGCCCTTTTTTTTAATACTTTTAGACAATATTTTAAACTTTTCCCAGTGATCGTGGGGGAAATCAGCAAAACACGTATTCATTAAAGAGTCAAATTTTGGGTAGGAACGCCGTCCTGCTCACTGAGAACCTAGAAAGAAAACCAAGTTTAGAGTGTTAGTCCTCATTATCCTAGGAGCTAAGCTAGAACCAGAGACACAGCATCTCTCTCAACCTCACTTTCTAGAGCTGCATGATCAAGAGCTCATAGCAGTAATAGTAATAACAACAAGCTATGTGTTGTGTGGTCAGGGTGTGCCAGTCACTGGGCCCTTGATGGAGCCGAGTTTCTACCCAAGCTTGTCGGTTCCCCCAATGCAAACCACTCCTTAGAGGCTGAGCAAAGAACTTTGCTGAACCCATTTAGCAGGCTTAGCATTGGGCCCGAGTTACTGGCCCTTTCAGTGATAAGCTTCCTAAATTGGTCAACTGCCTCAAAACTCAACCATCTTGGGGACCCAACCACCACACATCATATCCACATTTATCCAAGCTTCTTCAATAATCTGCCAAAACAGGGGGGTTTCTTTGGGGTAGGCCCTGTTGGGGCTCTACTATGAATTTATCGTAAGCAACTCTTAAAACCCACAGTGAAAAACTGTTCTGGATAAGGACAAAGAAAGTCTGTAAAAGAAGCCACCCTCCTGAAACCAAGTTTCTGCCCTGACACTTGATCAACTTCAAAGAGAAGTCTAGGGTTTGATTTTATTTTATTTCTTCCTTCCATTTATGGTTGAACGGTCTAATCTTATGCCCTTTCTTTAAATGTCGAAGTTGATACCACAAAGGCATCCTAATTTTGGGTATCAGGCAACATATAAAAAAATGATGTATATTTTTGTGCTCTTTCAGCTTCATCCTTTGATCCCAACAGAGTTCCTACCTTTTCATTCTATGCCCACTTCTCTCTCCCCCACCCCCTTCCCATTTCTCTTTACTCCAGAGTCCTCTTGGGTGGTCTGCTCAATTTAGACCAGATGCATGTTCTGGCCAGTGGAAAAGTCAGAATCCCAAAGACCACCATCAGCTGTGGGACATCGGGCGAGTTACTTAACCTCTCAGAGACTCAGATTTTTTTAAATCAAGAAAATAAGTTTATGTATAGCACAGATATTCAATATCTTCTAATAACCTGTAAAGAAAAAGAATATGAAAAGGACTATATATGTATGTATGTATGACACATTATGCTGTACACCAGAAATTGACCCAACATTGTAAATTGACTATACTTCAACTAAAAAAAAAAAGAGTTTAATTACGCAGATGAAAACACCCAGCAGTGCATTTTGCATACAGTAGGTGACTCATAAGTGTTAGTTGTCTTCTTCCATTGTTGCTTCTGGTCTTATTCATATTTGAAGAGTCTTTTCTGACCAGAGTGGACTTTCCTACCTTATATCAGACCAGGGGACAGAAGGCTAATGATGTTTGATGCTCCCTTCCTGAGCAAGGGAGTTTGGCTTCACCTCCTCCTCAATCTTGGCTGCTCCTCAGCCTCCAAGCAGAGCAGCAGGAATACTGATCTTTCTGAAAGAATCATGGCCATAGGCCCCTTTTAGAATTCTTGAGTTTACATTGCCTGAGCAGCCCTCTGAAAATTTGAGTTTTCTCCCAAATGTAGAAGAATCGGCAACAGAAATCTAAGCAACTCAGCATTCTGACTTACTTTTGAAAGTGCAGGGTCTGCAGTCTGATCAGGGCACAGAGAGTGCTGATACCCTAGGCTGCAGTCAGTGCCCATAAACCAGGAATATTTGCCGCAGTGATTCTCAAAACATGGGGCAAGGTAATTATCCGAGGGCATGTTAAACTGCTCCCAGAGACTCTGATACCTGAGGCCTGGGGCAGAGCCTGAGAATCAGCATTTCTAACGAGCTGCCAGGTGATGCCGACGCTGCTGGTTCCAGAACCACACTTAGAGAACCCCTGATTTAGCCGGTTATCATTCCGCAACAGCCCACATTGGAAGTGGGGAGGTTTTAGCCTCTTCTTAGCCATTTTCTCTCTATAGGCCTTTCATCTCCAAAGTCTCCATTGTCGAGGGAATAGTTCTGTGGATATGATTTTCATTTGAGGAGGTGGGGACTGAAACCCGAGAGGTCAAATGGTTCCCTGAGCCTCAGAATGCCAGTTCACCATCCTGGGCCTCTGAGAGTCACAGCCGGACGCCTCCACCCAGAGCTGCAGTGGGTGTCGGATTCTCTGACATGAAACTGCTGAACTCTTTCCCAGCAAACGTGATGTTCTGCGTAAAACGTCAGCTTCCACCTTTGAAAAGACTCCCTCCCTCCTTCTGAAACTTAAAACTTGAATAGTACCTTTGCAGGAGAAAGCCCTTTCCCCCGCCCCCCCCTAGTGTTGAAGGGTTGGATATAGCAGTGTCTCCATGTATAGAATCTAGGCAAAATTCCTTTGGAGCTTAAGTTTTTGTTTTTATTATTTTTCTTTAATTACTTTAGTCTCTTCAGTGTGTGTGAAAAGCACAGATCTGTTTTCTGGGACATGCTTGTGTATGTATTAATTTCACTTTTTCCTACCACAAACACACCCCTCTCCCTCCTCCCCCGACTCGCGCCCCCTGTGCCCTCGGTTCCCAGTTCCTTCTTAGCGGCCCGCACACACGGCGGGCGTGGTGGGGAGGGGAGTGGGGGCGGGAAGTGCGCCCCCGGAGCGCGTCCCAGCCTCACCAGTTGCGGAGAAGCGCGCGGGCCAAGGATGTCGGGGCCCCTGGGCGCCTTGCCAGCGGCCCCACGCCCACCCCCAACCCGGCAGCCCCTGCCCGAACCCCTACCGCCTTGTCGGTTTCTTTGTTAAGCACGCCTGCGCCAAGAGGCATCTCCGGGCCTGCCGGGGGCGCACGGGCCCCACTCCTGACTTCTTAGAGTTCCCTGAGGACTTGTAAGAATATAGGCTTGAGTCGAGAGGCTAAATTACGCCCCAGGGGACTTTTTAAGTAAAATTCTAAATTTCATTTAGGCTCTTCGTAGTCCTTGCGATGCAGAGACACTGAGCCCACGCTCGCCCCCACCGCTGCCCTCCCTGCGCTGGCTTCGTGCAGCCAGGACTACGGGAAACCCTGTCCCTCTTGGACGATCCGCCCCGGGGTCTGAGTTACGCCACTGTCCCTACACTCACGGGTCGCCACCACCCCCCATCATCTCCTCCCGCTCTCAGCCCTTCCATTTCTTTCCACGGCCTCCCCCACCCCAACGTGAAATCTCCCTCCCCTCGGGCTAGAAGCAAAGTCGGTAATAAGAAACCAGTTCAGTGTCAGTCAGAGAGAGGGGGGAGATAACCCTAGAGATACACGGCAATGGAGAGAGAACTCATTTTGTGTAAAGAGGGCCTCGAGTCACCAGGGAATTCCTGGATTGTCTCAGGCTGTCGTGTGTGATGTCCATCACGCCGTGCGAACACCATCTGCTCGGTATTATGCTCTCAGTTGCCAGGCTACCTGCTGTACGCAGTAACACTTGACTGCCTGGCTCCACGCTCGCAGCGTTAGCCCAGACGCGCAGGGCGGGGGGACGGGAGGGGGAGGAAGGCGAGTCATGATTAAGCCATCTGCAAGCTGGGGGTGGGGGGACACACCGCGCGGGCGGAGCGGGCGGGCTGGCAGCGAGGACCGGGCTGACACCACCATCTGCTGGGGCAGAGGGAGAACAGCAGCTGCTCCTTGTTCTCCCACGAGAACACCTGAAAAAAGGCTGAAGCCCTGGGCGCCCTCCAGCCAGTTCTCCGTGAAGTCCCATCACCTCAGTCTCATCGCCGCTGGCAGCCTTTTGCAACCCTTTCGCTAAGGAGACTACAGTCTTTGGTTCGCCGCAGCATCCTGGGCCCATCTCAGCCAAACACGGTTCGTGTTCTTGAAAACACGAAGGAGAAATAAAGCTTCCCGACGCTCAGATTTATAAATAAACAGCTGGCTGCTCTTGGGAGATATTTTTACCACAGCTGTTTTTTGAAGTAGAAAACTGCCTCTTTGGGGGAGGTCGGGTGTTTTTTACACCTCCTACCTCTCTCCAGCCCTTAGAAAATTGCTAAGATCTTTTCCCTGGAGCAGAAGATAAGTAAAATAGGTTCAATGGTTTTGATTTTTTCCCCCTCCCTTTATTTTACTGAAGAGTGAGAGCTTTGGGGAGCAATGAAGATCTATGTAGTCAATTGGATTTCTGAGGGGAAGAGGCTGAATTAGGATTCTGGGTAGAAGGCAAGGGAGGTCGTTGGGCAGGGGGTGGAGTGGAGAACAAGCTAGTAATTAAAACTAAAAATAATGTATCATTTGGCTTCAAGGCATTACATTTCTGGTGACGAAAGCACAGCCTGGTTTTCTCTAATTGCACACAGTGTGTGTCCTCCTTAGAAATGAGAGCAGTGGTTTGAAGTCCTGAAATTCCACAGACTATTGCTCATTAAGCCCTCTTAGACTGGAGGTTAAAAGCCACCATGTCATATGAAACGGCTAATGGCCTCAGCCAGCTCAATTTGTAAGGTGAGTCACTTGGTTGGTTTTCACATTTGGCATACACACCCGAGGCTGGGGCTCTAGGTGTCACTCACCTGCTGTTGAATGCAGCAGAGATGGCTGGGAAAGTCCTAAAGGTGTATCAGCGTAGACTCGGGGATGTTTCATATGGAAGGCAGTCCTTTAAAAATGCACGTAGCCCTCCTGCCTCTTGGTCTTCAGGCCTTCAGTGAGAAACTTGAAGGCAAAACCTTTGAGAGAGAACCATTTGGGAAAACATATAATTCTGAAAAGTAATAACTGGACTATCCCTTTGGGAAGGTTTTTTCCCCCTACTGTGCTTTTGAAGTACATACAGGTCCCCTCCTCCCGCACCCATCTGAAACAGAGCTGTTCCTATGAAACCTTTCCTAAGCCGAACCAGCTTAAAGTGAAGAAGCAAGTACCTTAGAACACATCTTGCTAAGAATGTGCAAAATAATTATAGATAAAGCATAGATGCTCACAGACACTTCAAAGCTATGGTAGCTTGATACTGAGATGCTGAGTGTAGTTCCCAGGGAAGCAGCTTGGTGGCGCCACTCTCGCCGCCAGGGTTTCCCGCTGCCTCTGTAATCACTCTGCAAAACAAACACTGAACGCTATTTTAAATTTTCACCTTTTTTCATAAAAGCGAAAATCCTCTTCAGATTTCTTTTGATTAGCCCAAACAGGTACTCGTGTAGGTCTTTCATATAAGTGAAGTGTTGTAAGGTGAACTTTCAAAAAGTAGGGGATACCTGTATTTCTTTTTGCTCCAAAAAGGCAGGGACTGCAAGTGCTCAGGTGAATAGACGTCATCACCTCATTTGCCTCTCCCTTTCTTTCCGAGTAGAGAGAAGGCTAGGAAAGCAACATATCACTACTTACCACTTCTGGGCAAGCTCACCAGTCACATGGGGGCTGGTCACACAGGACAAGAATATCTCAAAGTGCACTAGGATAAACGGAGCCAGCCCAGACCAGTCCTCTCATAAAAGCAAGCTGAAGAAAACTTAATCTTCCCTTGGGTCTCATTTTCTTTCCAACTCTCTCCTCCTTATCAAAATTGAGAAGTAGCAAATATACTGAAATACACATAAAAAAACTGTATTTGTATTTTTGCTGATTGGTTAACTATCTATACTTCAGTGTGAGTTCATTTGTTAAAGTGTTAGGTCAATCAGACATCTGTCTCCTAAAGTAGTGACAAACAGCTTTATCCCATTGGAAGGAAGGGTTTGGAAAACAGGTAGCAAGTTTGGGGGGAAAGAAAAGACTGAAATATCTTGACCTCTGCAGGAGTCAGTCATAAAGTAAATTTATTGGTAGCATAAAGTTCCTGGCACTGTTGAACATAAGGTCTTTTATTAACATAAATATTTCATAGCTCTCTACCTCATAATTGTCTGTGTCCAGAGAAAATAACACAAAGACAAGAAGTTTTAACTTCAGCAACAACACACTGACATTTGAAAACTAGAACACAGTACATTTATAGGAGACATACTATCTATTTAGTCTACAGGCAATTCTTAGGTGCATACTTGGCACTACGGACCCACAGTCTGGGACAGGCCTGTGCTTGTGGAAGGAATACTCAATACTTGTGAAGACTCAAGATCAGTGTTCCAGGTCTGCAGGTTCTGGTTCTTCCATTTACCGACCATGTGACCTGGGCTACCGCACTAACGCACCAGGACTGCTTAGGCTCTTGTTTCCTGGATGAGAGGAGTAATGAATTTTTGTTTGTTGTTTGTGTTGCTGGTTTTATTTTGTTTGGGTGGCAGAGGGAGGGAAGAAGGGCCCCTGAAAATGCAGTTTAGGAATCTCACAGCTGGAAAGAAGAACATGAGTGGCTGAGCACCACGCGGTAGAGGGCAGGGGTACAGCGGGCCCGGGCTCCAGGGACTCCAGTGCAGGGCCATGTCTCCAGGAGGGACAGAGATCAAACACAACTGTATGTTTTGAGAGGAGGCTGCAGTGTGACTGACTGCACCGACACTGAAGAGGGAGCAAAGCAAAAAGAGGAAAAATATTAAAATCCCATTTGACTGCACTCTGTCATTTAGGATGGCTCAGAAGAGACAGATAAAATTCATGTTGTTCATAAAGCAGGCTAGTTGAATGCACTGATGAAGGAATGCATCAGTAATGATGGACATGCCATTGCAAATAAAAGTAACATATAAATTGTGATAACTACTACAACATCCAGTTAAGGTAATCACTTTTGTGTGTACATCTGTATAATATTAATTTCCTTCACCCCAAATAACTGGAAATAATACCAGTGGGGGGGGGGGAATGAACATCTGGATTTTACAATGAAGAAATATTTTAAAAGTCCAGTTTGCCTGGATTAAAAAAAAATGTGAGTAACTATGGATTTATTCACATTCATTTCTCCTGAGCTAAGTCTCATCATCAGGCCTCAGTATGACTATGTATGTCCTTACACACATGCCCATTTCATTTGTGTACCTCTCAGCGGCCAGTCTTTGTCCAGATAAATTACTTGAAACTTGAGTGAATCAAAAGGAACCTTTCTGCAGAATGTTCAGACTATACTTGGCTGTTGCCAGGTATGCCTGATAGAATGAACAGGAAAGAAAGAAAACGAAATCTTATGGTCACACACCTACTTTTCCCATCAGCTATTTCCCCCTAATGGTCTACACCGTGGGGCTGTTACAGGGTTCCCCTCTGAGTACTTTCTCCCAGTAGTCACTTGGGCTATGTGTGAGTAGTTCTCTGCCACTTTACCTCCTATTCCTTAAGGACAGTCCTTAAAACTTGCCATCATTGACTGACTGACACATAATTGTAGAATCGAGACCCAGTTCAACTCCCCACATTTAAATTATCCCAGACATAGGAGACTCGATTCTATTTTTAAAGATGTTAGGAGATTACATGTCTTTGGTCGGTGTAACACACTCCCAGTTCTCACCATCAACAATTCTCATTAGCAGGATTTTTTTTTTACATATGTCAAAGTTTTCAAGTAGCACAATTAATTAGAATTCCATCAAATAGCTGATCTGTTGATTAATAAATTCCAGCAGTCTTCTGTAAACGTCTCTCCTACCAGCGAAGAAGCCCATTTTTTTTCTCATTTTTCAGTTTTATTAGGTAGAATTGTTACAATTTGGCTGCACATATACAATATATTGCATGTAAATACATATATACAGTATACTGCACATATTTTTAAATTTACATATATGTACTGTTGGTTGTTTCTAAGAACGTTTAGAGCTTTAGCTTTTTAAACTTACATAGTTATCAAAGGAATAAAGCCAACCACAAAATAAGAATTAACTCAAAGAGATACTTACACCCCACTAGTAACAGCAACATTATTTATAATTACCAAGATATGGAAGCATAAGAAGCCCATTTTGGCCAGGTAGGCAGGAAGGATTAAGAGGTAAGGTCAAGGCTGTCTCATTCCAGGTTCAAGGTGAGCCCCGCCCCCAAGGATTTATTCCTTTTCCTTTGGAGGCACTCGGATTATTAGCTGAAAACCCAGTTCTTGTTCCTTAGCCAGTCCCATCGAAAACAACTGGACCTGGTCTCAGGTTCCCCAGAGCCCTGCTCTATTACTGTCTCCTGTAGCCTCTCCACTCTCACTGTGGTCAGGCTAGGTTTGAGGACCACTGGGTTATTTTATGGAAATGTAACGTGTGCCACTCAGGATCCCGCAGATCCACAAGCCGGGGACCTGCCCCATCCCTCTTCCCCCACGCTTCCCTTCAGATGTGGAATTGCTGCGTTCTCTTCTCTTCCTGTCCTCCCAGGAGCAGCACCCGGTGGGGCTTCCGAGGACCACGGGCCCCATGCAGTCCTCCGTGCCCCCAGGCTCCGGCGGCATGGTCTCGGGAGCCAGTCCCGCGGGTCCCGGCTTCCTGGGCAGCCAGCCCCAGGCAGCCATCATGAAGCAGATGCTCATTGATCAGCGGGCCCAGCTGATGGAGCAGCAGAAGCAGCAGTTCCTGCGGGAGCAGAGGCAGCAGCAGCAGCAGCAGCAGATTCTGGCCGAGCAGGTAGCACGCGCCCATGGTGTGAGTCATTCGTTCAGCAAACATTTATCCCGCGCCTGGTGTCTGTGAGGGCACCTCAGTTCATGTCCTTCATCAAGAAATTCACAAGCCAGCCTTTCCGAGATCTGCAGAAGAACCTGCAGAATTTAGACCCTTCAATTAGCTGGGCTTTTTCTTAGAACGAATTCGTTTGTTCTTAAAAGACAGGCTTCCACCATCCGTTTGGAGACCCATTTGCCAGAGACCCTTCTTCCATTTAAGGCTGGCTCTTTTCTTCTGGTTTCTGGTGCAGGGGTCTGTGTAATCAGCATGGGGGACAGTGATGGGAGGGGGCTGGTTCACAGTCTTCACAAACTCTAATATTTCCAGCCTGGAGAAAAAAGAAAATAATTCAGAGAAGTTTGTTTCTTGGAGGAAAGTGTCAAAAGGAGGGATTGAGGAAAATTCTTAGAGAATTGGTCATGAACAATGGAACGGGAACAATAGCAGGATAATAGGGCCCACAGAACTACCTGGAAACCTGAACTCAGGGTCACAGAAAGGGTGCAAACTTGAGAAAATTCCCAGCAGCTTTTAAAACAGTTCAGGAAATCTTTGAGTTAAAGGAAGGCCTAATACACAGAAAGCTTTACCCTAGACATCTTTGACCACCCTTGACATATAATTCCTTCAGCTTTGAAAGAAAGCCTTCCCTGCTGGCTGCCCTAAGTTTCAGTGCGTTTTGTTTTTTCAAGATGCCCGTGCCTGATTTAGTGTTATCCCAGGAAAGGCCTGAGACCTTCCACAGGAGGTCCCTAGTTAGCTTCTGTGGGGGGTGGTCCATTGCATCACACCCTTCTATTATAGGAGATGTGAGGCTGTCATCTAAGGCTCACGCCCACAGTTACCCTTCTAGAATGTTCCTAGTAGGATCAGAATTTTGGAAATTTATTAAATATCCTCCACCATATCTATACAAGATACTGTGTAGGACACAAGGTGCATTGAGGTCCTTACTAACCAAGAGCAGCCATTCAAAGTGACACCAGTCATCCCCCAAATAGAAAAATTGTACCATTGAGCACAGTTCACTTATGTTCCCTTTTTGCTTTTGTTCCTGAACAGCTGTGTAATTATCTCCCTTTTTACTGAGGTCAGTCAGCTGCCTGGCAGCTCTTGTGCAAACAAACCTCTATCCCTCTCACCCTGCATAAGGTGTGTGACAAGGAGCCACGCTAATCTCTCTGAGGCAGTGGTAAATGGAGCTGCTGCAGGGACGCTGGGCTTTGCAAATCCTCTCCTCAGCCAATCCCAGGCAATTTCAAGTGTGCCTGATACTGTGACCAAGACACAGAGGGAATGGGGGGTAACCAGGCCGAGTACGGCTGTACCAGCCCAAGGGTGTCCCCACACGGCGAGGTCAGGCAGCCCCAGGAATGAGGGAGACAGGGGAGTTGCCACAGGATGGCACCCACAGACCATGAGGTGAGAGCATGTGCGACCCCTCAGAACCCAGGACACGGAAAGACAGACATAGGACTCCTTAGAAAAGACGAGGAAATGGGAAATTGCAAAAAATAATAGTAGTAAGTATAATTCCTTAATGACTGTGTGTAACAAGAGATGAAGAGGGACCGAGGAAAGAACAGTTTACTCTGAGTCACATCTTTTGCTTGTGGTATGATTTTGGAAAAACCTAACCTCACTCCTCATCTGCCAAGTTAGGTTTTCATCATTTCCCAGCCTCCCTCCTGATGCTCCCATGAGTCATGTGTGTAAAATCCTTGAGAAACTGCACAGACGTAGGTTGGGGCCTGTCACGTGACCCCGGCATCACAGAACGCGGTGCAAGAGCTGCAGCCGCACGTGCCAGCCGTCCTGTGGGACCAGCCCGGAAACGAAGCCGCGAGATGTGGCCCCTCACCTGCACCTGGAGACAGTGCTTATTGACGTGGGCGCCCTGTGGCTCTTCGCTCATTGTTTTAGAATGACTGTGGCCACATCGACGCCACGCTGATTTTCCTGGGCCGTGCAACAACAGTGAAAGTCTCCTAACACTTTTCAGTTTTGCAAACCGCCTACTGGGAATGCTTGGGTTTCCAAAAGGGCATGTGAGGGGAAACAGAAGGACTGGGAGCTTGCATATCTTTGGGCACTTTCAAATGATTCTCAGCGGACTTAGCAATCAGAACAGAGCTGGTTGAAAGCAGGTGGGAATTAACATTTAATGCATTATTCTCAGAGAGCACAGAGGTGTTGACTCCCATCTATTCACAGAGTTGCAATGGAACCTGATATTTTAGATATGAAACAAACATTGGGGATCATGAAGTCCCTTTATTTTACACAGGAGGAAACTGAGGCAGGGGCTTATGTGATTTTTTTGAATCGGCAGAGAGAGGCAGAGCCAGGACTATAACCCGGGCCCCCTGACTCCTGACTGACAACCCCCAGCACCTATTTGCAGCTGTAAGTGGAACAGTTACATTCTTACATAATCTAGGAAGTTTGGCTGAGAAGAAGCTTTTAAATGCTCAGCTTACTCTCAATCACGTTCTTATTATTGCTGCCTAAAAGATTAGCATGGTTTCTTGTCTACACTGTGTCTACACAGTTAATTCATTTCACTAGTTTTGTGCAAAACACCGTGGTAGGCACTACAGGACGGGGTGAACACAGGCTCTTCTTTCCTTTGGTTGCCAGAGTGCTGACTGGCCTTGTCAAGAAAAAGGGGAAAAAAAGAAAGAAAGAAAAGGAAAATTACAGAGCTGCCCAGGAACAAAAACAAGAGAAAAAATAGAAATAAACACATGTGTTAAGAAGTGGTCAATGTGTGTTATTTTTGTAATGAACACTCTTAAGAGCCTGGCCCTCGTCTATGTTTTTAGAACCCTTGCAGATGAAAGGTGCTTAATGAATATTTAGCAGCTGCAGAAGGAGGTTAAGCAACGTGCCAGAGGTCACGCAGCTATTTGACCGCAGACCTAGAACTAAAACCCCTTCCTTTGCTCTTTCCACCATATTCTGATTTTCTCTCCCTTTTTCACGTACAGCATGATAATGGTCATAATAGCCTTCCCAGTATATTGGCAACAGGGTTGGCCGAGCAGAATCCCCGTGACAGTAAGACGAAAAACTCAAACGCAAGCCTCCTGGCCCGCGGTATACGTGGAACCCCTCACGGTCTCCACAAGGCAGTAAATGCTGTGTATCTGGCTTGTGGAGATGTGTTTTGCAGGCAGTATGGCTTCCTGGGAATAAGAGGAGACTTTTGTGTAGTTTCTGAGAATCCCATCTTCTTATACCCGAAGCATCTATTTCGGTCATTAAAAATTAGTTGCTTGTCCGTTTGAGCTCAGTCCCCAGCATGAGGAAAGCATGCGGGCTGATGTTGGAAAATCAGAGTCAGAGCTGCCTCCTTCACTGCTCCTTCCTCATAAGCCAGCGAGTCCACACAGCAGAAGAGCCACAGATGTTGATCAAGGATGCTCATAGCAGTGGTATCTGTGACAGCCTAAACCCGGAAGCACCCTTAAATAACCATCCCTGGTGCACAGGTAAATAAATCTTGGTGTGTTCATGTGAGGGACTAGTGCTCAACAGTGAGAATTAACAGACCACACTGCACGCATCACTGTGGATGAAGCTCTCATATACAATTAAACCAAAGAGCCAGACACAAAAGCCAGACTCGAATACACTGTGTAAACCCCCTACTATAAAGTACAGAAGCAGACGTAACTCATCTGTTGTTAGCTTGGGATAGTGGTTCCAGCGGGTCGGATGAAAGTAATGACTGCAAAGGGGCATGAGGGCTCCTCGCAGGGTTCTGTTTCTTGATCCAGGTGCTGTTTCCCAGGAGCGTGTTCACCTGTGAAAACCCATCACACTGTACACGGATGCTATATGCTTTGCACTTACCTATATGAATGTTACCTTCAATTCAGAGTTGAGTTTTTGAAAACTGCCTTCCTCAGCATCTCCAGGATCTTTAATTGCACGCTGTCTCTCATCTCACCTTCCCGCCCTTCTCGTCCTCTGTCTTTTAGCAGTTGCAGCAACCACATTTACCCCGGCAGCACCTCCAGCAGCAGCGGAATCCGTACCCAGTGCAGCAGGTCAACCAGTTTCAAGGTGAGGCACACCCCTGCTGTTGTGTACCTTCCAACTGGGAAGCGTACGTGAATGTAGAGCCAGTGACAATGCCACGTGTGCTGTGTTTGTGTCCCAGTAACATTAACAGTGTTTAAGAATGAAAGGTACCAACCAATCAGAATGCCAGGTGATAACCTTTTGGTCACTGGGCCCCAGGGAGATGTTGGTGGGCCCACGGAGGGGTCGGGTGGCTGTCGGGGTGGGACTGGGACAGCTGTTCCTTACCAAAAGTACAGAAGTATTTCAGTAGTTTAATAACCGAAAAAGACATGCAGGTGTCTTTTCACCCAATATCGCCTGGTTTATGTCTTGTCATCTCGGTGCCGGCGGTGGGTGGGATTTGCCTGTCTCACAAGTTCCCCGTGTTGCTGGCCCAAGGGCCACACTTCGAGAACTGGTCCTTTATATTATGAACTAACTAAAACCATTGAATCTGATAAACCTGGCATAGTGTCCCTTGAGTTTTCTAGGTTTGTAACTCATGTATTATTTTTTAGAATAAATGGACAAAGGAGTTGAATAACTCCTCTATATTCTTAATGCTTGGGTCCAGTTTAAAGAAAAGGTCTGCTCTTTGATCTTTTCTGAAACCCCAAATCACAGGTAATCAACCTAAAAATGTAGCTACACTGAAGCTAAACAACCCGTGACATGTCAGAGTTCCTGAGCTGAATGGTAATTTTGTTTTACTCTCTTCAGTATTTTCACGTATTTTACTAACACCCAAGGTATCATAATGTTATGTACCTGGGAAAATAGCAAATTGATAGATAAGAAGTACTGTCCTTGGAGAGAAGTTCTGTTAGGAACCTATAGGTTCTCTCACCACTACACTTTTCAAAGGTTTTAATGACTATCTTTTTCTTACTGAGTTTTGTGCCTCTGGGCAGTGTTACATGCCTATGGGGAAATGCTTGTTTTTCATAAATATAGACTTCTTGTGAGTGAAAACAGACACGGATCCTTTTAGGGAATAAATTGCATATTACCATTTTTATTTGAATATAGAAAATTTTCTTTGACACTGTGATGTTAACCAGCAGACAGGAAAATTAATTTGACTATGGTGTCTCACAGTAATATCTGTTTTAGACAAAAATTTAAAAAAGAAGGAGAAAAAGTAGCCTGTTGTTTAACGTATGTAGTCATCAGGTAAAGACAAGTTAATTCTTTGAATGCATTTGAATTTTTTTCCTTCGTACATTTAAAATTCCTAAAATTATAAAAACTAGATTAGTAAGAAGCTTTTTATTTTTCCTAGGTTGAAAATACGGTGCTGAATGCTGATATTAAAATGTCCTTTTTTTAAAATAAGAATTACATCTGGATAGCATAGTCATTTACACTACGTAAAAATAATGGTTGGCTTGGATTAATGTTTCAATACCTCTTAAAAGACACTGCAGCATTTCTGCCCTCTAAAGAAGAGAAACTATTTCTCATTCACAAAATTAGTCCAGACAGTATCCAATCCCTCAACATATTTATTTGAAAATTAACAACAAAAATGTCCAAAATATGAAAGTCCTTTCATCTGTTTCCAGCAGCCTATTTATGTAATTTGGTCTATCCAATCAATCTCTGAGTCAGCAATATTTTTCCCTTAAATTTTTTTTATAAGCAACTCAATAACCCATTTACCACAGTTGATCAAATGGGCCATGCAGTCGATATAAATTAAGTCATTAAGGTCACAAAACTTCATAACAAGATTACAAGTTGCAATATATACTACCATCCAGTGTTTAACCAGGAACTTTTGATTTTTTTTTTAAATCCACTTAGATATGATTAAGCTTAAAACAAAAAAACGGAAACGTTTCTAGGGATCTCCCCCAGATCTTTGAGGTTTCCACACAGTGACCATTTCATTTTTCAGTGCAGTGTGGTATTGATCTCAAGCCACAAAAACTTAAGTCATAATCAAAATTCCTGTTATTTTCTTTCTTAAAGAAAGAAAGAAAATATGGAGACATATTTGCTGCCCAGAAATCAATAACCCCATCAGGAAGACAAAAACACACTTTAGTTGCCTGCCAAGGTGCCAGGCTTAACCAGGTTACACTATTCTCATCTGGTTTCTCATCCCAGTTCCAGGGAGGATCAAATTTGCTTAGAATATCAGTTGGTTCCTATGCTGTACCTTTTTTAAATGTCCAGGGAAAAAAAAATATTTCTCTTTTTTTTTTTTCATGTATTTAATCATTAACAGGGACACAGAAAAACCCATTTTTGTATACCTCCTAGACCTTGACAACATTGACTGAGGTTCAAAGGGTGACATTTTTATCCTCTTGGCTAGTTTAGAAATTTCCTAGAAACATTTAAAAAAGGATTCACTCAAATGCCTAAATAGAATTGAGTGACTTGGTTGAGTGACTGGCCAACTTTTAAGGCAGCATCATTAAAACCGCGTTAGTGGTCCCTGCTGATTTGAAGGAGTGGCCTTTGCTGGAGAAACACATAAAGTTCATTGCCAAGTAGCAAGTAACAGGATGATTTCTTTTTCTGACTCAGGAAGCTGGCCAGTTCTCACTGACATGTTATGATTCAGAGAATCTGGAGCATGTGAAAACCTACAGAGGGGATCCAAACAAATGTCCCATCTGTCGAAGCAGCTTCTTAGCAGAAGCGATGGCCTTTAACCTCTCAAATCCTACTCAAGTCTTAAGGGAAATTAATCTAATGGTCTTTATTGATAGTATTCTCTACTGAACCATGTTCCACTTCACAAACAGGATATGCAAAGTGACCAGCCATTTCTTGCTAATTTAGCCCAGGAGGTGAATTTCCTCACACCTCCAAAAAAAAAAAATGGTATCTTACTGGTTGAGGATGGTATCATATTAAGAAGAGTAAGAAACAATTTGCTTCTGAATGTGAACAAAAATAATATCAGGGTCTATCAAGTGGAAAAGTCAACTGCAAAAGCATGTGTACTGTATGATCCCAATTTTTGTGTGTCTATTTATATATTAATGTAAGTTAGCAGTGGTCACCTCTGGATAGTGGGAGTTAGGGTGACTTAATTTTCTTCTTTGTGCTTTTCAGTATTTTCAACTTTTTCACAATCAGCATGTTATAGTCAGAAAAATAATCATCATTATCAGAGTAGATCCTTTCAGATAAAAGAATTTTATATTCCCAAAGGGAAGTCCAGCAGCTTGTTACAGTGCATCGCTGATGGAGATGCGTGAGTAGGTGTGTCCTTTTCTCCCTGCAGGGTCTCCCCAGGATATAGCAGCCGTGAGAAGCCAGGCAGCTCTCCAGAGCATGCGAACTTCACGGTTGATGGCACAGAACGCAGGCATGATGGGAATGGGACCCTCCCAGAACCCAGGAACAATGGTCACAGCAGCAGCCCAGTCAGAGATGGGACTGGTCTCTTATAGCTCCACGCCTCCCAGCCAACCGGGAATGTACAGTATGAGCACAGGAATGACCCAAATGTTGCAGCACCCAAACCAAAGTGGCATGAGTCTCACCCACAACCAAGCCCAGGGGCCGAGGCAGCCCACCTCGGGGCAAGGGGTCGGGATGGTGAGTGGTTTTGGCCAGGGCATGCTGGTGAACTCAGCCATGACCCAGCAGCACCAGCAGATGAAGGGGCCGGTCGGCCAGGCCTTGCCCAGGCCCCAGGGCCCACCGAGGCTGCAGAGCATTATGGGAACGGTCCAGCAGGGAACACAGAGCTGGCAACAGAGGAGCTTACAGGGGATGCCCGGGAGGACTAGTGGAGAATTAGCATCATTCAACAACGGTGCCAGCTACCCACTGCAAGCCGGCCAGCCGAGGCTGACCAAGCAACACTTCCCACAGGGACTGAGCCAGGTCGTGGATGCCAACACTGGAGCAGTGAGAACCCTCAACCCGGCTGCCATGGGTCGGCAGATTATGCCACCGCTCCCAGGGCAGCAGGGCCCCAGCCAGGCCAGGCCGATGGTCATGTCTGGCCTAAGCCAGGGTGTGCCCGGCCTGCCCGCATTTAGCCAGCCCCCAGCACAGCAGCAGATGCCCAGCGGCAGCTTTGCGCCAAGCAGCCAGAGCCAAGCCTACGAGCGGAACCCCCCTCAGGACATGTCATACAATTACAGTGGGGACGCAGCAGGGGCTTCCTTCCCCGGCCTCTCAGACAGTGCAGATCTCGTGGACTCCATCATCAAAGGTGGGCCGGGGGACGAGTGGATGCAGGAGCTCGATGAATTGTTTGGAAACCCCTAGTCAAGAGGGGCCTGCAGGAGCCACAGCGCTAGTGGTTAAAGCTTCAACCACAAAAAACAGGATGTTGACTCATCCTTGTTTTTTTTGTTTTTTTGACCCACGTAAACTGAGCAAAACTGCAGCCAGCTGACAGTGGAAGATCCAGGTACCAATCCACAGCCCCAGTGGGCCTCATTTCACCTGACCTTCACACAGCAGTCAAGACGAGACACCCTGCGGACCCTGTGAGAGAGGGAGGCGCACCTGAGGCAGATGGGGGAGATGATTCTGCAGCCCCTCTGCCGGGCCCTCCCTGTGATCACCCGGCCCAGTGTGAGCCGCTCCAGCCAAGACCAACTGCTGCCCAGCACAAGGTGGCCATCAGCCCCTCCTGGTCCAGAACCGGAGGCTGCAGCTTTGGAGACACGAAGGAAAGAGCCTCAGGCTGGGGGAAGTTTCATGAAGGCTTCTGGGTGGTTGCACAGGCCAAGAGTGCACGTCAGAAATGCTGAACTCTGGTTGCAAAGAGATGTCCGGCTTCAAGACATGCTACTGTGTTGGGAAGGGAGGCACCAAGAATAGTGAGATGTCACAGGAAGACAACACAGGATCCTACAGGCCTGTCTTCTGCCCTCAATGACCCTCAGGAAGTTTAGAGACATTGCCTCCCAAGGACAGCCAAGCGAGCTTGGAGAAGGGTCCTCGCAGCCCTGGGCGGGCGGCCTTCTGCTGGTGACCGTGGTGACCGTCACTCTGGGGAGTTGGGCTGGAGCCTGTGGGGGCCCAGTATGACCCGATACCTCTCGGCAACTCCCATCTGCTCTCAGCAGCCACAGGATGGGGTGTTCCCAGCTGGATGCTGTGTGTCCGCCAGCACAGCCTTTCTCCCCATCCCTGCCCTTGCCCCTCTTTGCCTCCACCCCAGCCTGCCCTGGCATCTCCTTGCAGGCTATCCAAGAAGAAATGAAGCTTTTGTCTTTAGGGAGCCAGAGCAGAGGCAAAATAAATGCCAGAAGAACTTAGACAATGCCTGAAATATAAAGGCAACACTGGAGTTTTCTTTCTCTGCCTGGAACTGAGTGGGCTGCTCTGCTTTTCAGTGATGGGTTTACACAAGCCGCACCTGTTGCTTCTGGGACACCAAGGAGGGACTGGCCTGGATGTCGCCGGCTCTGGCTCCCTTTGGGAAAATCCCCAGGGTGATCCAAAATCGGCCCAGCCCTTCATCCCTACTTATCAGAAAGACTAATTGCAAACCCTGGAAGAAGATGAGGAACTGAAAAATCAATTGCCCCACCTCACACCTTTTGATGATGAAGAGGAGGAAGGAGGGTTCCTTTCATACGGGCAAAGTAATCCACTCCTGAAGTTCTGTACAGTTGTTCTCTTTGTAATTCACCCGAATCGTCCCTCACTGAAGCCTGTGGGAAGGGATCCACAACCTCCACTGTCATAAGGCTTGTCCCGTTCGTCCTCGCCTCCCCTCCCACTGTCCCGTTGGCATAACCGTTGTCCTCGTGAGTGAGAGTGGTGTGAGCTTTTCTCCTGCCACCCCTGCCCTCCGTGTCTGAAAGGCAGGCTCCCTCCTGGGCACCCACAGGTCGTCACTCGCCACACCAGAGCCCCGGCCCCACCACTGGAGCTGGACTGGCTGCGCTCAGGGAAGGTCAGGAACGGGGTTTGAATGAAAAGCTAGGGCAGAGGAGGTAGATGGGCAGCAGGCAGGCCAACACTGCTCTTGACTTGCTTGCCAAGTACCAAGGTCATAGATCTACTCAGCAAAGGGCAGGACAGAGACCAGAGGTGGCCAGGTGGGTGAGGGTCCAGGCAGGGGCTGTGCTCCCTCTGGGAAGAGGTGGTAGCAGGCTGACCGTGAACTCCCTGCGTGGGGAGGGCCACCACCAGGAAAACTCTTGAGTGGAAACAGATGAAAACCAAAACCAAAAAAAAAAAAGGTAAACACGAATACACAGAGTATATAATTACCTTTTTCTGAAAGGTACAGGAAATATATAAGCAATGATGAGAAACTGGAGGTGGCTGATGGAGGTTGGGTTGGGGGGGCTCCATTATCTTTTAAAAGCTTCCTCCAAATGCTCAGTACTGGGACCAACTAAATCGAGAGGTAGATTTTAATACGGTTGTTTTGTTTTGTTTTTGTTTTTACTACGGTGCTGATGTACATGTAATGTCTAAAAAAGTTATTTGTAAATAAGTTTTTACAATACTGCAGATATCACTGGGTCTACTATCTGTAAAAAATATACATATAAATATATATATATACTGTTTGTTTAAAATAGAGTATTTTTATTTCATTCCTTAACTCATCGTCCCAGCAGTGGTATTGCACTTCAGATGACATCTAATTACTAATTTGTACTGTATGACCTTTGGCAAATTCCTCCATTTTATTCAGATTTTTCTAGTTTTCTGTTTTTACTTTGTACATGAGCATTACTTATTTCCTTTTAAGAAATGTACAGAACTCTGAAATGTAGAAATGAAGTGATGTTGACATACCACTTTTAAAGAAAAAAAAAAACAAATAAAAGATCATTATCTGAACCAATCCAACGTTTAGTTTATTTTAGGTCTGTCGCTGCTGCTCTAACCTTAATTAAGCAAATGTATTACGCCTGGGTTTTAATTGATTAACTGCAGTTCTTGTTTCAAATTTTTGATATTATTTAAACATTTGTGTAACAGTAGAGATCTATCGGTCATCCCCAGCCTTTTTAATTCAACAGCACAACTAAAACGTTCTCTATTTGCACTCTAGGGGATGTGGCAGAGGTAGGAGAGGAAAGTCAGCTTTAGACTGAAGTCCATCTGTAGACTCAGTACTGTGACAATTCAAATTCCACCTGGTTCATTCGGAGAATTTGGAAAATTGATAGTAAACTCCTTATTTAGAAAAGGAAGAAAACCCAAGGAATATATTGGGGAAAGTAACAACGGGGCCTTGACACTATCGGTGCGCACGCACACACGCACGCACACCATGTGTGCCGCAATGTTGCCAGCCCAGCTGCACCTCTTTGGAGGACGGCCTCGTGCCAGGGCCTGGCGTAGCCAGCACCACCCACAGAGAGCTGAACGGTGCTTAGCAGTTTATATCTCTCCAGATTGCTGTTAGTCAGTGACCTCCTGGTGCAGGAACGAGAGAGCCCAGTTAACTTGCCTGGAGAAACCCTGAGATAGGATTTCTGTTCTGAGCTCCCCTTCAGGATCAGGCAGAGGCTGGGAATTACCAGAAGGTGCCGCCTTGCTTGGCTTTTTGCTCTTTTGTAGGCAAGCAGGACCCTATGGGGGCCTTCCCGGGACAGACCCCACCCCCATAACCTCTACTGTAGGTCCTCTCTGATAATAGTAACTCATGCATATTTCCTGAGTTTTTCAGATGCTAAAAGCCACCACCAAATGGAAGCAATTAACTACTTGGTTCTTCTTAGCACATAGCCCACAGACCATTATCAGTTTAAGAACTGATACTGTTAACCGCCCTGTTGCCTCACCATCAACCAATCAGAATTGTGCACGAGCTGATTGCAGACTCTGGGCCGCCCCTCTCTCACGTGGCCTTTGAAAATGCTCAGCTGAAACCCTTTGAGGAGTTTGGGTTTTTAGCCATGAGCCACGTATTCTCCTTGCTCGGCCCTGCAGTAAACCTTTCTCTGCTCTGGTCTCCGACTTCTCGGTTTGTTTGGCCTCACTATGCATGGGACACATAAAACTTGCATACAGTAACAGTTTTGGAGAAGCCAGCGAGGAGGCCGTGCTCTGGCAGGTCAGTCCCAGCCTGGGGCCCCTTCCCTAGGTCCTGCAGCTGCCGCAGCTCACTTCGCTCCAGGGAACCAGGAAGGACTCTCCCCAACAGGCCAGCTTCCCCAGTACAAAGCTGTTTGGAGCCGAGACACATCGGAGCTGCGGTCCACGGTCGTTGGCGCCTGGGGGTGAGTGGCTCCAGCTTGCTCAGGCTGGGAATTCTCTCCACCCATCTGGGTTCATCCTGTTGCGGGAAGTGAGTCGCTCTGGGCTCACTGCGAGCCACTCTGGTTCTGTTTTGTTTCGGGAGCTGGGCCCTTCGGTTTGGAGGCCTCATCTGGGAGTGGAGGTGGAATTTTTAAACTATACCTCCTCTGATTTTCTATGTGATCGTAGTTTATTTGTTGTTTGTGTTTTTGAGTGTGTTGTTTTGGGGTGAGCCACTCTGGCTTGGGCAGATTGGGGAAATTCTACCCACACACCCTGGGCTCATTCCCTTCTGGGAAGTGAGCCATTCTGGGCTCAATGGGAACCACTGTGGGTCCATTCTCTTTCAGGAGATCTTTTGTGGGACCATGTTTGTTGTTTGTGTATGTGTCAGTACTTACATTGGTGGATTGAGATGTCTTTGGCAAGTAACGGAGCTCACGTGTGATGACACCAGCATATCCCTATCGCGTTGGCTTCACCTGATTTTTTTTTTTTTTTCCCCTTTCTAGCCTTGGTCTTTCATTTAGCTTCATCTCTGATGGGGCGCTGGTTGGGGTTCTCCCCCTTTTGAATTGATGGTGCATTGGTTGGGAATTTCCGTTTTGGGGCTAGAGAACTGAGAATCTAAGAGACTGGTTTGAATTGTTGTGTGCTTGATATCTGATAATCTCGGCCATGAATAATTACCGTGCCCCTAGGGTATATTTTGCAAAACTGGGAGATCTTCAGCTATGGTCCCATAAGTGAAAGAAAATGATATTTTTAATTGTAACACTGTGTGGGCTCAGTACCCACTGAGATTTGGAGAACAGTGCACCCTAATGGCTCTGTTAGTATATCAAAGTGGGCCTTTAGCAATCTGGCTTTTATCTGGGGGGAAATGTGTGAGCGTCTCAATACCTGTGTCCAAAAGGGGAAAAACTCTTGAGATCTCTGGTTCTGTCTTTATGTGAAAATTAATTTGTAAAGTAACTATTTGACTTAAAAGTAAGCACTTACAAGTGCTTATATATACTTATACTTCTAAGTATAAAAGAAGCTAGACAACAAATTTCAGGTTCACATAATCTAAGAAATATTTAATATTGAATTAATACCTGCTATTAAAGCTAGCTTAAGCTTGTTGGTATAATCAATACAGACACGTCGTTCATTGCAGCTGGATTTACTCAAGGTCCATAAGTTTATTTCTGTTACAGAGTTTGTCATCAGAAAGAAAAAAATAAACTCGGTATGGTGAAATTCTTATAAGTAAATTAAATGCAAATGAGATAAGAGCTTTTGGGTGAACTCTTCAGAAATAATTATGTTTTAGTAATGTCTACTTAAAAATGATCTCTCCAGATATTTGATAAGTTGAAATTTTAGAGTTGTACTAAATTAAGTTTATTGAATAGATCACTCCCAAACAAAATAAGATACTAAAACATTATTTATTGAACATTGAAAGACAAAAGGTGTTTAGGACTGTTATTAAATATGTTTGGTGCCACTGTGAAGGAAGTTCATAATTGCTTGCTTCTTGGGTTTCACTAGAAATTAAGGTTTTTAGAGTTGTGAATTCTAATTTAAATGTCATTAAAGCTACTACAAATATAGTAAAGGAAACACTTCAGTATACATTAGGAAAGTAGGATATGTTTTGAGTAAAAGGTATGAGGAATGGAATTGCACTTTGTTAAGGGAAAAACAGTGATTTGGTTCTGGAGCTGGTTGCTTCTAGATGGTGGGGGTGGGGAGGACAAACTAATGTGGATACAGAAAGTTGTAGAAAGGGAGCCTTGAAAACAGAGTTTTGTGCATGGTTGGGCTGAGATTAAACTTTTAATTGGGTAAGTGGATTTTGTCATTAAAAGTAAGCTGGTGCAGGACTAGGTTTTGTTCCTCTATTAGGAGAACAAAGTTTACTCAGAGTGTTTCTGATAACAGATTGTGTGAAACTTTTTGGTATTTTGACAAACTTCCTGTCAAATTGTAATTAAAGTTCTTCTGACTTCAGCTAACTTTGGGATGCTTCAGAGGGCCCCTGAGGCATCTCAGAGAAAAATGTTTAACTAGGATTGGTTGGTATGTTAAATTATATGGGAAGCATTGTCAAATGAGTGATAAGCCTTCTCAGATTATACCATATGGATAAATGTTATTAATATAGACATTCTAGAAATTAAAGTCTCTGAAATTTAGATATGTCCCGGTATAATGCTATCAGTCATAATTCTAATTATCTTGAAATGTTGAATGTCACAGCAACTTAAGATTCTTTGTCAAAAACATTGTAAGCAGATCTTTAACCTTGCTTTTTTAAGTCCTTTGTCATTCATAGCCAGTTAAAGCTGATGCTTTGCAAAACTGCTTCATCTTCAAGAAGATTCACAAAAAGGACTTTTTGACAAGCACAGCTTTCTTTTAAATCATATTGCTGAACTGGGTAAGATATTTAAAAGGTCTAATGAAAACTCTGATTTCACACTGTTGCCCCCAATGTTTAGGATAGAAAGAATTCTCTAATGGGGTTGTCACAGTGTAGAACTAATCATGATGAATGACAATACTTTCTTTAAGTCTGTTGCTAAAAGGACATGTAGAAAGCTTGTGTGACAATTGGGCATAAGTGATAAAATGTATCGCCTATAAAGTGTTTCCCCATTAACATATCTGAGCCTGTTCTGAACATCTGATTAGTTTTCCTCCAAAGTGGATACATAGGCAAATAAAGAGGAGGCCTGGCCCCAAGGGACATGATCTGAACCTGGGGCAGGAGCTACCAGCCCAGCATCGTGGGACAGATATTTTGACCATCAGTGCTTTCTACTGAAAGATTTACAATCAAAAGGGGAAATGATGGAAAAACATGCACGAATTGAGGTATGGGGAAGTCAATCTGGCTATGAGTGGTTTAACTTAAAACTTTACTGACCAAAGCGGTCTCTTTTATGGCCCTCTGGACATGGATTGTACATCTCCTTTGTCTTTGAGGAGGGGAATGCATTTGAAAGTCAAAATGGGGTAACTGTGGTTCAGACATTCAAGATAAAACTAGGTGGCCATTGTGCACACAGTTTCAGGCCCATGCCTGTGTTGTTGAGAACTCGCATTTTCTGAGCTGTGTCACACTCAGGATGCCACCAGCCATTCTCAAAGCAGTGTCTGCTGGTAGATGGCAGCTGCAACCTTATGACCTAAAGTTCTTCTCTTGTAACTATTAAATTTTTAGACAATAAAATTGTTTTAGATCCTATGTTCGCAAAAAAAAGAAGACATACGTAATGGTCAGTGGCTCCTATTATGTATATGCTAACACCACATCAGAAGTTAAAACCTACTCAGAGAAAAGTAGACAGCTGGCTACAAGTCTCCCCAGAAGTGCCAGGTCCAGACAGGTTTTCAGGCTTACTCTCCTGAATTCCTCAGAGAATGAGATGCATTTTGTCTATTAAAGTTTCGGTTGTCACTCCTCCAACTACTTCTAAATTGGGTCTGTTTGTTGCTGAAAGATCAGCCCCCATCCCTGATGAGCCAAATAACTCAGAGACAGGGTCTTAGAGCTTAGAAGAAAAGAGGCAGCTTTATTGCTTTGCCAGGCAAAGGGGACTCACCGCAGGCTAGTGCCTTCACAACTGTGAGCCCACCTTGGGGGTGGGGTGGGGTGGTTATATAGCCATGGCTCAAACAATAAAGCATCAATAACAATCAACAATTATTTTCTTCTCATAAGACTCAGTGACGTCATGTTGTCTCCAGGTGACCAATTCTGTAGAGGCTAGTGGTTGTCACTCTTCCGATCTCTTAATCTTGTACTTGCCCAAGGCGTGGTCTTCTTGGTAATTCAGGCTATTTTGTAAGGTTACAGCCCCATGACCTTCTCCCTGGAGAACAACTCAAGAGATCAAGCATGATTACTTTCGATTACTGGAATAAAGTAGAAACAGGAAAATTAATAGCTTTATTTTAACAATGGGCCTGGAGCTGTGAGTAGCAACCAGTCAGTCAGGTTAGTTGACCGTTTTAAGGGCAAGCATAAGAATGAGCAATCTGTTAGCCTGAGTGCAGCCATTTTATTTATTCTCCTTCGTGTTGGTACAAAAAGGATGGATTTAAGGGACTGAGATCTTAAGACTCAGATCCAGGACTTGAAATTCGGGAATATTTCCAATTCGGTGTCCATTCCCCAAACTGAAGCAAGACTGTGCCCTGTTTCATTAGGAAGTAGGTAGATTGGTCGTCGCCCCATTGCCTGAAAGATGTGGGAAGGATGAAACAGTATTGGAGATTGAAACTGAGTCCTCCTAAAACCAGTTTCCTCTGCGGAGTTTATGATGAACTTCTCTGTCTAAAACATTCCCTTTCCTGTCCAACACCTGTTCTCAAGATTGAGGTGTATCAAAGAAAAGTGGGGATTTGTAACCTAGCAGGATGCTATGGGGCCTTCCCAGGACAGATCCCTCCCCCAGACAAACCTCTGCTGTAGCTCTTCTCTGATAATAGTATCTCATGCGTATGACCTGAGTTTTTCAAATGCTAAAAACCACCACCAAGTGGAAGAAATTAACTACTTGATGATCATGAGCACATAGCCCCCAGACCTTCTGGCGCCTGAGGATTGATAATGTTAACCACCCTGTTACCTCACCATCAACCAATCAGAATTGTTCACGGCTGATCACAGACCCTGGGCCACCCCTCCCTTACCTGGCCTTTAAAAATGCTTTTCTGAAACCCTTCGAGGGGTTCAGGGTTTTTTGGGATATGAATCACCCGTCCTCCTTGCTCAGCCCTGCAATAAACTTTTCTCTGCTCCAGACTCCAAAATTTCAGTTTGTTTGGCCTCACTGTGTGTCAGGCACACAAACTTGTGTTCAGTAACTTTTCTGCCTTGTTTCCCCAACTCCCTGTGTTTTCCCCTCCTGGGAGCCTTCATTAACAAATGACACACATGTGAATCCACTCCTCCACTTCTAGAAGACCTGATGTAAGGCCTTCTATCAAACTTTAAAGGCATGGTAAAACAACACATTTGAAAACTGGGTGAAGCAGAAAAAGAGGCCTCCAGAACAGACTAAGTTTATCATCAAAAATGATTCCAAAACAGAGGTGAGTTTTAATATGTACAAGCCAAGGGAAAGAATGAACCTGACTAAGGAAGAGGCCAGCCCCTCCCTGTGGTACGCTGTGGTCCCAGGCCAGCTGGCAAATAACACCATGGAGAAAACAATGCGACACTGAGCCTGGTCCCCACAAAATGGGCTTAGTGACATCAGATCAAAAATTAACCGATTCGAGGGTGGGGGTGGGAAGGCTGACAACAAAATTAAAACATGAATTCTGAGAGAGGTGGAGTATTCCTTCTCATCCTGATTAATTATAACACACATTTTTATTGACTGCACTAGATGAATGGAATACCTTTCTCCTTTAACATAACTCCTTATTTGTAATCCTGTTGACCTTTATAAAATCCCAGCACAGCAAGTGTGTAATGGGGGAAGAAAGAGGAAGAGAACAATCATCTTTCTAGGAAGTCACTAGGCATCTGCCTCCATGAGGAGGAGGTATTTTACTGCTGAAATTTAAGGAATATTCAAAAGCATTAAAGGAGCTCTCTCTGCCATTGACCATTCTTTTGAAGGCGGACTGTGTCTGGAGAAAAAAGGTTAAAAAACAAATGAACTGATGTTGTTCCTTACTGGTGACTTTTGTGGCCACACCCCATCTACCTCCAACCCTACAAAGAAAAGCAGGGGAGGATAAACACCTTGGAAGAGAGCGGGGCTAATTGTTTGCATAACCAGTCCTTCATCTTTCTGTTTTCTTTCCATTTTTTTCCTCTTTAGTTTTCTCCTCTAGGCTACTTTCTTTAAGTCCTTAGGGACATTTGATTTCCATGCCGGTGTCCTCTGGACAAGCTACCACAGACACCTGTCTCATTTCAAACAATAGGCAGAGGTAATTAAGGCAGTGTTCACACACTTGGTGCCCAAGTGTCCCTGCCACATCCAGGACAGCTGCTGGGCCAGCGCTAATGCTGCGGCTCCATCCCCCCAACCCCCCACGTCCCAGGCCAGGCATACAGGCTGAACACAAAAAGTCTTCAGAGCTACCAAGAATGTGACTTTAGGTCTTAAATTTGCTTCAGATTCTTTAACTTTTTTATTACAAACATTTCAAACAATCAGAAAATTGGAAACACTAGTACAATGAACAAATATACACTTACCAACTTGATTTGATAGTTGTTAACGCTTTGCCATGTATGTTTTGTGTATTTTGTGGAGCTATTTCAAAGCAAGCATTTCATATACACCCAGCCACTTCACCCCTCATTCCCTCAGCATGCGACTCCAAAGAATTAGGGCATTTTCTTCCCTAGTCACATCACTATCTCATCTAACACAATTCCCTAATATCTAATTCTTCTTATTCAAATTGTCCTAGTTATCTCCCAAATATCTTCCAGAGCTGTTTTTCTCTAACCAGGATTTGATCAAGGATCGCACTTTGCTATTTGGTTTTTATGCCTCTTAAGACTCTTAACAGAAAAGTTCTTCTCCATCCTTTTGTCCGTAACATCGAAAATTCCTTTTGAGGCAGAGAATCTGATTTCTAAAAATTAAGTCGGGCAATTGACTAATACACAAAAAAAAAATTTGTAACTGTCACAAATCAGAAACTCACATCTCTATGGCCAGCATGTTTGCTCCCTGTAGCCAGATTTATA
Source organism: Camelus dromedarius (assembly GCF_036321535.1). Taxonomy (NCBI): domain Eukaryota; kingdom Metazoa; phylum Chordata; class Mammalia; order Artiodactyla; family Camelidae; genus Camelus; species Camelus dromedarius. Next base: position 24,007,898 of record NC_087436.1, read on the forward strand.
GGAATTAAATCAAGGGGTTGCCTTGGTGACAATAGAATTAGAACAAAGGAAACATTCTGTAATTCAGACGTTTTTAAAGATACAAAGTTTTAATATGCTGGTGGGCCCATCTTTTTTTTTTTAAGTATTGTTGATTTAAAATGTGTTTCAGGTGTACAGCAAAGTGATTCAGTTAAACATTTACATATATATTTCTTTCTTAGGTCCTTTTCCATTAAAGGTTATTACAGGATTTCCCTGGGCTATACAGTAGGTCCTTGTTGTTTATTTTATGTATGGTAGTGTGTATATGTTAATCCCAAACTCCTAACTTACCCCTCCTCCCAATCCCTTTCCCCGTTGGCAACCATAATTTGTTTTCTATGGAAGTTTGTTTTCAGTTTGCAAATAAGTTCATTTGTATTTTTTATTCCACATATAAATGATATTCATATGATATTTATCTTTCCCTGTCTGACTTCACTTAACATGATAATCTCTAGGTCCATCCATGTTGCTGCAGATGGCATTATTTCATTCTTTTTATGGCAGAGTAATATTCCATTGTGTATGTATAACCACATCTTTATCCAGTCATCTGTCTATGGACATTCAGGTTGCTTCCATGTCTTGGCTATTGTATATAGTGCTGCTATCAACATTGGGGTGCATGTGACTTTTTGAATTAGAGTTTTCTCTTGATATATGCCCAGGAGTAGGATTGCTGGATCATATGGTAACTATGTTTTTAGTTTTTTAAGGAACCTCCAGACTGTTTTCCATAGTGGCTGCACCAAACTGCATTCCCACCAGCAGTGCAGGAGGATTCCCTTTTCTCCACATCCTTTCCAGCATTTATCATTCGTGGACTTTCGAATGGTGGCCATTCTAACTGGTGTGAGGTGATACCTCATTGTAGTTTTGATTTGCATTTCTCTGATAATTAATGATACTGAGCATTTTTGCATGTGCATGTAGGCCATTTGTGGGTCTTCACTGGAGAATTACTTGTTTTAGGTCTTCTGCCCATTTTTGGATTGGGTTATTTTTGTTGTTGTTGTTAAGTTGTATGACTTGTTTATATATTCTGGAAATTAAGCCTCTGTAAGTCACATCACTTGCAAATATTTTCTCTCATTCCATAGGTTGTCTTTTAATTTTACTTATTTTATTTACTTTGCTTTGCAGAAGCTTATAAGTTTAATTAGGTCCCATTTTCAATTTTTGCTTTTATTTTCATTGCCTGGATAGACTGTGCTAGGAGAACATTGCTAAGATTTATGTCAGAGAATGTTTTGCCTATGTTCTCTTCTAGGAGATTTATTGTGTCTTGTCTTATATTTAAGTCTTTGAATCATTTTGAATTTATTTTTGTGTATAGAGTGAGAGAGTGTTGTAACTTCATTGATTTACATGCTGCTGTCCAGTTTTCCCAGCATCACTTGTTGAAGAGACTTTTTCTCCATTGTATATTCTTGCCCCCTTTGTCGAAGGTTAGTTGACTGTAGGTCTGTGGGTTTATTTTTGGGCCCCCTATTCTGTTCCATTGATCCATATGTCTGTTTTTATGCCAATACCATGCTCTTTTAATTACTGTAGCTCTGTAGTATTGTCTGAAGTCTGAGAAGGTTATTCCTCCAGCTTTGTTCTTTTTCTTCAGTATTGCTTTGGCAATTCTGGGTCTTCTATGATACCATATAAATTTTAGGATTATTCTAATTTTGTAAAAATTGTCCTGGGTAATTTGATAGGGATCGCATTAAATCTGTAGATTGCCTTGGGCAGTATGGCCATTTCAACAATATTGATTCTTCCAATCCAAAAGCATGGGCTATTTTTTCATTTCTTTAAGTCTTCTTTAATTTCTTTAATCAATGCTTTGTAGTCCTCCACATATAAGACTTTCACCTCCTTGGTCAGATTTATTCCTAAGTATTTTACTCTTTTGGGTGCAATTTTAAAAGAGATAATTTCTTTACTTTCTTTTCTTGTTGATTCATTGTTAGTGTGAAGAAATGCAACTGATTTCTGTGTGTTAATCTTGTACCCTGCTACCTTGCCTAATTCTTTTATCAGATCTAGTAGTTTTGCATGGAGCTTTTATGGTTTTCTATGTATAGTATCATGTCATCTGCACATAGTGATAATTTTACCTCTTCTCTTCCAATTTGGATCCCTTTTATCTCTCTCTCTTGCCTGATTGCTGTGGCTAGGCCTTCCAAGACTATGTTGAGTAGAAGTGACAGTGGGCATCCTTGTCTGGTTCCAGATTTTAGTGGGGAGGCTTTCAGTTTTTCACCATGGGGTACTATGCTGGCTGTGGGTTTGTCATTAATAGCCTTTATTTATGTTGAGATATGTTCCTTCTATACCCACTTTGGTTAGAGTTTTTATCATAAATAGGTGTTGAATTTTATCAAATGCTTTTTCTGCATCTATTGAGGTGATCATGTGATTTTTGTCCTTTCTTTTGTTAATGTAGTATATCACATTGATTGATTTGCATATGTTGAACTATCCTTGTGTCCCTGGGATGAAATCAACTTGATCATGGTGTATAATCTTTTTTATGTGTTGTTGGATTCTGTTTGCTAATATTTTGTTGAGGATTTTTGCATCCATTTTCATTAGTGATATTGGCCTGTAATTTTCTTTTTTGATAGTGTCTTTAGTTTTGGTATCAGGGTGATGGTGGCTTCCCAGAATGAGTTTGGGAGTACTCTGTCCTTTTCAATCTTTTGGAAGAGTTTGACAAGGATTGGTATGAGTTCTTTGTATGTTTGGTAGAATTCCCCAGTGAAGCCATCTGGTCCTAGAATTTTGTTTGTAGGTATGTTTTTTTATCGCTGATTCTATTTCATTTCTAGTGATTAGTCTGTTCAAGTAGTCTATTTTTTCTTGATTCAATCTTGGTTGTGTATGTTTCCAGAAACTTTTCCATTTCTTCTAGGTTGTCCAATTTGTTTTCATGTAGTTGTTCATAGTATCTCTTATGGTTTTTTGTATTTCTATGGTATTGGTTGTAATTTCTCCATTTTCCTTTCTTATTTTATTTATGTTCTCTCTCTTCTTGGTGAGCCTGGTCAGAGGTTTGTCAATTTTGTTTATTCTTTCAAAAAAAAAGCAGCTCTTGATTTGAATTTTTTTCTATTGTTTAAGATCTCTATTTATTTCCTCCCTGATCTTTATTGTTTCCTTTCTTCTATTGACTTTAGGTTTCGTTTTCTCCTCTTTTTCTACTTCTTTTAGGTGATAGGTTAGGTTGTTTACTTGAACCATTCTTGTTTTTTGAGGAAGGCCTGTATCACTAGGAACTTCCCTCTTAGACTTCCTTTGCTGCATCCTATAGATTTTGTGAGGTTGTGTTTTTTTTTTTTAATTTTACATTTTTTATTGACAAAGTCATTTTACAATGTTGTGTCAAATTCTAATGTAGAGCACAATTTTCCAGTTATACATGAATATATATATATTCATTGTCACATTTTTTTTCACTATCACAAGATCTTGTATATATTTCCCTGTGCTATACAGTATAACCTTGTTTATCTATTCTGAATTTTAAAATCCCAGTCTGTCCCTTCCCACCCCTCACTCCCTTGGCAACCACAAGTTTGTATTCTATGTCTATGAGTCTGTTTCTGTTTTGTATTTCTGTTTTGTTTTGTTTTGTTTTGTTTTGTTTTGTTTTTAGATTCCTCATATGAGCGACCTCATATGGTATTTTTCTTTCTCTTTCTGGCTTACTTCACTTAGAATGACATTCTCCAGGAACATCCATGTTGCTGCAAATGGCATTATGTTGTCCATTTTTGTGGCTGAATAGTATTCCATCATATAAGTATACCACCTCTTCTTTATTCAGTCATCTGTTGATGGACATTTAGGCTGTTTCCATGCCTTGGCTATTGTAAATAGTGCTGCTATGAACATTGGGGTGCAGGTGTCATTTTGAAGTAGGGTTCCTTCTGGATATATGCCCAGGAGCAGGATTCCTGGGTCATATGGTAAGTCTATTCCTAGTCTTTTGAGGAATCTCCATACTGTTTTCCACAGTGGCTTTCCTTGCTTCCCTCTCCCACTCTTAATGATTTAGATGTCTTCTTTTACAATTTTGTGTTTATTCTTTTTGTAATTCATGGCAGTTATCTCCTTTCCAGTTATGAGTTTCTCATTTTTGTAGCATCCTGCTTTTCTATTTAGAGTAGACCTGTCAATATTTCTTTTAGCATGGGTTTAGTGTTGCTAAACTCTTGTAGTTTTTGCTTGTCTGGGAAGTTCTTTATCTCTCCTTCTATTCTAATGGATAGCCTTGCTGGATAGAGTATCCTAGGCTGCATCTTTTTTTCATTCAGGACTTTGAATATATCTTGCCACTCCCTTCTGGCCTGTAGTGTTTGTGTAGAGAAATCAGCTGAGAGCCTTATGGGGGTTCCCTTGTAACTCACTCTTTGTTTTTCTCTTGCTGTCTTGAGGATCATTTCTTTATCCTTGAGTCTGGCCATCTTGATTATGATATGTCTTGGTGTGGGTCTGTTTGGGTTCTTCCTGTTTGGGACCCTCTGAGCCTCCTGTATCTGATTCCTTTAGGTTTGGGAAGTTTTCAGTCATGATTTCTTCCAATATCTTTTCAATCCCCTTTGTTCTTTCTTCCCCTTCTGGAACCCCTATTATGCGTAGATTGGCGTGCTTTATATTATCCCATAGGTCCCTTATATTGTTTTCATTGTTTTTTATTTGCTTTTCTCTCAGCTGTTCTGATTGGGTGCTTTCTGTTGTCCTGTCTTCTAGGTCACTTACTCGTTCCTCTGCATTATCTAGCCTGCTTTGTACAGCCTTTAGGTCAGCTCTCATCTCAGCAAATGAGTTGACTAATTCTGCTTGGTTCTTCTTTATAGCTTCTATTTCATTTTTGACATATTTTATATCTCTAAACACTATTTCTTTCAGTTCCTTCAGCACTTTGATCACTCCTTTTTTGAAATCTTAATCTAGTAGGCCATCAATATCTATTTCCTTGATCTTGCTTTCAGGGGATTTCTCTTGATCTTTTAATTGGGAGTGGTTCCTCTGCTTCTTCATATTGCTCTTATCTCTCTGGCCCTGTGGCTTAAGGAGTATCAGTTATCTAGTTCTTCTGGAGATGGTGTGCTCTTAATGATTTTATCGAGAGGTCTTTGTGTCTTCACCCTGTTTCGTGTACTCAGCTTGCTGTTTCCAGAGGCCCTCTGTTGGCGCCCTAGTCTGTGCTGCTCCCAGTGGCTGCCAGCTAGCAGATCATGCCCCCTCCCAACACTGGGTCAGGTGCTGAGCTCTTACCCGGTGGGCAGGCGGGTCACTCCCCCTCCCGACGCCGCAGTCAGATGCTGCGCTCAGGTGAGGCAGGTGGGCTGATCGCGCCCCCTCCCAGCACTGTGGTCAGGTGCTACATTCCTGCCAGGAAGGTGGGGGGCTGCCACACCCTCTCCCGGCGCTGGTCGCTTCACTGCTCTGTGCAGCTGCCTGCTCCACCTTGGGTCGGGGCTCCAAAGACGGACTTGGGGAAGACCACAGAATGGCCCCACCCCTGCTCCGTGCCAAATCTCAGCTTCTTGTTTGTCTTGGCAGCGCGAGTTCTCTGAGGGACCAGGGCAGAAAGATCCTATCTGCCTCGGGTTGTAAACAAGTCTCAGTCCTGCCTAGGAGGTTGCAGAGCCCCTGGGTGCAGATTCAGGTCTCAGCCCCACCCCTGCCCAGGCACTGCGCACAGGAGGAGATGGCGGCTGTAGCTGAGCCCCACCTCTCTTCTCGCGAGAAGGGCCAGCATTGGTGGTGCAGGTCTGAGGAGACAAAGGCTATGGCGCCCCTCCCCACAGGGCACACCAGCTGTGTTGCTTTGCTTTTTTGCAATTTATGGGGGACCGAAGTGGTTCTGCTCTGTATCCCCTCCCAGCCACGGCACACAGCACCCTGCAGTCCCCCGGGGCTGCCTCAGTGCAGCCGCCCCAATCCTCCACCCAGCTCAGGCAGCCTGTCCCAGCCCCCAGCTGCCAGCTCATGTCTCAGGCTGGGTGTCGCAGGGACCCTTTGTGCCCATTTAACTCAGTTCTGTTGGTCAAGGGATGCTTGGGCAGATCTGAACCTTGGAGGCTCGCCCTCTGTCCTGCTGGCCTTTCCGTTGGAGAGAGGAGACCCAGTGAACGAGCGCCAGTCCTCCTTTGCCACTCCCTCCCCACAGGATCGGTCCCACACTGTTTTGCTTTTTCTTTCTTTTTTCCTTTTCTCCTGCCAGATTTTTGGTGTCTTTTTCAAAGAGGGCGATGTTCTGTCGGAGTTTGGCAGGTGCTCTGGTTGGCTGAGTGGGTCTGTAGATGTGAGTTTTGGTGTATTTGTGGGAGAGGGTGAGCTACAAGCGTCCTTCTACTCCGCCGTCTTGCTTCTCCCCCTCCTGTGAGGTTGTGTTTTCATTGTCATTTGTCTCAAAAGTATTTTTTAATTTCTTCTTTGATTTCATCATTGATCTATTGGGTTTTTTAGTGGCATGTCGTTTAATCTGCATGCTGTCATTTTTTTCTCATTTGTTTTTCTGTGGTTGATTTCTGTTTCATGCCATTGTGGTCAGAAAAGATGCTTGAAATAATTTCTATTCTCTTAAATTTGTTGAGGTTTCTTTTGTGCCCAAGTATATGATCTATCCTAGAGAATGTTCCATGAGCACATGCAAAGCATATATATTCTGTTTTGGGGGGATGCAGTGTCCTAAAAATATCAACCAAGTCCAACTATTCTATTGTGTCATTTAGTATCTCCATGGCCTTATTGATTTTTCTGTCTGGAAGATCTGTCCAATGATGTTAACAGGGTGTTAAAGTCTCCTACTATGATTGCATTCCCATCAGTTTCTCCCTTTATATCTGTTAGTATTTGCTTTATATATTTAGGTGTTCCTATATTGGGTGCATATATGTTAATGAATGTAATAGCCTCATCTTAATCATTATATAGTGTCCTTCTTTATCTTTCTTTATGGGCTTTGTTTTAAAGTTTATTTTGTCTGATAGGAGTATTGCTACTCCTGCTTTCTTGTCATTTCCATTCGCATGAAATATCTTTTTCCATGCTCTCACTTTCATTCTATGTGTGTTCTTCACTCTAAAGTGGGTCTCTTGTAGGCAGGATATTGTAGGGTTTTGTTTTATTATCCAATCTGCCACTCTGTGTCTTTTGATTAGAGCATTTAGTCCATTGACAGTTATAGTAATTATTGATGTGTGTTTACTATAACATCCTCTTTTACATCTTCATTTTTATTCTATTGTAACTCATTTTAGTTATCACATTTCCAATTAGGGTTTTCTCCTTTCTATAGGGTCCTGCTTCTTTTCTGTTTAGAACAGACCCTTCAATATTTCTTTGAGCATAGGCTTAGTATTGCTGACTTCTTTAAGTTTTTGCTGGTCTGTGAAATTCTTTCTTTCTATTGTAAAGGGTAGTCTTGCCAGATAGAGTATCCTCAGTTGCAGCTTTTCTCATTCAGGACTTTGAATATATCTTGCCACTCCCTTCTGGCTAGCAGTGTTTGTGTAGAAAAATCAGCTGAAAGCCTTATGGGAGTTCCCTTGTAACTAACTTTTTTTTCCCCTCATGCTGCCTTTAGAATCATTGCTTTATCTTTAACCTTGGCCATTTTAATTATAATATGTCTTGGTGTAGGTCTGTTTGGGTTCTTCTTGTTTGGGACCCTCTGTGCTTCCTGTACTTGGATATATGATTCCTTCTTTAGGTTTGGGAAGTTTTCAGTCATGATTTCTTCAGGTACCTTTTCAATCCCCTTTTCTCTTTCTTGTCCTTCTGGGACCCCTATTATGCATAGATTGGGATGCTTTATATTATCCCATAGGTCCCTTATATTGCTTTCATTAGTTTTCATTTGGCTTTTTGGTTTGTTCTGATTGGATGATTTCTGTTATCCTGTCTTCTATGTCACTTACTCACTCCTCTGCATTATCTAGTCTGCTTTTGACTGCCTTTAGCTTGGCTTTTATCTCAGCCATTGAGTTTTCTGTTTATAATTGGCTCCTTTTTATGATTTATATTTTCTTTTTATAGTATTCTGCATATTTATTCACAGTCTCTCATTTCCTTCAATGCTTTTATCATCTCCTTTTTGAAGGCATGAACTGGTAGACTGTCGAGGTCCATTTCATTGATTGTTCATTCTGAGGTCTTCTCTTGTTCTTTTAATTTGGAGTAGTTCCTCTGCTTCTTCATTTTACTTGTATCTCTCTGACGCTATGGATTATGGAGTATCAGTTATCTACTGTGGTCTTGAAGGTCTATTTTTTGTTTTATATATTTTTTGAAAGAGGATGCATTCCTGTCTACACTGTGTGCCTCTAATAATTTTGTTGCTAGGTTTGTTTTTAGTATGGGTGGTTGCCACGTCTTTCTTCTCAGTGTTGGCTGTTATCCCTTTGATTGGGGGTGTGGCCGGTCTTGTGACCAGAGCCTGCCCTGGTTGTTGAGTGGGATCTCCTTTTTGTTCTGTGGTGGTTAAAGCACTGACAGGGGCTGGGTCTGTTCCCCTTTTGTTGGAATGGAGGCTTCTAGACCTGTTTCTGAGCTGCAGTGCGTGGTATATGGGGTTGGAGCACTTCAAATACTCTTTGCTGATGCTGCCTTTGTCCCCGCTTTAGCCACAAGAATGTCAGTACTCTGCTCAGGTGTCCCCCAGGTTCTCTGTCCTCAGAGCTACCAGTGCAGATCTGCTGACATCTGGGTCACACACCCTGAATTGTAGTGCACTATTGGGTCAGCACTGTCTGAAGTGCCGCATCTGCGAATGGTAGACAGGCCTGCTGAAAACTCTGCACCTGCACTCGCCCCCACCATGTGCCGGAACTCAGCTTCTTGCTCATTTGTCTTAGAGCCCTGGGTCCACAAAGGCACCCGTGGATCAAATAGGTCCCCTATGCCTGGGACTGTAAACAAATCTCAGTCCTGCCTGTGAAGTTGAGGAGTCCTTTGGTATGGATTCAGATTTCAACCCCACCTCTGCCTTGGAGCCACGCATCAGTGAATATGGTGGCTAAGGCTGAACCCTGCCTCTCTTCTCCCAAGAACACACCAGTGATGGTGCTGCAGGCCTGTGGACATAATGGCTATGGCCCAGCTGCATTGCACCCATACCCACAATGCAGCAGTGTTGTTTTTTCTTTTTTATGGGGGACCCAGGATATTCTGTTCTATATACACTCCCAACCACAGCCCACAATACACTCCAGCCCCCTGGAGTCCCCTGAAACTGCCTCTGTGCAGTTGGCCCCAGCCCTCCACCTAGCTCAGGCAGTCAGTCCCAGCCCACTCCTGCCAGCGCACGTCTAGGGCTGGGAATCACAGGGACCCTTTGTGTTGGTTTCTCTGAGTTCTGTTGGCCAAGAGATTGCTGTACACTCCTGAGTCGAGGTTCCCCTTCCATCCTCACTGACCTCTCTGTTGGAGATGGGACATCCCAGCATAAGAATGCTATTCCTCCTTTGCCACTCCCACCCTGCAAGACAGGCCCAACACTAATTTCCTTTTTTTTTTGTCCCGTCCTACCAGATTTTGTGAGGAATTTTGTCTTTTGAGAAAGGAAATGTTCTGTCAAAGTTCAGCAGGAGTTCTGAATGAATGGGTGGATCCATGGATGTCTCTCGTGGGGTATTCATGGGAGAGTGAGCTAAGAGCATTCTTCTACTCTGCCATCTTGGCACCCCCAATAATTAGCAGTATTGAGCATTTTTTCATGTGCCTGTTGGCCATCTGTATGTCTTTTTTGGAGAAGTGTCTATTTAGGTCTTCTACTCATTTTTTGATTGAGTTGTTTGGGTTTTGTTTTGTTTTGTTTTGTTTTAATACTAAGATATATAAGCTAACTGTAAGCTATTTGTATATCTTGAAATTAATCCCTTGTTAGTCTCATTGTTTGCAAATATTTTCTCCCACTCCATAGGTTGTCGTTCTGTTTATGGTGTCCTTTGCTGTGCAAAAGCTTTCAAGTTTAATCAGGTCCCACTTACTTATTTTTGTTTTTATTTCCATTACTCTAGGAGACAGATCCAAAAAAGTATTTCTGTGATTTATGTTAAGGAGAATTCTACCTATATTTTCCTCTAGGAGTTTTAGAATATTTGGTCTTCTTTTTAGGTCTTTAAGCCATTTTGAGTTTACTTTTGTCTATGGTGTTAGAGAATGCTCTAATTTCATTCTCTTACATGTAGCTGTCCAGTTTCTCCAACACCACTAATTGAAGAGACTGTCTTTTCTCCATTGTTTGTATATTCTTACTACCTTTATTGTAGATTAATTGACCATAAGTATGTGGGTTTATTTCTGGGCTTTATCCTGTTCCATTGATCTATGTGTCTCTTTTTGTGTCATTACCATACTGTTTTCACTACTGTAGCTTTGTAATATAGGCTGAAATCAAGGAGCATGATCCCTCCAGCTCTGTTCTTTCTAAAGATTGTTTTGGCTATTCAGGGTCTTTTGTGTCTCTCTACAAATTTTAAAATTTCTTCTTCCAGTTCTGTAAATAATGCCATTGGTAATTTGATATGGATTGCATTAAATCTGTAGATTGCTTTGGGTAGTATGGCCATTTAAACCATATTAATTCTTCCAATCCAAGTGTGTGGGATATTCTTCCATCTTCATCAGTATCTGATAGTTTTCAGAGTACAGGTCTTTTGCTCCCTAGGTAGATTTATTCCTAGGTATTTTATCCTTTTTGGTGTGGTAGTAAATGGGATTGTTTCCTTAATTTCTTTTTCTGCTATTTCATTGTTAGTGTATAGAAATGCAACTGATTTCTGTACATTAATTTTGTATCCTGCAACTTTACTGAATTCATTGATGTGTTCTAAGTTTTTTCATGTTTCAGTTTTATTAGAATTGTTACAACTTCACTGCACATATACTATATATTTCATGTAAATACATACACACAATATACTGTACTTTTTAAAAATTTACATATATGTACTGTTGTTTCTAAGAACGTTTAGGGCTTTAGCTTTTTTAACTTACACAGTTATCAAAGGAATAATGCCAACCACAAAATAAGAATTAATTCAAAAAGATACACACACCCTGCTATTAAAAGCAACATTATTTATAATTGCCAAGATATGGAAGCATCCTAAATGCACCTCAATAAATGAATGGATAAAGAAGATGCAGCATATGTAAGTAATAGAATACAACTCATCCATAAGAAAGAAGGGTATTTTGCCATTTGCAGCCCTTCATTCACTTTTTTTTCACTTCAAAAACCAGAATTTTGTACCAGACATAAACATTTCCATTGCATCAAAGACAACAAAATACCTAGGAGGTATTAACCAAGGAGGTTACCTGTACTATGAAAACTATAAAACATTGATGAAGGAGATTGAAAATGATGCAAAGAAATGGAAAGATATCTTGTGTTCTTGGATTGGAAGAATCAGCATTATCATAATGGCCGTACTTCCCAAAACAATCTACAGATCCAATGCAACTCCTGTCAAAATACTCACAACATTTTTCACAGAACTAGAACAAACAATTCCAAAATTTATATGGAACCATAAAGACCCCAAACTGCCAAAGCAATCTTTTTTAGGTCTTTTTTTCCCTCCTTTTTTGTTCTCTTTTCTTATGGTTTGATGACCAAAGAAGTTCCTTTAACATTTGTTGTTAAGCTGGTTTGGTGGTGCTGAAATCTTTTCACTTTTATCTGTGAAGTTTTCGATTTCTCCATCAAATCTGAATGAGAGCCTTGCTGGATAGAATATTTTTGGTTGTAAATTTTTCCCTTTCATCACTTTAAATATATTTTGCCACTCCCTTCTGGCTTGTAGAGTTTCTGCTGAAAATTCAGCTGATAAACTTATGGGAGTTCCCTTCTATGTTATTTGTTGCTTTTCTCTTGCTAATTTTAATACTTTATCCTTATCCTTAATATTTGTCAATTTGATAACTGTGCCTTGGTGTGTTTCTCTTCAGGTTGATCCTGTGTAGAACTCTCTGCACTTCCTGGACTTGGACGACTGTTTCCTTTCCCAAGTTGGGGACATTTTTGGTTACTATATCTCCAAAAATTTTCTCAGGTCCTTTCTCTTCTTTTTCTGGGACCCCCATAATGTGAACATTATTGTGCTTCATGTTGTCCCAGAGTTCTCTTAAACTATCCTCATTTATTTTCATTCTTTCTTTTTTCTGTTCTGCAGTAGTGATTTCCACTAATCTGTCTTCTAGCTCATTGATCTGTTCTTCTGCCTCATTTAGTCTATTCTTGGTTCCTTCTAGTGTGTTATCAATTTCAGTGATTTTATTCTTCAACTCTGTTTGGATATTCTTTATTCCAACTCTTTGCTAAAAACTTCACTCTGTGCATCTATATTCCTCTTGAGTTCTCTAAACATCTTCACCATCATTACTCTAAACTCTTTCTCAGATAAATTGTCTATCTCTTCATCACTTATTTCTTCTGGGATTTTACCTTGTGCCTTGGCCTGGAAGATATTCCTCTACCACCTCATATTGTCTGTCTTTCTATTTGTACTTTTAGGTGGGCTAGTTACATTTCTCGTGTTCTAGTAGTTTTCTGATCACGTTTTTAGGGTTTTCTATGTAGAGTATCATATCATCTGTAAACAGTGATAGTTTTATTTCTTCATTTCCAATTTGGATTCCTTTTATTTCTTTTTCTTCTCTGATTAACAGCTAGGGCTTCCAAAATGATATTGACTAAAAATGGTGAGAGTGGGCATCCTTGTCTAGTTCTTGATCTTAGAGGAAGTGCTTTCAGCTTTTCTCCATTCAGTATGATGTTAATTAGCTGTGTTTTTCATGTAAGGCCTTTATTATGTTGAGGTATGTTCTGTCTATGCCCACTTTTCTGGAGAGTTTTTTAAATCATAGATGGGTGTTGAATTTTACCAAAAGGTTTTTCTGCATCTATTGAGATGATCATATGGTTTTTATTCTTCAACTTGTTAACATGTTGAATCACACTGATTGATTTCTGGATTTTGAAAAATCCTGCATCCCTGGGATAAATGTCACTTGATCTTGGTTGTATGATCCTTTTAATAGATTGTTGGAGTTGATTTGCTAGTATTTTGTTGAGAATTTTGCATCTATGTTCCTAAGTGATATTGGCCTGTAATTTTCTTTTTTGTGTGATATCTTTGTCTGATTTTGGTACCAGGATGATGGTGGCCTCATAGAATGAGTTTGGAAGTGTTCCTTCCCCTTCAATTTTTTGGAATAGTTTCAGAAGGATAGGTGCTAATTCTTGTCTAAATGTTTGGTAGAATTCACCTGTGAAGCCATCTGGTGTTGGACTTTTGTTTGTTGGGAGTTTTTTAAATTACTGTTTGAATTCAGTACTGATACTTGGTCTACTCATATTTTCTATTTCTTCCTAGTTGTCTTGGGAGATTGTGCCCTTCTAAGAATTTGTCCACTTCTTCTAGGTTGTCTGTCTTATTGGCATATAGCTGCTCGTGATAGACTCTTATGATCCTTTGTATTTCTGTGGTGTCAGTTGTGATTTCTCATTTGTCATTTCTAACTTTATTGATAATGAGTCTGGCTAAAGGTTATCTTTTCAAAGAACCAGCTTTTAGTTTCACTGATTTTTTGTTTGTTTCTATTGTTGTCTCTGTTTATTTCTTCTCTGATCTTTATGATTTCCTTCCTTCTACTAACTTTGGGTTTTGTTTGTTCTTCTTTCCTTAGTTGCTTTAGAGATCTTAGGTTGTTTGAGATTTTTCTTGTTTCCTGAGGTAAGCATGTATCTCTATAAACTTCTCTCTTAGAACTGCTTTTGCTGTGTCCCAGAGGCTTTGGATTGTGGTGTTTTCATTTTGATTTGTCTCTATGTTTTTATTTGTTCTTTCATTTCTTCAGTGATCCACTGGTTGGTAGCATATTGTTTAGCTTCCACGTGTTTGAAATTTTTGCAGTTTTTTTTCTTGTAGTTGATTTCTAACCTTACAGCATTTGTGGTCAGAAAAGATGCTTGGTATGATTTCAATTTTCTTAAATTTACTGAGGCTAGCTTTGTGGGCCAGCATGTGGTTGATTCTGGAGAATGTTCCATGTGCACTTAAGAAGAATGTGTATTCTGTTGCTTTCAGATAGAATGCTCTATAGGTATCAGTTAAGTCCATCTGGTCTAATGTGTTATTTAGGGCCTGTGTTTCCTTATTGATTTTCTGTCTAGATGATCTGTCCATCGATGTAAGTAGGATGTTAAGGTCCCCCACTATTATTTTGTTATTGTTGATTTCTGCTTTTATATCTGTTCAACAACTGCTTTATATATTAAGGTGCTCCTATGATGGGTGCATGTGTATGTATGTATACACACACACACACACACACACACACACACAATTGTTATATCCTCTTCTTGGATTGATTCCTTGAGCATTATGTAGTGTCCTTTGTCTCTGGTAAGAGTCTTTTAAAATCTATTTTGTGTGATATAAGTATTGCTGCTCCAGCTTTCTTTTGATTTCTATTTGCATGGAATACCCTTTTCCATCCCCTCACTGTTGGTCTGTATGTGTCTCTAGATCTGAAGTGAGTCTCTTGTGGGCAGCAAAACTACAGGTCTTATTTTTGTATCCATTCAGCCAGTCTGTGTCTTTTTTCCGAGCATTTAGTCCATTTACATTTAAGGTAATTATTAATATGTTCTTATTGCCATTTTGTTAATTGTCTTGGATTTGTTTTTGTAGATTTTTTTTTTTCTTTCATTTGTTCTCATGATTTGGTGACTATCTTAAGTATTATGTTTGGATTCCTTTTTCTTTTTTGTGTGTGTATATCAATTACAGATTTTTGGTTTGCAGTTACCATGAGGTTTTGGTATAGCAGTCATATATATATATGAAAATTTTATATATATATATAACTTAAAAGCTTTTGTGCAGCTAAGCAATCATATAAATATGAATATATGATTGCTTTAAGCTGCTGACCTCTTAATTTCAAATGCATTTTTTCACTTTTCAAAAAAAGTTATTGATAAAACATATATAACATAAAATTTATCATTTTAGCCCCAAAGTTCTTGGAAACAAAGTTTATTCTAGGAAGAGCAACACTTTGAGTGAGAAAACCATTTTAAAATATACACATGTGTACCGCTGTTTCTAAGAATAGTTTGGAGCTTTAGCTTTTTAAACTTATACAATTATCAAAGGAATAAAACCAACCACAAAATAAGAATCAACAGAATGCAGTAATCCATTCATGAGAGACAGTCAAATGTGCTTACACATATTCAAGAAGTCAATCATCTAAGTTGTAAATAATAGTTCATTTGTGTCCTTTTTTTTAAGGATTCCACATATAAGTGACATCATATGGCATTTTTCTTTCTCTTTCTGCCTTACTTCACTTAGATGGACCTGGAGATTGTCATTCTGTTGCTGCAAATGGCATTTTATTCTTTTTTATGGCTGAGTAGTATTCCATTGTATATATACACCACATATTCTTTATCCAGTCATCTGTTGATGGACATTTGCATTGTTTCCATGTCTTGGCTATTGTAAAATAGTGCTGCTGTGAACATTGGGGTGCATGTGTCTTTTTTAATTGTTTTTTTTTCTCCTGGGTATATGCCCAGGAGTGGGATTGCTGGGTCATATGCTAAGACTATTTTTAGTTTTTTAAGAAACCTCCATACTGTCCTCCATAGTGGCTACACCAATTTACATTCCCACCAAGAGTGTAGGAGGGCTTCTTTTTCTCCACACTCTCTCCAGCATTTATCACTTGTAGACTTTTTAATGATGGTTATTCTGGCTTGTGTGAGGTGGTATCTCAGCCATAGTTTTGATTTGCATTTCTCTAACAATTAGTAGTGTTGAGCATCTCTTCATGTGCTTGTTGGCCATCTGTCTGTCTTTAGAGAGATGTCTATTTAGGTCTTCTGCCCATTTTTTTTATTGGGTTGCTTTTTTTTTTTTTTTTTTTTTGATATTAAGGTGTATCAGCTATTTGTCTATTTTGGAAATTAGTCCCTTGTCAGTTGCATCATTTGCAAATATTTTCTCCCATTCAGTAGGTTGTCTTTTCATTTTGTTGATGGTATCCTTAGCTGTTCAAAAGCTTTTAAGTTTAATTAGATCCCATTTGTTTATTTTTGCTTTTATTTCCATTATTGCAGAAGCTGGTTCAAAAAATATATGGCTGTGACTTATGTCCAAGAGTGTTCTGCTTGTGTTTTCCTCTAGGAGTTTTATAGTATCTGGTCTTACATTTAAGTCTTTAATCCATTTTGAGTTTATTTTTTAATATGGTGTTAGAGAATATTTTGACTTCAGTCTTCTACAGGTAGCTGTCCAGGTTTCCCAGAACCACTTGTTGAAGAGACTGTCTTTTCTCAATTGTATATCCTTGCCTCCTTTGCTGTAAATTAATTGGCCATAAGTGTGTGGGTTTATTTCTGGAACTTTCTGTCGTGCTCCATCCATTGATCTATGTGTCTGTTTTTTGTGCCAGTACCATACTGTCTTGGTTACTGGAGCTTTGTAGTATTGTCTGAAATCAGGGAGAATGTTTCCCCTAGCTCCATTCTTTTTCAAGATTATTTTGGCTATTTGGAATCTTTTATGTTTCTGTACAAATTTTAACTTGTTTTGTTCCAGCTCTGTAAAAAAAAATGTTGTTGGTAATTTGATAGGGATTGCATTGAATCTGTATATTGCCTTGGGTAGTATGGCCATTTTAACAATATTAATTCTTCCAACCAAAGAACATGATATATCTTTCCATTTGTTTATGTCATCTTTATTTCATGAGTGTCTTATAGTTTTGGGAGTGCAGGTCTTCTGCCTCCTTGGGTAGGTTTATTCTTAGTTTTTTTGTTCTTTTAGGTGTGATGATGAATGGTATTATTTCCTTAATTTCTTTTTCTGTTATTTCATTGTTAGTGTATAGAAATGCAACTGATTTCTGTATATTGATTTTGTATCCTGCAACTTTACCAAATTCATTGATGAGTTCTAGTAGTTTTCTGGTCAGTTCTTTAGGGTTTTCTAAGTAGAGTATCATGTCATCTGAAAATCGTGACAGTTTTACTTTTTCGTTTCCAGTTTGGATTCCTTTTATTTCTTTTTCTTCTCTGATTAACAGCTAGGACTTCCAAAACTGTGTTGACTAAAATAGTGAGAGTGGGCATCCTTGTCTAGTTCCTGATCTTAGAGGAAGTGCTTTCAGCTTTTCCCCATTGAGTATGATGTTAGCTGTTCCTTTGTCATGTATGGCCTTTATTAGGTTGAGGTTTGTTCCATCTGTGCTCACTTTCTGGAGAGTTTTTATAATATAGGGATGTGCTTATCAAAAGGTTTTTCTGCATCTATTGACATGATCATATGGTTTGTTACTCTTCAATTTGTTAATGTGGTGTATTACATTGATTGAGTTGTAGATATTGAAAAATCCTTGCATCTCTAGGATAAATCCCACTTGATCATGGTGTATGATCCTTTTTAAGGTATTGTTGAAGTCAGTTTGCTAGTATTTTGTTGATGGTTTTGCATCTGTATACATAAGTGATACTGGCCTGCAATTTTCTTCTTTTGTGATATCTTTGGGTTTGGTATCAGGGTGATGATAGTTCATAGAATGAGTTTGGAAGTGTTCCTTCCTCTTCAATTTTTTTTCAGGGGGAGGGGGAATAGTTTCAGAAGGATAGGGGCTAACTCTTCTCCAAATGTTTGGTAGAATTCACCTGTGAAGACATCTGGTCCTGGACTTTTGTTGGGAGTTTTAAAATTACTGATTCAATTTCAGTACTGGTAATTGGTCTATTCATATTATCTATTTCTTCCTGGTTCAGTCTTGGCAAACTGTACCTTTCTAAGAAATTGCCCATTTCTTCTATGTTTTCCTTTTTGTTGTCATATAGTTGCTCATAGTAGCCTCTTATGATCCCTTGTATTTCTGTGGTATCAGTTGTAACTTCTTTTTCATTTTTTATTTTATTAATTTGGGCCCTTTCCTTTTTTCTTGATGACCCTGACTAAAGGTTTATCAACTTTGTTTATCTTTTCAAAGAACCAGCTGTTAGTTTCACTGATGTTTTCTATTTTTTCAGTCTTTATTTCATTTATTTCTCCTCTAATCTTTATGATTTCTTTTCTTCTACTAATTTTGGGTTTTGTTTGTATGTCTTTCTCTAGCTGCCATAGGTGTAAGATTAGGTTGTTTACTTGAGATTTTTCTTATTTCCTGAGGTAGCCTTGTATTGTTATAAACTTCGCTCTTAGAACTGCTTTTGCTGTGTCCCAGAAGTTTGGGGATCATTGTGTTTTCATTTTAATTTGTCTCAAAGTATTTTTTTAATTTCCTCTTTGATTTCTTCAGTGATCCATTGGTTGTTTAGTACATTTACCCTCCACATGTTTCCAGTTTTTGCAGTTTTTTTTTTCTTGTGGTTGATTTCTAACCTTATAGCGTTGTCTCCCATGGAGGGCCACTTCTCCAAGGTTGAGAAATGTAAATAACCTATCTAAAAATACAAATAGAAAGGTAGACAATATGAGGCAATATGAGGCAGAGAAGTATCTTCCAGGCCAAGGAAGAACAAAATCCCAGAACTAAGTGATGAGGAGATAGGCAGTTTATCTGAGAAAGAGTTTAGAGGAATGATGGTGAAGAGTCAGAGAATTCAAGAGGAGTATAGATGCACAGAGCAAAGTTTTTAGCAGAGTTGGAAAATATAAAGAATACCCAGAGCTGAAGAATAAAGTTATTGAAATGAATACCACACTAGAAGGAACCAAGAATAGACAAAATGAGGCAGAAGAATGGATTGGTGAGTTTAAGACAGATTAGTGGAACTCTCCAGCAGTACCCTCCTCTCTTGTCACCCAAGGGCCAGTGTCTAGCCAGTCTCAGTGTAGAGTCTGGCCTGTATTTGTGGATTCCTTCCACAGGCTTTGGGATTGTTTTCTTATTTCTGACATCTGCCCCCTGATGGATGAGGCTTATGCAGGTTTCCTGGCAGGAGGTGGTGCCTTCCCACTACTGTGTGAAGATTGGTGCTGGACCTCTGGTGGGTAGGGGTAGGTCTAGAGACATTTGTGGTTCAGGAAGTCTGATGGAGGGGCTGTGTTCCCACCCAGTATGTTGTTGGCCTGAGGATTCCCAGCCCTTAAGCCTACTGGCTGCTGGGTGGGGCTAGGTCTTGATGTTAATAATCCAATCAAAATGTCAGCCTCCAGGAAAGCTAAACACTCCTGGAATGTAGATAAATGCTCCTGGAATGTGCACTACCAGCTTTTATGTCCCCTGTATGAGCTGCAGCTGTCCCCTGCCTCCCCAGGAGAGCGTCCAAAGCCAGCAGGCAGGTCTGGCCCAGGTTCCTATGAAATCACTGCCTCTGCCTTCGGACCTTTGCATGAGAGATTCTATGTGTACTTCCCAAGAGAATGAAGTCTCTTCCCCAGTCCCATGGGACTCCTGGAGTTAAGCCCCACTGGCCTCCAAAACCAGATGTCCTGGGGTCTCCTCCTTCCAATGCCAGAACCCTGGGCTAGGGAGCCTGACATGGGGCTCAGAACTCACTCCTGTGGGAGGGCCTCTACAACTTAATTATTCTTCAGCTTTTAGGTGGCCCACCCAGGGGGTATGGGGCCCGATTATATCATGAGCACACCCCTCCTACCAGCCTGCTGTGGTTCCCTCTTTATGTTGCCAGTTGAAGAAGATCTTTTTTGCTAGGTTCCTTTTTTTTGATGGTTGTTTATCACTCAGTTGTAGTTCTGTTGTAGTCGAGAAGACATGTGAGCTCATGGTCCTACTACTCTTGTCATCTTGACCGGAAATCTCAAATGCATTTTAAATACCTTGCATTTGTATTCTTCTCCCCTCACAATGACTGTTTTTGATACCATATTTTAACACTTAATTGTTTTGTGTATCCTTAACTGCTTATTGTGGATACAGGTGATTTTTACTACTTTTGTCTCTTAACCTTCCTCCTAGTTTTGTGTGATTTCTTACCTTTATTGAATGTTTTGCCTTTACCAGTGAGATTTTCCATTTTGTTTCTAGTTGTGGCCTTTTCTTTTCCTCCTACAGAAGTTGTTCCTCCTAGATAAGTTCTTTTAGTATTTGTTGTAAAGCCTGTTCAGTGGTGCTGAATTCTTTGAGCTTCTGCTTGTCTGTAAAGCTTTTGATTTCTCCATCAAATTTGTATGAGCGCCTTGCTCGGTGGAGTATTCTTGGTTATAGGTTTTTCACTGTCATCACTTTAAATATATCATGCCCGTTCCTCCTGGCCTGCAGAGTTTCTGCTGAAAAATCAGCTAATAGTCTTATGGGAGTTCCCTTGTATGTTGTTACTTTTCCCTTATTGCTTCTAACATTCTCTTTAATTTTTGTCATTTTAATTATAACATGTCTAGGTGTGCTCCTCTTAGGATTAATCCTGTATGGGACTCTGGGCTTTATCCACATGTTGTTTAACCAAACTCTGTGTGTGTGTGTTTGTAGTTTACAGCTTTAAATAATTCCTATTTAAATGCAAAACAAATTGTTTAAAAATCCTCAAGTGTAATATTTGGAAAATAGTGGGGGTTTTCCCATTTCCAAAGAATGACTTTGCAGTAATTGTGCTTTAGAATGAAATTTGCATTCTCTCTTTATTGATACTGTCTTCAATGTATAAGACAATTAAAACGTTACAATATGAATCACCGTAACTGATCAGAATACCAAAAAGTAAAAAGACCATAGAATCATAGCATTTTAAAATATCAGCCCCTTTTTAGCTGAGAGAAAACTGAGGCAGAGAGCTACACCACACTGCGGTAGCACAGCCAGCAAAGGGTAGACCAGTCAAGCGCTGTCTGGGTCTGCAGTCTCCACTTCTTTTGCATAAGGTACACCACCCAGAGGGCGTTATTTAGTAAGTTGGGGAACTGGGCTGGTATCCAGATCCCCCCATTCCCATACAGATAGAGTATTCTGGGATATTTAGCACTGTTGTTTGGGATGCCAGAGGTTGTCATGTCTGCTCCCTTACTATTCTGGAAATGCTAGTGTGTTAATGCCTTTCTTTTCTATTATCCATAGCCTCTGTAACCTGTCTTTGCACCCACACACACACACACACAGAAGTTCCAATAAAAAGCTTCCTGAAGATGCCCACACCAGATTAGAGTCTGTCGAACTTCAGAAAAATTACAGACAACTCCTTATATACACTCATTAATTCCATTTTCCTAAGGTCCCTGAAGCCTGTGAGGTGGACTCACTCATTCCCATTTTACAGGTGAAGGAAGGCCATTTGCATTGTGCCAACCAGTGACTGCACATCAGGGTCCAACAGCTGCAGGCCCCCAGTGCCATGTGGCACGGGAACCCAGCCTAGACACTCTGGCTAAGACCATCACCCACCTTCCACTGCCCAGGGGCCAGAGTCCCTGAGCACTCCTCTCTGGATGGTTCCTTGAAAATGACACGCCTTTTCCCCCTTTTCTTTACAAAGTGCATTTTCACAAATTCCTTTTGTGCTATTAGTTGATGACCCTTCTCTGGCTACTCCATGTGACCGCATGACTTCCCCCACGGGCAGCCATCTGTTGTTCTCCTGCAACCAATAAAGTGGATTCAGCTGCCTTATCAGCATCTGTCTGGAACAAGAGAGAAGCAGACTCGGAAACAAGTGATGGCGGCGATCCACAGGCAGCCCTGCACGTGGACAGTTCAGGCCGCTTTCTCCCCTGTAAGCAGTCATGACTTCAGCATCCACTTCCAAAACCAGGGCTCAGCACACTTCCGCTGGTGATATGGATACATCCCCTCAGAGCAAACTTAAGTTCTTAAATGAACAGGAAATGTAATCTCTAAAGGGTATGCTTGTACAAAGCCATTTCAAAAAAATAACCCAGAAAGGAGCCTTTTATTCCTTTTCATTGAACAAGTGACACCATCTAACCTTCAGAATGGAACATCTGCAAGCATTTGAGTAAAGGGAGAGGGAAATGTTACAAATGCCTCAGTTTCTTGGCAACGTTGAAGTCCAGGTATTCATCCAGAAAGCTGTTGGCAATCCCCACAGCGCCTAGGATGGTCAACAAGGCCAAAACCCCCAGACTCAACCGGAAACCAGTGATCCTGTGGGTGGATATAAGAGATGAGAGAGAGGGGTGATAAATATAACCTGGGCTAAATTCATAGCTGGGGAGCCTGGTGCAGACCTCGCGTGTCTATAGACACTGCCCAGAATTTCCATGTTTTTTGCCATTTGAAAAATTTGGTTCATCACATAAATTAAAGGGGATGCCTAGCCCCAGAGGTCAGGTGGCTCCTTTGAACATACAAAGGACTAACAAGGTTAGGTGGGATTATTTCCCTTGGTGTACTTGCAGGAGACAATACAGAATCTTTGAAGAATTTAAACTGTGGTGGGCAAAGAGTGCACTCAGTACAATTTCATACTTGCAATTTCCTATCTCACACCTAATTGTGCATGGCCTGAGGCAACAGCGATCACTTTTGCCATCACAGCCATCAGTGATGCTAATTCTGACTCCATCCTGCTAGTTTTTGCCTAAACACCCAATTCTTGGGTTCTCCTTACCTTTTTTTAGCATCTTCTGAATATCCCCAGAAATACTGGTAACGAGCATATATGTACACCAGACCCAAACAAGTCGCAAAAACTAAGAAAAAAAAAAATAGAGAAGATACAGAATGTTATGGCAGCCTCTCAAAACCTAGTGTGAAAACTGAGAAGATACTCACAAAATATGTATCTGACAAAAGACTTTTACGTAAAATATGTAGAGAACTCTGACAAGTCAATAATGAAAGGAAAACAACTTGGTTTTTTGATTAAATGGGCCAAAGCTTTGAATAGAAAATTCACATAGCAAGATAAACAACTGTACCAATAAGCACATGAAAAACTTTCTACATCTTCCCACATCAGCAAACTGCGACTTAAAACGATGAGATGATACCACTTCCCACCCACCAGAATGGCTAAATTTTAAAAAAGACTAACAACATAAAATGTTGGTGATACTGGAAACCTCTAATGGTGGTAGGAATGCAAAATGGTACACAGCCAATTTAGGAAAAGGTCTGGTAGTTTCTTAGAAAACTAAACATACTTTTTGACCCAGCAATTTATTCTTGAGTATTTACCCAAGAGGACAAAAAAAGCACATGTCCAAAAAACTCGCACAGAATGTTCACTGCAGCTTTATTCCTAATAGCTAAACACTGCAAACAGCCTGGAAATGTATCCACAAGAGAATGGCCCAACCGTGACCACCATACAATGGAACACCACCGGCAATGAAAAGAGACAACTGAGGACAGCACCACGAATCTCAAAAACATCTGGCTGAGTGAATGAAGCACTGTACAAGGGGTACCTGCTGAATGGGCAAAAACTAAACTAAGATGAAAAGAAATTAGAGCACTGTTTGCCTCTGAAAGAGGCTGGGAAGGACCTGAGGGAAACTTTGAGTGGAGGTCATGTTCCATGTCTTGATAGGGATTTGAATGACACAGGTGTACATGTTGTCAAAACTCAGATGGTACACTTCAGATCTGTGCATTTTGCTAGATACAGATTTTACCTAAAAGAAGTGTAAAATGTGGTGTGATGTTCTGCCACCCTGTCCAGTGAAAAATCTCAGGATCTTCCCTATGCTAGGGACCCCTTCTCTTTCTCAGCACTTCATGGATGCACACTGCCATCTTGTAAACACCTGAAGCCTGTCTGTGGGATTCCAATATGCTGGATAAAATTAAATTCATTGTTTTATTAGGTCAAACTTTTTTTTTGTTTCTACTATATACCAGATATTCCAAGGATTGGGGTTAGCAGTGAAAAGATACAAGCTCCCTGCCCTTAAGGGGTTATTAGCAAAGACAGGGGAAAATGAGAAGAAAAGTACAGACTTGAACGTGCTGGGAAAGGAATGAATGGGGATGGACAGTGGGAACTGGAGGAGGCCGCCTTTAGGAAGGGGTCAGCGAAGGCCCCTCCCAGGGGATGACGTTTGTGCCGGGCCCTAAAGGATGAGAACAGGGGGCCGAGCAAAGATGTGGAGGAGAAGGGTGGCAGGGCCCCTGAGGAAGCAGTTCTGAAACTTTGTCTGATCAGTTACTCCCACAAAGCCACTGAGAACCGTTCAAGGCAGAACCGAACGGGCAATCTGCTCTGGATGAGAAAGAATCAAAATTAGGACAAGATACCCAAGAAATCATTTCAGGATTTCCTGACAGGTGGCTGGTCTCATTCTGCCCATTACAGGTCAGATGGCAGAGGCTGAGTCCCATTATCAAAGGGCACTTTTCTGATTAGTTGTGAACGTGGTCTTACCTGACAAGGAACTACTGCCTTCATTTTTGCCCTTAATGGATAAAAATGTGAGCTGGAATAAAGTTAAGTCATTCTTGGAAAGACATTGTATCTGAAATTCCTCAGTCAAAAGTAAAAATTACAAGAAGGAAGTGATAGGGTTGCCTTTGAAAGCAGCTGGATTTTGGTTGATTCAAATCTTAACAATCAAGTGTCAAACCCAAATGAGGCCATGAGAGTTATCAAAGTAAAGGATTAAATTTCTCCAAATAAGGCAGCTGGTGCTAGTCTGACCTCCTGTGAAAGGGACGAGTAGAGTCTGGGTGAAGCCCTCAGCCCCCAAGGATACCCCGTTCAAATAAAGTGGGTGTTCACAGAGTTGCTACATCCATCAGTCACACTATATTCTTTGGGTTTTAGGGGTCAAATACCTATAAACCCTACTCTGTACTTGAAAGCTAATTTTCTCCTACACTGGTAAAGTTGTACAAATTACTTAATCTCTCTGTACTTCAGTTTCCTCACCTGTAAAATAGGAATTAATTATAGAACCTACCTCATAGGAAGGTTTTTAATCCTATAAATCCAAACATGAGATAATATATGTATGACACTTAAATAGTACCTACAACATAATACTCAATAAATATTAGGTAAAATAATTAGGGTGAATTGTTAATTCTGTTCTTATAGATAAACTGGAATTTAGAGTATTAGACTGAAGACAAGCACATGTCATTTTCATTCTGGAGTCCCCAACATACAGTTTGTTCCAATTTTTTTAATCTAATCACTGAAATAAACTGGAATGAAGCCTGAGTTAGGTCATGTGCAGCTCACTGCTCTTTGTGCTTATGTTGTTTAAAGCAATTTCCAGGATCGGTAGATGTGTAGCTGCATACCTGCTGCTTAATACGGTAAGAACTGTAGTCGTCATTACAACAGAGTTGACTGTATTTTAAACTTACCTTGGTTGAAATACAACCCAGCCATCCACAATGTAATCATGAATACTGGGTAAAACTCCACACAGTTTTGTCTACAGAAAAAAGAGATGTGGGTTATTTTATGAGAAAACTATACACCAAAGCAGTGAGATTTCATCTAGAGGTAAATGCCCAGTCTCTTCTTACAAAAATATAAGAATTAACTTAAAGAGCTTAAATGTCCTTACAGGTAAAAATGAGTCTTTCAAGGTGGGACTCCACCACTGTTTAAACTTCAGAGAAGGGCCAAGAATCACTCTCCTACATATAAGTTGCCAGTAGAATGAATCGTAGCTATTTTCCAAAAGACAGGCCTCGAGATGATCCTGATCCTGAGCCTAGAGATCATTTGTATCTTACCTAAATAACCCAGAAAATAAGTCAATTCACATTAAATGAATTTCTTCCCCAGAATTCCCTCACTTCTATTGCCTTCCATTTGTGTTACTCAGCACATTAAAAATGGTTTTTAAATAATTTCTTTAAAACCTCCTGAAATAAATTAATGAGCATATTTCATTCCCATTTTACAGAAGAAAAAAAACTAAAGACTGAGAACCCAAACTGACTGATGCCTCACGGAGAATCATAAGTAGACTGTGTCATCTCCAGATTACAAAGCTCTGTCCTAATGTCAAATCAAATTGCTTCTATTCATAGAAGACTTGAATGGAAAATTTGATACTATTTTAAGCAGAAGGGAATAGTTCTCTGGGAACTATAATTAATTTATCTGCACCTAGCAAAGGGAAAAAAGATGAATTCTATTCATCTTCCTTCCTGTGCTATGCCCCTAAGTGATCTTGGTTAGGTTGGCTGAGCCCTTTGCTAACAATATCACAACCAGAAAAAAACTTTAATGAGGTCCTGAGCTGATCCTGCTGACTGGTCATAGGATTAGAAATGATCCTACCTCCTTCCTGAAGCCTTAAAGCTTGATTACTTAAGGTTATGAGGCAATTGACCCAGAAATAGTTGATTCTGGTTCTTGAAGACTGAGTCTTCTAACCCAGGTCACCATGAGTGATTCTTCTTTTCATAATGGAAAAGTGTTTTGTTTCAGTTGTTTGGTTTTGTTTTTGTGACCAAGATGGTAACATGGGAGGCTTCTGAACTTCCCTCCTCTCACAGATGCACTGGAAGTACAGATACACACAGAGTAGTTCCCTCTGAAAGATACCCAGAAACCAGCTGAATGATTCCCACACACCAGGCAAATGAGAAAACAGCCACACTGGAACAAGTAGGAAAGGCTGAGCCCCACCTTCCCATAAACAGCACGCCCAGCACAGCACCCTACATTCAGGGGGAAACCCTCAACCCCCAGCTTCTCCCTGAGGAGCAAAGGGTTTGGACTACATGTCTAACACCTCGACTTTTAAGACTCCCATCTGAGGGCTGGGTCCCCCAAACACCTAGTTCTGCAAGCCAGGAGGGCCTGTATCCCTGAGACCCATAGGACCTCAGCAAACAAAGCAGCAGTTCCTAACAGAGCAGGTGAGCACTGACTACAGCTATCCCTCTGGAGCTTAGTGCCGAGGGAGCAGGCAAAACCACCTGTCTCCAGTCTTTATAACGGGTCTGACTCCATACTTTACAAGCTGATGCCTGAGGGCCCAGCTTCTAGTTTAGCATGTATCTAGGGGCTGGCTGACATTCTCTCTGGATCCAGGGGAGCTGATGGGGGCACTTCTCTTGCCTACTCCCTTTAGTTTGCTCCAACAATAAAACCAGATTGCCAGCATCTCTGAAAGGAGTTTATACACACATCTGGCACCCAGCTTTTGCAGCTGCTCTCCAAGGGACAGGTG
Source organism: Camelus dromedarius (assembly GCF_036321535.1). NCBI lineage: Eukaryota > Metazoa > Chordata > Mammalia > Artiodactyla > Camelidae > Camelus > Camelus dromedarius. Next base: position 24,035,032 of record NC_087436.1, read on the forward strand.
TCCAAATCACCTAGCTCTGATAGCCAATGAGGCTTGCACAAGTCCCATAGAACCATAGTAAACAAAAAAGCAGTGACCTTCTGACCTTGCAAGCCAGAAGGGAGTGGGAAGATATATTCAAAGTGCTGAAAGAAAAAAACAGCCAACTAAGAATACTCTACCCTGCAAAGCTGTCCTTCAAAACTGAAGGGACGAGAAGGAATTTTACAAACAAAAGCTGAAGAAGTTCATCACCACTAGACCTGCCTTCTAAGAAATGTTAAAGGGAGATCTTCAAGTTGAAATGGAAGGATGCTAATTACTGACATGAAACTATATGAACGTATACAACTCACTGGTAAAGGTAAATATATAATTAAATTCAGAATACTCTAATATTGCAGTGATGATGGGCAAAACACTTATATACTCTAAAGGTTAAAAGACAAGAGTATTAAAACTACAATAATTTGTTAATGGATATACAATATTAAAAATATAAATTTGTGACATCAAAAACATAAAATTAGGAAGGAGTATAAAAATGTAGAGCTTTTGAATACTTCCAAGTTAGATTGCTAGATTGCTATCTGCTCAAGATAAACTGTTAAAAATATAGGATGTTTTATGTAAGCTTCATGGTAACCACAAATACAGTCAGAAACAAACACATATATGGTCAATTCATTTTAACAAAAGAGCCAAGGACATAGAATGGGGAAAGCAGAGTCTCTTCAGTAAATGATGCTGGGAACACTGGCCAGCCACATGCAAAAGAATGAAACTGTACCCCTGTCTTATATCATACACAAAAATCAACTCAAAATAGATTAAAGATTTGAACCTAAAGACCAGAACCCATAAAACTCTTAGAAGAAGACATAGGGGAAAAGATCCTTGACATTGGTCTTGGCAATGATTTTTTTAATTTGACACTAAAAGCAGAGGCAACAAAACCAAAAATAAGTAAGATCACATCAAATGAAAAAGCTTTTGCACAACAAAGGAAACCACTAACAAAATAAAAAGGCAACCTATGGGATGGAAAAAAAATTTTTGCAAACTACACATTCAATAAGGGGTTAATATCCAAAATATACAAAGAACACATAACGCAACAGAAAAACCAAATAATCCAATTTAAAAATGAGCAAAGAACTTGAATAGACATTTTTCCAAAGACATAAATGATCAACAGGTACATGAAAAAGTGCTCAACATCACTAATCACCAGGGAAATGCAAATCGAAACCACAGAGGTATCATCTCACACCTATGAGAATGACTATTATCAAAAAGACAAGAAAAAGCAACTGGCAAGCAAGTGCACTCCTGGGTATATATCCAAAGGAAACAAAATCACTATCTTTAAGAGACACCTATACTCTCATCTTGACTATAGTGTTATTCACAGTAGTCAAGATATGGAAACAAGCTAAGTGTTTGAAAGTGGTTGAATGGATAAAGAAAACATCATACACATACACATACAATGGAATATTATTTAGCCTTTAAAAGGAAGGAAATCTTGCCATTTGTGACAACATGGATGAACCAGGAGGGCATTATGCTAAGTGAAATAAGCCAGGCAGAGAAAAACAAATACTGCATGGTATCACCTATATGGGGAATCTTTAAAAAAAAAAAAAAATGCAAACTCACAGAAATAGAGTAGATTGGTGGTTGTCAGGGGCAGGGGGTGAGCAAAATCAAAACAGGCTAGTAAAAGGGTATAAACTTTCAGTTATTAGATGAGTAAGGTCTGAGGATCTAATATATAACATGATGACTATAGATTTTATTGTATAATTGAAATCTGCTAAGAGTAGAACTTAAGTATTCTCACACAAAAAAAAGTAAACATGAGAAGGGTTAAATATGTAAGGATGTAATGGATGTGTTAATTACCTCAGTGGGGGAAATCCATTCACAAATTACATGTATATCAAAACATGTTGTACACTTTATATATATGACAATTTTTCAATTATACGTCAATCTGAAAAAAATCTCTAACTTAAAAAAAAGAAAGCATCATTACAGACTGTAGTTCTTTCCTCATTCTCCATAAATCTACAGGAAATTATGGATGATCAGTTCAACCTTATTAGTTTATGACACAACTACATGAGAAAAAAACCTCCCTGATAGTAATTTAACCATGTCTTAAAACTGGGTAAGAAAACTGCATAGTTAACTGCATAACTCACTCAATGTGCATAAAAGACTATGGCTGTGCAGAGTCAGAAACAAGTGGACATTTCTAACCCTGTGCCAGCAATGACGACCATAAACTTACGCCACTCTCCAAGGAGAGCCAGGAGAGCGATCATCAGACCCTTGGAAAATCAGAAATGCAGAATATGAATGCCAAGTGCTTTTTCTTTTCTTTTTTTTTTTTTTTTTTTTTAACTGTTTGTCTTTAAGGCCTGAAAGGCCATAATGTCCCAAGGAAGGTCATGACATTGATATCCTCACAAACCATAGCCACAAATTTCTTGTACTCAGGGAAGTAACCAAGATTCATCTTTCTGCTGTTTTCTGTCATTGGCATCATTTTGCTTCTGATGATTGCCTTTTTACTAATATCTTTTAAAGTTTGTAAGTTGCTATGGCAGGTTAAGTGAAAAGACACTTTATAAATGTGAATGGTCAGAATAATTACAGCTATGTTAAAAACATTTCCTTTTCCTCAGCTAAATCCATAGACCCACTTTCCATGAAGTAAAAGAGATTACGAGCAGAAGAATGCTCTATTTTTCACACTCATTGGAGTTTTATATGATCCTTTTTGAAAACAAAACACAGTTGTCCCATCTTGTATCTACTATTGTAAAACACCTTAAATTATTCAAAATTTAAGGGTTAAGTTTTTCCACAACAGGACTCAAAATTAGCCATGATGAGATTCTAAAAAGTCACCTTCAAAACCAGTCCATTTTATTTTTCATAAAAGTCTAACTATTTAGAAGGTTTTATTCCCCACTGCAGTTCTAGTGGCCTTGAGTAGGTGTGTGGGACAGAGAGATATTATATAAAAGCATCCCAGCCAAGCCCAACAGGGGCTGGGATCTGCGGCCCCTGTGTGTGTCTGCCCCACACGGTGAGATGCACGTGCACTTTTGTGTGTCTCATCTGCAAGCGGAAGGAGGCCTCCGGGGCAAGAAAGAATGAGGCAATCAGAAAGAGGGATGTTCCGGGGTCTTTCTCCTTGCCCGAGCCAGGGAACCAGTTTCACACCCCAGTGGAGACCAGGCTGAAAGTTGCAGGATGGCCTTTATGAAAGGCTTGGTGAGACTCCAGACGCCTGCAGTGCCATGCCTCAAATGACAAAGTGACAGAGACTTGGGGAGAGCCACGGCCCTCACCTCCCTCTGCCACAGACCACTGAGCAGCCCCCATGCGGTCACAGAAGACTCTAGAATCTGGAGAGGAGTACCGCACTCCCAGGACTGGGGCACAGCCCCTCCCGTCAATCGCTAGCCAGCAGAGCTGTGTCCCTGCCCACATCCCCTGGGGCTCAAGGAAGCAACTGGGAAGGCAGGGGAAGTGGGTGGTAAGAAATCACTGACTCCCAGACTGGGAGTTCAAAATTTGTAGATACTGACAGGCATATGTAGAATAGATAAACAAGATCATACTGTATAGCACAGGGAAACATATACAAGACCTTGTGGCAGCTCACAGCAAAGAAGAATGTGACAATGAATATATGTACGTTCATGTATAACTGAAAAACTGTGCTCTACACTGGAATTTGACACAACATTGTAAACTGACTATAACTCAATTAAAAAAAAGTTAAAGAAATCACTTGAGACACAGGCACGGAAGTGAGTTTAACTGCATTTGTGCTCCCAGAGGGCACAGCGTGGGGTACTTCGGCAGTTTAGTGTATCTCTCACGCTCCTCTCCCAAGAGCGGTTAGTCACTCTTGGTCTCACCCAACCTCATGTCCCAGCTGCACGCATTGTAACTTTTCTCCCGGTTCCTCATTTACTGACTTGCCTTTAAGCCCTAGGGCTGTGTCCATTTCTTGCTTTCATCTTTCAGAGACTGAAAATAATTCTCTGACAGCCAGGACTGGGGCCCTGCTATCGCTAATGGTCTTCCCTGCTGCTGCTTGCTGAAGACACCAGGTATTCCTTGGCCTCAGAATAAGTGGAATCTCATTCCAACACGCAATAATGACCCCCTTCGCCACGTGACCATGTCCTTCTGCTGCCCCTGCAGAACCCCCACACCACCGTTCAGCCGTCCATGCCCAGATGTGTCCCAGGTCAGCTCATTCACAGTAACCGTCAGCAGACACTTTAACTCAAGGGGATCAAACTCTGAAAATCTGTTCTTCACAACCCTATCAGTGACGAATTACAGTTACATTGACATGAAAATAATTGACAGTCTCTTTTTGGACATGAAGACAGACATATTACAGAAGAGCCTCAGGAAAAATCTAAGGGACAGAAATCAGCTGGCAGCCACTGTGTCAATGACCCCTTGCAGGAACAGAGGGGTAACATTGGTTCTGACTGTTGGGCCAAGTGATGTCCCTTCAAAGTCCAATGACCCCCATTTCTGGGCTCCCAGATAAAGTACATTCTTTACTGGGCATGATTCCCCTTAAAAACTAACAGCCCCAGGTAATGCCCACCTTATCAGGCCCCCACCGCCCTTCATGGACCCTAAACCTCTTACCTCACCTAAAACCAACCACAGACTTGTGCACAAGCCAGTCAGGCACCTTGTGACCCAACCTTAAAAAAGACCCCAACAACCAGCCCTTGGCGCTCACACAGGCACCTCTGTGTGGCCCACTCTTGCCTATGACAATGTACTCTAGTAAACTCCTTTCTATTCTTATGCTTAACTTCTGGTAAATTCTTTTACCAAACCTGTGCATGTCACCACGTCCTTGTTTGGGCCGCCATGTTATGCTCAAAACACTGACCACTGACGGATGCCCCCTTTCCTGCATGTCCACACTGAGGGAGAACTAGTCTGTCTACTCTTCCCTGGTGAGACCCTCTTTGCACTATAATCCTGTGCTCTTTGATAGTTAAGCTTCCCAGAAGATTAGAGAGCAGCTTATTTTCTGTTACAGGCAGGTGTCACCCGGGGCTCAAATTCCACCCAGGGATAACAGAAAAAGTCTTTGCTGGAAGGACAGTGGGGTGACCAACCATCCTGGTTTTCCCCGGCCTGAAAAGGTTTTCAGAATGTGAGACTTTGATTTTTAAAATCAGCACAATCCCTGGTAAATTGGCTTGGTTTGCCTGGAACTGGGAGATGTCCTGGGACACAGGAATCTGAGGGCTAAAACTGGAAAAGTCCCAAACTGGAAAGAGTCGGCCACCCTAGAGGATGGGCTGGTGGAGCCTGTGGAGACTGAAGGTTAAAGTCACTGAAAGCCCCCATGGTCCACCCCCAACTCCAAGGAGGCCTGGAGGCTCAGGACATGTGACCATTGCAGATTCCCACCTGGACCTGAGGGCTGGGAGCAGTGAGGGCAGACCCAAGCTAGTTTCTGCTTGGCCCCTGTCTCAGCAATTAGATGTATGGACTAGAAAGCTCACTTCATATTGGAAAAGAATCACACTGGGGTCTGACAGTTCCTAAAACCCTAGTCTCTGACTAAAATTGCATAACTGCCATAAAAATATGTACACATCCCACTGTAGCAGAGGTGGCCGGCTAACAAGGATGGCGTGAACTTGGCTCTGAGCAGTAGCTGCCAAGTCAGGGACTACACTTCCCAGTCTCCTGGGATTTGGGTGGGGCTACTTCTTGCCAATGGAATGTAAGTAAAATGAAATGTGTCACTTCTGAGCCAAAAAGCTGAGTAGACAGTGTGCCAAGCTCTCCTTTCCCCCACACACTAGTTGAATGGAGAGAACTCTGAGGACCTGGCTGGGGACAGAACCCTTAGATGGAAGGAGCCTATGCCACAAAAGCCCAAGTGGAAGGCCACCCAACCAGGAAGACCTTGACGTGAGCAGGACGTAACTCCCGTTATGTTAAGTCACTGGGAATATGGGGTTGGTCCACTAGCACAGCTAATGCATTTGACTAGAAGAGTTTATAATATACATTACAAAACAAATACAAAATAGAAATTTAAAGATATTTTAGGGGTAAATATAAAAAACTCCAATATTTTCCTCACCCACACAGTAGATTCCTTAGCACACACCCTCTGTGTGTGCACATCACTTGGGAGATCCTTGGCCTAAAGCACTTGAATATTTCTGCTTTTTGATAAGTTTCCCATGAACACTCAACACAAAACACTTGCTTGTAACAATCTCGTTTGTAGAAAATCTGAACCATCTGCCAAAGGGGAAAACCTGATCAGCCAGAGAACGCTCCCTAATGCCACGCTCACTGTATGATATCTTTTAAAAAATAAAAAGCATCAAAGCAACTAAAAGGAGGTTTCTCCCCTTTGAGATTTTTGTTGCTCCTTTTTCTTATGTCTTTTGTTTTGGTGACTTGTTCCAAAACACTAGGCTGCACACCGCCATGAGCAACTTGTACTATTAACCCAGATGACCCAGCCTCGGTCTGCTGGCTTTAGACCCTGGGAAGTGTCTGGTTTATTACACTGGTGGAGGGGTCAGAGCAACAGGTTAATATGCTCAGAAAAGGCTTGGGGATGAGAGGTTGCTGGAGCCAGTCTTTTTGTATAGATCTGTAACTATCTAAATTGCTCCTTGTCAAGTAACCCTTATTGTGGGAACACGAGAGGGAGGTTGCTACTAATGGTGGAGGGCATGAATCTAACCAGCATTTTAGTGACGCGTTTGCTAAGGAACAGGATGGGCAGCTGAGGGAGTGAGGCTTGCATTTCATCCAAATTCTAGCTGCCACTTGTCCCCTGACTATCTGAGAATCATCTAGCTTGTGTGACAGAAGCTGTCTGGTAGTGGTATGGACTAAATGTTTGTGTCTCTCCAAAATTTAAATGCTGAAGCCCTAACCCCCTCAGTGAGGCTGTATTTGGAGTAAGGAATTAGGGTTAAATGAGGTCAGAAGGGTGGGGTCCTGAATCACTAGGACTGGTGTCCTTGTAAGAAGAAACACCAGAGAGCTCTGACACCTGCCAGACTGACCCTCTCTCCCTCCCCACCCCTACAGAGAAAAGGCCATGTGAGGACACATGAAGCCAAGAGAAGAGAGCTCTCACTGGAAATAGAATTGGCCAGAACCTTGATTTTAGACTTGTAGCCTCTAAAACTGAAAAATAAATACCTGTCATTGAAGCCACCCAGTCTATGGCATTTTGTTACAGTAGCCCCAGCTGAGTAATAAGGTGGGTTTTAGAGGAGGGTGGAGTTTGAAGAACTCATCAGTCATTCTCTTATCTTGGAGACCCCTTGCTGGCCCTTTATAACCCAGTGGATAAGTACACCTTGTGCTTTCAGCTGATGTACACTTGCAAGAAGAATGCAGATGTGTTTATTGTCTCTCTATTGTTTATTTTTTGTACTTAATACAGAGGTAAGTGACTCAAATTACTATAATTTTAGTATTGCAGAATATTTGAAAAATTACTGTCCTTTTGAATTTTCCTTTTCTTCATAGTTTTTAGACATGCTTTATGGTCAATAGCTTTAATTTCTAAATTTCAGGTTTAGAATTCAAAGCGACTATAAGAAGTTAGTAAAATGGCAAACAAAAAAAAAAATACCCCTCCCCCAGAACTATAGTAGAGTAAGAAAAGGCTAATATTTCTAAAGAGTACTCAGATTCATGATGATTGAGTTTACTTGTGCCCTGTGGCAGGTTAAGTCTGGAACAGAAACTGAATAATTCAGCATTAAGAAAACAGTGGTGCATTAACAAGAAGGAAGTAAGAAATTCTTCTACCTTACCCAGAACTGATGGAACCACTGTTAGGATACTATATATACTTCCAGGTGCCAGGTTTAGAAATAATATGAAAAATTTTAGTCTAAAGAGAACAACCAAATTTTTCTAATGATTGGGGGGAAAAAGCTGAATTGGTGCTACCTAACCTCAAAAAATTGAAGATGAAAGACATTTAATGATGGTCCTCAAGTGTATGAAAAAGAGTGAGGTCATCAGCAGCTACTTCTTCCCGTAGGATAGAATCAGAGAGAATATATTTAAATTACAAGATCAACTTATTACTTGGTTCTACTTTTTAGATTTATAAGAGCCTTTAAAGGGATCAAGGTGCTCAAAATGACTAGCTAGGATTTTCTAAGCTTAGTAATAACAAGAAGAAATGGCCCTTGGTGAAACTATAGTTGCTATTTTCATAATTTCAAAAAATGTATTCTGGCAAAAGACTACAAAACTCTAGAAAGTTACTCCAATGCTCTCCCTGGAGGAAGGGAAGAGGAATTGAATGGGGGCTCTAGAGAAGGGACCCTAGGCTAGTAACTAGGATAAGTTAGACTCTATAATCATCATCTCTGCTTGACAAATAAATATCCAACCTGAGGCAACCCACAGACAGGAAAATAGGGAGTTCAGTAGTGGTCAGAGGGACCTTGAAGTGATTGCTATGAGATGTCAAGTTCCACTCAAAGAAAGAATCAGTCATAACACTGCACTTCTCGGCTATACTTAGCATAGGGCATAGGGCTCGGCTTAGGGCATAGCAGCAGGAGAAAAGAGTAGGGGAAAAGGCAGCGTTTCTGCTGCTGACAAGACCATGAGACCATCAAGGGAAGCTGAAGGGACTCAATGTTTTGGTTCCGGAGAGCCAAAAAAGAAAGTGCATTCCCTCTTGGGGATCTGCAGAGCTCAGGGGAGCCTACCCTGAAAAAGAGGGTAGGTAGCCAAGCAGGCTTGGAATGAACTGGTTATCCCAGGGGTTCCTGCCCTAACCACCTTAGATAAAGTTGAAATGGCTTTATTAGCAATGAATCTACTCTGCTCTGGTCAAGTTTATCCTAAACCTTAGAACTTAAGGCAAAAACTAGGCTAGTGCTATGGAATATCCAAGAAGAAATTCAGGGAAGGGAGTAAGGACCATTTCCATTCACCTCTGAGAGAGAATCCAGAATACCCATACTGTGCCCTTAAAGGTATTTTATGGCTCCAAATCCCCCAACCCCACCCCAATTATTGGCTATTATTCTTTAACCCCTTTCTGTTCTGCCATGACTAATCAAACAAAATAAACAAGACACTTATAACAAGGAAACTGGCTTTGTATACTTATAAACAACTTAAGTGAAATATTTGGAAATGGTGTCAATTTTATTCCTAGGACAAGAGGAGTCCAGATACAGAAAAGCCAGGAGACAGCAGTAACTTGAAAGAAAATCAAATTTGTGAAAACTACGTGAAGTAACAAGAACCAGCAATGGCCCAAGAATGTAACCTGCTGCAAGTCCAAAGCTCCCCAGCACGAAGTTCTCAGCTCATGAACGACAAAGTAGGAAGATGCAGAATCTCCTCCTATAATTTTATAAATAGTATGGTATCTCCCAAACTTCAAACATTATTATATTACTGTCAAAATTTTAGCCTCTGCATCTACCTCTTACTATTTTTCTATAAATCAACAACTTTTTACTCAAATAAATGAGGACAAGTGTAATTGTTCCCACTTGTGGTAGTGATGTAAGAGTGCCACTTTCCAAATAAAAGATAAGCATAAAAATTCCATGAAGGGCACAAAAGAAACCTCAACCAATTTAAGAGGATAGAAATTATTTCAAGCATCTTCTCTGACCACAATGGCATGAAACTAGAAATCAATCATAGAAAAGCAAGTGAGAAAAAAATGACAGCATGGAAACTAAAAAACATGCAACTAAAAAACCGATGGGTCAATGATGAAATCAAAGAAGAAATTAAAAAATACCTTGAGACACACAACAATGAAAACACAACCACACAAAATCTATGGGATGCATCAAAAGCAGTCCTAAGAGGGAAGTTCACAGTGATAAGGCCTTCCTTAAAAAACAAGAACAATCTCAAATAAACAACCTAACCTACCACCTAAAAGAATTACAAAAAGAAGGGCAAGCAAAACCGAAAGTCAGCAGAAGGATCAGGAGGGTATAGAGATTTAAAAATAGGGGGAAAAAATCAATCAAACCAAGAGCTGGTTTTTTGAAAGAATAACCAAAATTGACAAACCTATGGCCAGGTTCACAAAGAAGAAAAAAGAGAGGACACAAATAAAATAAGAAATGAAACTGGAGAAATTACAACCAACTCCACAAAAATACAAAAAATAAGAGAATACTGTGAACAACTATGTGGCAATAAATTGAACAACCTAGAAGAAATGGACAAGTTTCTAGAAATATATGGTCCACAAAAACTGAATCAAGAAGAAATAAATCATTTAAACACACCAATCACTAGAAGTGAAATAGAAGCAGCAATAAAAAAAAAAAAAAAACCTCCCTGCAAACAAAAGTCCAGGACCAGATGGCTTCACTGGGGAATTATATCAAATATACAAAGAAGAACTCAAACCGATTCTTCTCAAACTCTTCCAAAAGATTTAAGAGGGGGGAATACTCCCAAACTTATTCTATGAAGCCACCATCACCCTGATACCAAACCCAGACAAAGACATGACCAAAAAAGAAAACCATAGGCCAATATTGTGGATGAAGACAGATGCAAATATCCTCAACAAAATATTAGCAAACAATCCAACAACACATAAAAAAGATTATACATTATGATCAAGTTGGGTTCATCCCAGGAACATAAGGATAGTTCAACATATGCAAATTAATCAATGTGATACCCCACTTCAACAAGAGAAAAGACAAAAATCACATGATCATCTCAATAGATGCAGAAAAAGCATTTGATAAAATTCCACACCCATTTATGATAAAAACTCTAACCAAAGTGGGTATGGAGGAAACAAATCTCAACATAATATAAGCTACTTATGACAAACTTACAGCAGCATAATATCAGAAATGGCAAAGCTGAAAGCCTTCCCACTAAAATCTGGAACAAGACAAGGATACCTGCTCTTACCACTTGTACTCAACATAGTCTTGGAAGGCCTAGCCACAGCAATCAGGCAAGAAAAAGAGATAAAAGGGATCCAAATTGGAAGAGAAGAGGTAAAATTGTCATTATATGTAGATGACATGATACTATATATAGAAAACCCTAAAGGCTCCACACAAAGATTAAGAGAGGTGATAAAAGAATTTGGTAAGGTAGCATGATACAAGATTAACATACAGAAATCAGTTGGATTTCTTTATACTAACAACGAAGTATCCGAAAAGGAAAGTAAAGAAACAATCCCTTTTAAAATTGCATCCAAAACAATACAATACTTAGGAATAAATCTGACCAAAGAAGTGCAAGACATATATGTGGAGAACTACAAAACACTGACTAAGGAAATTAAAGATGACTTAGAGAAATTAAAAGATATCACCTGCTCTTGGATTGGAAGAATTAATATTGTTAAAATGGCCATACTTCCCAAAGCAGTCTACAGATTTAACACAATCCCTATCAAATTACCTAGGACATTATTCACAGAACTAGAACAAATAATCCTAAAATTTATATGGAATTATGAAAGACCCAGAATTGCCAAAGCAATATTGAAGAAAAAGAACAAAGCTAGAGGAATAACCCTCCCAGACTTCAGACAATACTACAGAGCTACAGTAATCAAAACAGCATGGTATTGGCACAAAAACAGATATAATGGATCAATGGAACAGAATAAACAGCCCAGAAATAAACCCATAAACTTTTGGCCAATTAATCTTTGACAAAGGAGGCAAGAACATGCAAGGAAGTAAAGACAGCAAGCGGTGATGGGATAACTGGACAGCTGTACATTAATCAATGAAGTTAGAACAGTCCCTCACACCATACACAAAAATAAATTTAAATTAGCTTAAAGATTTAAACATAAGACAAGACACTATAAATCTTAGAAGAAAACAAAGGCAAAACATTCTCTGACATAAATCTTAGCAATGTTCTCCTATGGCAGTCTACCCAGGCAACAGAAATAAAAGCAAAAATTAACAAATGGGATCTAATTAAACTTATAAGCTTTTGCATAGTAAAGGAAACCATAAGCAAAACAAAAAGACAACCTACAGAATGGGAGAAAATAGTTGCAAAAGATGAGACTGACAAGGGCTTAATTTCCAGAATATACAAACAACTCATACAACCTACTAACAACAACAACAACAAAAAATCCCAAACAACCCAATCCAAAAATGGGCAGAAGACTTAAACAAGCAATTCTCCAACAAAGACATACAAATGGCCAACAGGCCCATGAAAAAAGGCTCAATATCGCTAATTATCAGAGAAATACAAATCAAAATTATAATGAGGTATCACGTCACACCAGTCAGAATGGCCATCATTCAAAAGTCTACAAACAATAAATGCTGGAGAGGGTGTGGAGAAAAAGGAACTCTCCTACACTATTGATGGGAATGTAGTTTGGCGCAGTCATTACGGAAAACAATGTGGAGACCCCTCAAAAGCCAAAAATAGACTTACCATATTATCCAGCAATCCCATTCCTGGGTATATATCCAGAGAGAACCTTAATTCAAAAAGATACACACACCCCAATGTTCATAGCAGCACCATTTACAATGGCCAATACATGGAAACAACCTAAATGTCCATCAACAGATGACTGGATAAAGATGTTGTGAACACCCATTTATGATAAAAACTTTCACCAAAGTGGGTATAGAGGGAACATATCTCAACATCATAAAAGCTATATATGACAAACCTACGGCCAGCATAGTACTCAATGGTGAAAAACTCAAAAGCTTCCCACTAAAATCTGGGACAAGACAAGGCTGCCCACTATCACCACACCTATTCAACATAGTCTTGGAAGTCCTAGCCACAGCAGTCAGGCAAGAGAGAGAAATAAAAGGGATTCAATGGGAAAGAAGAGGTAAAAGTGTCACTATATGCCAATGACATGTTACTATATATAGAAAACCCTAAAAGGTCCACACAAAAACTACTAGAGCTGATTGAAGAATTCAGCAAGGTAGCAGGTTACAAGATTAACGTTCAAAAATCAGTTGCATTTCTTTACACTAACGATGAATCAACAGAAAAAGAAAATAAAGAAACAATCCCCTTTAAAATAGCACCCAAAGTAATAAAATACCTAGGAATAACTCTAACCAAGGAGGTGAAAGAATTATACACAGAAAACTATAAACCATTGATGAAGGAAATTAAAGACGACTTTAAAAAACGGAAAGATATCCCATGCTCCTGGATTGGAAGAATCAATATTGTTAAAATGGTCACACTGCCCAAGGAAATCTACAGATTTAATGCAATCCCTATCAAATTACCCAGGACATATTTCACAGAACTAGAACAAATCATAATAAAATTTATATGGAACCACAAAAGACCTAAAAATTGCCAAAGCATTACTGGAGAGAAAGAAAGAGGCTAGAGGACTAACTCTCCCAGACTTCAGACAATACTATAGAGCCACAGTCATCAAGACAGCATGGTATTGGTACAAAAACAGACATATAGACCAATGGAACAGAATAGAGAGCCCAGAAATGAACCCACAAACTTTTGGTCAACTTATCTTCGACAAAGGAGGCAAGAATATACAGTGGAATAAAGACAGTCTCTTCAGCAAATGGTGTTGGGAAAACTGGAGAGCAGCATGTAAAGCAATGAAGCTAGAACACTCCCTTACACCATACACAAAAATAAACTCAAAATGGATCAAAGACTTAAACATAAGACAAGACACAATAAACCTAGAAGAAAATATAGGCAAAACATTATCTGACGTACATCTCAAAAATGTTCTCCTAGAACAGTCTACTCAAGCAATAGAAATAAAAGAATAAACAAATGGGACCTAATGAAACTTACAAGCTTCTGCACAGCAAAGGAAACCATAAGTAAAACAAAAATACAACCTACGGAATGGGAGAAAATTTTTGCAAATGAAACTGACAAAGGCTTGATCTCCAGAATATATAAGCAGCTCCTACGACTTAATGAGAAGCAACCAAAAAACTCAATCCAAAAATGGGCAAAAGACCTAAACAAGCAATTCTCCAAGGAAGACATACAAATGATCAATAGACACATGAAAAAATGCTCAGTATCACTAATTATCAGAGAAATGCAAATCAAAACTACAATGAGGTACCACCTCACACCAGTCAGAATGGCCAACATTCAAAAATCCACAAATGACAAATGCTGGAGAGGCTGTGGAGAAAGGGGAACCCTCCTACACTGCTGGTGGGAATGCAGTTTGGTGCAGCCACTGTGGAAAACAGTATGGAGATTCCTCAAAAGACTAGGAATAGACTTACCATATGACCCAGGAATCCCACTCCTGAGCATATATCCAGAAGGAACCCTACTTCAGGATGACACCTGCACCCCAATGTTCACAGCAGCACTATTTACAATAGCCAAGACATGGAAACAGCCTAAATGTCCATCAACAGGTGACTGGATAAAGAAGAAGTGGTATATTTATACAATGGAATACTACTCAGCCATAAAAGCTGACAACATAACACCATTTGCAGCAACATGGATGTTCCTGGAGAATGTCATTCTAAGTGAAGTAAGCCAGAAAGAGAAAGAAAAATACCATATGAGATCACTCATATGTGGAATCCAAAAACAAAACAAAACATAATACAAAACAGAAACAGACTCATAGACATAGAATACAAACTTGTGGTTGCCAAGGGGGCGGGGGGTGGGAAGGGACAGAGTGGGATTTCAAAATGTAGAGCAGATAAACAAGATTATACTGTATAGCACAGGGAAATATATACAAGATTTTGTGGTAGCTCTCAGCAAAAAAAAAATGTGACAATAAATATATATATATGTTCGTATATAACTGAAAAATTGTGCTTTACATTGGAATTTGACACAACATTGTAAAATGACTATAACTCAATAAAAAATGTTTAAAAAAAAGATTTGTGGTATATTTATACAATGGAATACTACTGAGCTGTAAAAAAAAGTAATAAAATAATGCCATTTGCAGAAACATGGATGGACCTGGAGATTGTCATTCTAAGTGAAGTAAGCCAGAAAGAGAAAGAAAAATACCATACCGTATTACTTACATGTGGACTCTAAAAAAAAAAAAAAAAAAAGATAAAGTTTTTTACAAAACAGAAACAGACTCACAGACACAGAAAACAAACTTACGGTTACCAGCGGGGAAGGGGGTGGGAATGGATAAATTGGGAGCTCAAGATTTGCAGATACTAACATATATATATATATATAAAATTGATAAACAAGTTCATACTGTACTATATTCAATATCTTGCAGTAACTTACAGTGAAAAGGAATATGAAAACGAGTATGTGTATGTTCACGTATGACTGAGGCATTATGCTGTACGCCAGAAGTTGACACAACATTGTAAACGGACTATACTTCAATAAATAAATAAATAAACCCCCAAAATTCCATAAAAACAAAAATTGTCAGATTCTCATTAGATGTTAATGATGATTGAAGGCTCTGAGCAGGAGATCCTTCCTCTGCTGAGTGGGGGAAATGGGGTCCAAGAGGTGTCAAGAATACATTGAGGACTTCCAGCTAAACGTAGCAAAATAAATCCATGTTTATTTTTTCTCCCTCCCAAAGCTTCACTAAAATGCCAATAAAGGAATAAAAAATAGATACAAAGTTTTCAAGAACAAGGGAAATGGGAGCAGACACAGCAGTGGAAGAGAGATGGTAACAAAGTTCTTAAGGAAAGCCAGCACGTGGTGAACAGTAGCTGAATTGATAGAGCGCAGAAAACTAAACCAAAGTGCCCGCAGGAGGAAGAACAAACCAAGACTGAGACAGTACTTATCCCAGAACCCAAGAGGCTCAGGAAGCGGGGGCCCAGGCCCCTTGGAGGCCAATGCCTGATACGAAGAGTTGCTGAAAGACAACTTTTTTTTTTTTACAAAGGAGGGCTTT
This sequence comes from Camelus dromedarius, assembly GCF_036321535.1. Lineage (NCBI taxonomy): Eukaryota > Metazoa > Chordata > Mammalia > Artiodactyla > Camelidae > Camelus > Camelus dromedarius. The sequence goes on from NC_087436.1 coordinate 24,050,984, forward strand.
GGCTCCACTCCACCCCTGAGCCCCATCCCTATTCCTCCATCATAGGAAATGGGGGGATTATTGTTTGGAAGCGGGGGCCCAGGCCCCTTGGAGGCCAATGCCTGATACGAAGAGTTGCTGAAAGACAACATTACTTTTTTTTACAAAGGAGGGCTTTGGCTCCACTCCACCCCTGAGCCCCATCCCTATTCCTCCATCATAGGAAATGGGGGGATTATTGTTTGGAGAAACTGAACCAGAGAATCTCTGAGAGCTCCAGGACCAGTGGAGGGTGGGGGTAAAATTCTGTACTGAACAAATCCACATACTGCACAGTGGAAGAATTTTCCTTCCTTCACCCACCGCATTGTCAGACTACTGTAAGTCAGGCCTATGATACCTACCCTTCTCCATCACCACTCACTCTCTCCTCCCTTGTAGAAGGGTTAAGGGCGTTTTCTAGAGAAATGGTCCCAGAAAGATGACCTACAGATACTGACGTTTGGGGTCCCCCCAGAAGACAGCTGCCTCCTAATCCATCACCCTTTTATGAAGCTGCCCACCCAGTAAGCCCTGCCCACCACATGGAGCTCCCAGTTCACTACCTAGTGTCTCTTTCTTAGATTGCATAGACAGCCAATCAAGAATGACCTGACATTTGAGTAAGGCTTCCAGAATCTCTTTTGCTCAGATCTCCTTGCTGGACCTTTGTTTTCTTGGCCTCATAAGGCTAGAGGGCCCCAGGTTCAGTCCTTGGTCCTCTCCTTGTCTTTACCTACACCCACTCCCTTAAAGATTTCATCCAGTCTCATGGCTTTAAATCATCTCCATGTGCCAATGACTTACGAATTTATATTTTCAGCTCAGATCTCTCTGCTAAAATGCAGATTAGTATATACAACTGTCTACTCTCTATCTCTGCCTGGCTGTGTAAGCCAAAATGTGTTAGAAAGTTTACGATGCAGTAACAAATGATCCAAATTGCTTAGGAGAGCATAATGTTTAAAGCTTCTCCTTAGCTGTACCATAAGTCATATCTCCTGATCTCCCCCCCCCCCCAAAACTGCTCCTCCTGCAGCCTTCTCTGACTCAGTTAATCACAATTCCATCCTTCAAAATGCTCAGGCCAAAAATCTGGAAGTTGTTCTTAACTCTTCTCACCCTCCATATTTATTATTTCAGGGAATCCTATTGGCTCTACCCTCAAAATATATCCAGAATCTGCCACATTTCATCATCTCTACTGCTACTTTCCTGGTTCAAGTCACTATCATCCCTTGCCTGAGTTTTTGCAGTAGCTTCCTCACTGAATTTTCTGCTTCTATCAATGCCTACAGACTATTCTCAGCAAAACAGATAAAGTGAGCCATTTAAAATATAAGATCATGTTATTCCTCTGCTTAAAATCCTGTAATGAATTTCCATTTCAGTCAGAGAAAAAGCCAGAGTCCTCACAATGGCCTTCAAGGCCCTGCCTGATCTGACCATCCATTACGTTTCTGACTGTCCCTCCCATCACTCTGCTGGCTTCCTCTCTCTGCCACACTAACTTCTTGAGAACTCACAAGGCTATTTCTTCTGTCTCAAGAGCAACTGTCCTGCATGTCCACATAGCTAACTCCTTCACCTGCTTCAAATTTTTGCTCAAGTGCCACCTTCTCAGTGGAGCCCACACTGACTACCCCATTCAAATTACAAGCCACCCCACATCCCCTCAAATGCTTTCCTTTTTCTGGTATTTCTTAACACTTACTACCCCCTTACATAGAGTATTATTTTCTTATGGTATTATCTGCTTTTTGTTCATTGCCTGTCTTCCCTGGCTATAAGGTAAACTTGAAGAGGGCAAGGATCTTTGTTGAGTCATCCACTACTATATCCCAAGCTACCAGAACAATGCCTAATATGTAGAGGTACTCAGAAAATATTTAATGGGTGAATAATAAATAAAAATTAAAGACAGGGCCAAAGGAAGTCAGAATGGCCATCAGTAAAAAGTCCACAAATGATAAATGCTGGAGACAGTGTGGAGAAAAGGGAACGCTCTTACACTGCTGGTGGGAATGTAGTTTGGTGCAGCCATATGGAAACACTATGGAGATTCCTCAAAAAACTAAAAACAGATTTACCACATGATCCAGCAATTCCACTCCTAGGCATACATCCCGAGGGAACTAATTTGAAAAGATACATGCACCCCAATGTTCATAGCAGTGCTATGTACAAAAGCCAAGACATGGAAACAACCTAAATGTCCATCAACAGATGATTGGATAAAGAAGTTGTGGTATATATATGCAAAGGAATACTACTTAGTGACAAAAAAGTATAAAATAGTGCCATTTTCAGCAACATGAATGGACCTGGAGATTGTCATTCTAAGTGAAGTCAGCTAGAAAGAGAAAGAAAAATACCATATGATATCACCCATATGTGAAACCTGAAAAAAAAAAAGGAAGAATAAAGAAAGAAAGAAGACACTAATAAACTTAGCTACAAAAAAAAAAAACAGACTTGCAGACATAGTAAACAAACTTATGGTTATTGGGGAAGGAGGTGGGAAGGGATCAGTTTGGGAGTTTGAGATTTGCAAATGTTAAACACTATATATAGAAAGATAAACAAATTTCTTCTGTATAGTACATGGAACTATATTCAATATCTTGTAATAACCTTTAATGAAAGAATATGAAAACAAATGTGTATGTGTGTGTGTGTGTGTATATATATATGTATATATATATATACATGCAAGACTGGGACATTATGCTGTACACCAGAAGTTGACACATTGTAACTGACTATACTTCAACTTAAAACAATTTTAAAAATTAAAAAAAAAAAAAAAGACAGGGCCAAAGGAGAAAAATAAGAAACCTAGAAGAAACAAGAGATGATAAAGGAAGATTGTTTTTAAAACAGTATCATTGGGGGAAGAGAAATAACTCAGTGGTAGAGTGCGTGCTTGGCACGCCTGAAGTCTTAGGTACAATAACCAGTACCTCCATTAAAAAAAATTTATATAAATCCTCAGATATAAGAGAATAAATTGCACCCATGAGACAAAAAAGGAATGCTATAACAGCAGCAGCAACAAGAACTAAAGAACAATCAAAGAATTGAAAATTCTTAGGAATTAAAATTCACATCTGAAATTTTTTTTAAAAAATCAGTAAGAGGTTAGAGGTTCAAGAAATCCCAGAGAGAACAAAAGTCCAAGAAGACGAAAAACTCAAGATAAATCTAAAGGATCAATCCAGAAGGTCAACTTACAACTAATATATATTTTAAGAATGAAAGAACAGAGAAAATAAGGAGACAAAATTTAGGGGTATTTTAAAATATTCTAGAAAAGAAGGACATGAGTTTTCAGACTTTGAGAAAGCCACCTCTAGGGTTCAGCATAGCGAAGAAAAATACCTCTGAGCAAACACAACACCATAACATCTTAGGACACTCGATCAGGGGAAGATCCCAAAGCTTCTACAGTTTCCAAGCAAAGGATCAGGAATCAGAACAGAACACCTCAACAATATCAGTGGAAATTAGATAATAATGAAACAATGTATTCAAAATTCTGAGGGTACGGATTTTTACTGTAGAAATGCCTAACCAAGCCATGAATCAACTGTGAGGCAGAATTAAGACATATTCAGAAATTCCAAAACCTGACATTCCCCTTCTCTCAGAAAGTGTCTGGAGGGTGTACTCCATCAAAACAAAGAAAAACCAACAAACAGGATGATATGAGATCCAGGAAACAAGAGATCCAAATCAGTAGAGTATAACAGAACTTCCTAAGATGTTAACAGGAAGTCCTAGGATGACAACCGTATAACAGACCTAAAGAGCAACCTCCAGATTGCAGCATAAAGAAACTAACCAACCAAATAAACAAAGAGGCAATTATTAACCCCAGGTAAAACAAAAAAATATACAAGAAGGAAATTTAATCATAGTATACCACTTGATTCAGCTTTGAACATTATTTAATCACAATAACATAAACATTGGCTATGGGTTTAGCTCAACAAAGTGATATAATTTTACTGGAAGGATGAGGTGAAGAAAAAAGGAAACAGAGGAGTATGAAATTCTTCCATAAAAGGAAGTCAATTGATAATGTCTAAAATTTGTGAATCAATAAATAGCAGTGAACTCAATAGTATTTAGAAATACAGAAATAAATACCAAAAGTAGTAGTCAAAAGGAATGTCACGGGTTATCTCTAGGGATGGACTGGGGGTCAGGAGAATTATTTGTTGTTATAAGGCTTATAATCTCACTTTATTTTCAGACTACATACATGGATTACCCTAATAAAAATAAATATTAATTTTGGGGTGTGGGACATATTGGCACCAAACCAATACTTTCCACTTAATATAACCATAAAGATTCAAAGATACTGGAAATGAATTTCTCATCATGGGGTCCAATATTATTTAAAATAATACCTTTTTTTCATTTTTCAGTTTTATTAGGTAGAATTGTTACAGTCTGACTGCAGATATACAATATATTGCATATAAATACACATATACAATATACTGCACATATTTTTAAACTTACATATATGTACTGTTCAATGTTTCTAAGAACGTTTAGAGCTTTAGGTTTTTAAACTTACATAGTTATCAAAGGAATAAAGCCAATCACAAAATAAGAATTCAAAAACATACATACACCCTGCTATTAATAGCAACATTATTTATAATTGCCAAAATATGGAAGCACCCTAAGTACACCTCAATAGATGAATGGATAAAGAAGATGCAACATATATCTGTAATAGAATACAACTCACCCATAAGAAGGATATTTTGCCATTTGCAGCCCTTCATTCACTTTTTTTTCACTTCAAAAACCAGAATTTTATAACAGGCATAAACATTTCCACTGCATCAAAAACAACAAAATACCTAGAAATAAACTTAACCAAGGAGATTACCTATACTCTGAAAACTGTTAAAACATTGATGAAGAAAACTGAAGATGATACAAAGAAATGGAAAGATATTTTGTGCTCTTGGATTGGAAGAATCAACATCATCAAAATGGCCGTACTACCCAAAGCAATCTACAGATCCAATGCAACCCCTGTCAAAATACTCATGACATTTTTCACAGAACCAGAACAAACAATTCCAAAATGTATATGGAACCATAAAAGACCCCGAACTGCCAAAGCAATCTTTTGTAGGTCTTTTTTTTCTCTTTCTTCTTTTTGTTTAAAACCATATCTTGAACATAATGTTTCAGTCGAGTAAGATGAATAAGCTCTAGAGATCTGCTGTAAAACATTGCACCTCTAGTCAACAGTCATGTATTACACTCAGAATTTAGTTAACAGGGTAGAGCTCATGTCACATGTTCTTACCACATAAAAAATATATTTAAGCATGTCTATGCACCTCTTAAAATTATCTCTTGTACTGTCAGTGGTATTCATACTTTCAAGCTTAGGGAATAGTGTGTGCCATTCTCCTTAGAGCAATTCGATAAGCAAGAGACCAATGTCGTCAGCTCAAGGGCCACAACAGACCCAAGCTGATTCAAGACATTAAAAAGCCTGAATAATTTCATAATCATTAAAGAAGTCAAATCTCATAGTTTAAACTTTTTCACAAGAAAAACATCAAATCTAGATCATTTTACAGGCAAATTCTAACAACTCTTAAAGGAACACACTCTTCCAATCTTATCAGAATTCTCTGAGAAAATAATTCTCTAATTCATTCTGTGAGACTAGTATAATCTTGATATCAAAGTGAGCAAGGACTATAAAAAAAAGGAAAATTATAGTCCAACGTCATTCATGAACAAAGATGAAAAATCCCAAAGTATTAACGAAAGAACTAAGCAATGTATAAATGTTGATATGTGCAATGTTTTTAAAAGCACTTGGTTTGGGAGATTAAATACAAAGGAAGCCTAGCATCTTGCAGCAGGCAAATTTATACTGAAACATACTGTGTGGATTTGAAAAGGCAAGGAGCACAGGGTGATCAAAAACACTACGAACACATTGGGAATAGCAGATACAAACTACTATACACAAAATAGATAAACAACAAGGTCCTACTGTATAGCACAGGGAACTATATTCAATATCTTGTAATAATCTATAATGAAAAAGAATGTGTGTACATATATATATATATGTACAACCGAATCACTATGCTGTACACCAGAAATAACATACTATAAATCAACAATACTTCAAAAAAAAAACCCACTATCAATGCAAATACATACGAAATAGAAAGCTTTCTCATTTCTTCGGGTTTCTGATTTTAGGAAATGGTTCATGGGCAGAGGATGATACTGACCTATCTCTGTTTTGAAGTGGAGAGGAAGAGATAAAGCTTTCAGATGGAAAACTGATAGCATAACAAATCCAACATAAGGCTACTGAACTCTCAGGGGGCCCCCTCCAGGCTTTTTTACCAAACTGCCATGCTTAGAGACATAGAGCAGTCACCTCTAAGATCCCAGCTTTCTGTGTAAATGTACCCTCTGAATTTGTAATATAGGTGGGTAGAAACTCCATGTGCTGACTACTTCAAGCCTCAAGGATCACAATAAGGGTCTTGGCCGTGAAGAGTGGTTTGTTTTATCAGCATACCTTCTCTGCACATCTTTCCCCTAATTAGGAATTATGCGTATGTGGCAGGTACATATCCCTGAAGGGAGAAGCATTACTCACTGTGCACGAAATATTCTCTCAAATTCCAGTGACCCAGAGACTGCCGGGGGTATAACTTTGTATTTTGATCTTGCCTTTCCTACCTGCAAAGCAAAATAACCTGCAAGTAAAGAGGAATGAACATTAAAAATATGGCACATCATTATTCATTAGTAAAATGCAAATTTAAACCACATCTAGATACCACGACATACCTATTGAAACGTCTAAATTTGGTCGGGAGGATTAGGTTTTTTTACTTTATTATTTTAATGGAGGTACTGGAGACTGAATCTAGGACCTTGTGCGTGCTAAGCGCGCACTCTACCATGGAGCTATACCGTCCCCCTAAAATGTTTAAATTTAAAAAGACATCACACCAACTGAAAAAGGTGAGGATACAAGAACAACTGGAGTTCTCATACTCTACTGGTGGGAATGTAAAAAGGTACAAACACTTTGGAAAACCATTTGGGAGGAATCTGTTAGTCAGATATACACTGACTACATGATTCAGTCATTCCACAACTAGATATTTTCCTAAGAGAAATGAAATCATATGCCTATACAAATACTTGCTAGCATCTGGTCAAACACCAGTCTAGATGTTGCTGTGAAGGTATTTTTTAGATGTGATAAACATTTACATCAGCAGAGTCTGAGTAAAGCAGATTACCCTCCATGCTGTGGATGGGTCCCACCTACTCAGTTAAAGGTCTTAAAAAAGAGTCTAAGGTCCCCCAAAGAGAAAAGGATTTTACCTCCCTTTGGACCCAGGACTGTAATATCAACTGTTGGAATTTCCAGCTTTCCAACCTGCCCTGTAAATTTCAGACTTGCCAGCCCCAACTATTACATGAGCTAATTTCTTAAAACAGATGTAAAAAAAAAAAAAAAAGGTGTGTGTGTGTACCCTATTGGTTCAACTCCTCTGGAGAACCCTAACACAAATGTCTATTAATAAGTGAGTAGATAAACACTTTGTGGCGTATCCATACAACAGGATACTACTCAATAGTGAAAAAGAATGAACTACTAATAAACAAAACAACATGGATGAATCTCAGAATAATTATGCTGAATGAAAAAGGCAAGATTCAAAAAAAAGCACTACGCTACAAGTTTATATAAAATTCTGAGAAGTGCAAATGAATCTATAGTGACAAAAGAAGATCAATAGTTGCCTAGAGATGAGGAGGGCTAGAGGGGAGGGTCACAAGAAAACCTGGGGATGATGGCTTCCTGCATGACTCAGGTTCCCTATTCCAAAATGACTTTCCTCTCCTTTGTTCACTGCGTGGAAACTACCTTAGATTATCAAATCCCGATGCCTGGAATCACCTGCCTCTGATCATTACTTCCGTGACCCTCTTTCACTTTCAGGCCCACCATTCATCCTTTATCAGTAGTTTTCCCCTCCTGTCCTTATCTCCCTCTTTTTACCCCATAGTTAACTTCTGAGGTCTGTTATTTCCCCTCAGATTATTTCTTCCAGTTTCAGTTTCTTACTGGTTCTCTCCAACTTAGTACCTCAATATCCATTTCCTGCTTGCTAATATTTTTAAAATAATTTCCTTTTCCACACCAAGTTTGCAGGTTCAGTCTCCCATTGTGTGACAGTATTAGAGGTCATGTGTTTCCTCCTGTAACAGGATCCTCTCTCCCCTCCAACAAGAAGTCAGTAAATACTGGTTGAGTAAGGCTCTCATAGCTGGCCACTTCCCTTCCCCTGACTTCCCCTCTGCAACAAATAAATGGTTGGTCTAGATTTAGAAGCTACAGCTGAACATCTAAAGTGTGTAAACACTGAGGACAGGCATCTTTCTCATTCAAACTGTAGTTGCATCCCCGAAGTCTGGGAGAGTAGAAAGAAGATAATAAAAGTGTGGGACTGGGCTCTGACGGTTTCCAACACTGGGCTGCCTTTTCAAGGCAGCATAAATCTGGAGAGGCCAATGGCTCATGGGCCCCACTGGAGCCAAAAGGAGATCTACCTATGGAGGGGAAAACTGGGACTTGGCCATTCTGGACCCTACCTGTTATCACTGCTTCTAACTCCACAGCCTTAGAGAAAACACCAGGCAAGGCTTCTTGTTTCACGTATAAAATGGAAACAGTGAAATATGTGTGCCCCTAAATTTATATATTGGCAATGGTGCCCGAACCTGGAGCTTCCAAATGAAGCCGAGTATGTGAGAGCTTTGCCATGCGGTCTTTCCCCAGTTGTTCCCTGCACCTGGCCTGCCCCTGTGTGGAGCAGCAGCAAATGTGAGGATTGAGCTTCAGTAAATGGAAGGCCCAGCCCACCCACAGCCCCAGGAGGAGGACTCCGTCGGGCTGGCTCTGAGGTCAGGGGCCTCAGAGTGACCGTGGTTATCGCTGCGGCAGCCTGATGAGGGTGGAAAGGCTACTACGCTGCTTTTTCTGGAGAGCTTCCATTTTATTTCCCATCCTATGAGTTGATTAAAAACTACTTGAGAATAAGCTCCTTTGGCTTTGCCTGTCTTTCCTCTTCCCGTGCTTTCTCCAGGAGCACATGTGTGCTGGGGAAGTGAATCAGGGCCCCGCCTCGTACCCTCCCAGCTGCAGCTGGGCTTCTTCACCACGTGGCTGCCTCTCAATCCAGCAGAAGCTTCTCTCTGTGGGGAAGCAGCCAAGGACCAGAACTGGTCATGCTGAGCACCAACCCTGGGCACTAGGCCCACCACAGTGGACACGTCTTACCCAGTGTCCTGTTTAATCCTCTTTGAAGACTTTTGCTAAAGCAGCAAGTTCTGGTTCTAAATGTCAACTAAACAATTGTCTCCCTCCCCCTCTCTCTCTGCCTCATTCCACCATTATTAAACATTCCCTGTCCACCACCAACCACCACTGGCCCAGTCTCCTCCTCCCACCCAAGTACTAACCAGGCCCGACCCACTTTAGCTTCCGAGATCAGATGAGATCGGGCACGTTCAGGGTGGTATGGCCATACACCCAGCTGCCTGACCTGGCCACAGTTCACACTGTCCCCTGCACCCACCAGCAAACAGAGCCTCTCTGCAGAGATGGCAGAGGCTGTGTCAGCCTGGGGGCATCCGTGGACCTGCCCCCGTGCTCTCTGCACACTCGGGTGGGCAGTGCCTACATGTAGGTCTCTGTGAACCAGGGGCTCAGTACACAGCGCTTCAGAAAACTAGGTGCTGCTTCAGTTGGCAATAAGCATCCTCCTTGGTGAATCAAACCACAAAATGTGTCTTAAGTATAACATTTTCGTAAATTCACAAACTGGCTAGCAGGTCTGCCATTGAGTATGCGTGCAGGACTTTAATCCTAAACCGTGTGCCTCCATCATTCTACCCTGTTTCCTGGTATAAGCACACTGGGGAAAATAAATAAATACATGTCTTTGGTAAGTCTTGCTCACCAGGGCTCAGTCCCTTTCCCCATTTTGCTTTTTAAGTAAGCATGTACCTACAATAATATGAATTGAGCAAATGTGACTCCAGTGGAGAAGAAGCCCTCTATTTAACCAGGCAATTGGGATACTGAATAATCCTAGTGGGAAAGCACTTTAAAACTTAGAATTAATTACTTAATTGGCAGCTCATATTTTTGCAGATTTTTTTTTACCTGATAATCATACCTGCCATAGGCAGCTTATTTTAGAAACACACATTAATTAAAAGGTTGGGGCTCAAGGTGGTGGGGGGGAATAGCTCAGTTTTGCTTAGCATGCAAAAGGTCCAAGGTTCAATCCCCAGTGCCTCCACTAAAATAAATAAAACAAGAAGTAAAATTAAGATTGCATTCAAGAAATCACAGCCACGGTTTATAAGCAGATACATTACACCTGGAACACTCCTAATTAACATTTATAGCTCACCTCCCCCAGGTTAGCTAACTTCTATGCTCACTTGCACTGGGCTGTGGGTTGTAATCATAGGTGATGCAGAATCCCTGGGCTTGGAAGGCCCACGGCGTCCCCACTGGGAGAATTAATTCCTGGAATGTTCCAAACTCTGCCCGTCCGCAGAGAAGGAGACGCTGATGACCCTAAACACACTGTGCCCTGCAGAGGCCACGGGCCACCAGCAAGTGAGTATGAAACCCCCAAACCCTCCCTCCCCACGCCCCTCCCCGTCCCCCCCGCCTCCCCCTCCCCCAGCACACACGCGGCCTGGGGCTCTTACTTTGCTGACAAGCAGAGAGGACAGAGAGGGCAGCCAGCAAGATCGAATTCCAGGCCATTTTTCACGTGGAACGTTCTGGTTCACGGAACTATCTGCAGAAATCCAGGGGACGATAACGGATTTGGCAAGGCTGACCGGAATTCCTTACAAGGCAAACAGAGCTGAGAAAGAAAAAAAAAAAAAAAATGGAGACTCAAGCGGCTGAGTAACCTTTGCCCTGGAACCGGAACCAGGAAGGCAGGCGGGTCCGGGCTGTCAGTGACAGAGCTGCACCTGGCGGGGACTGGCTTCGTGATCTGGCTTCACGTCTCTCGTATCTGAGCTCCGACCTGTGGAATCAGCCCTCCAGCAGCAGCACCTGCAGTTAAACCATCTCCTCAGCCAATTCAAAACCAATTTCCTCTCCTTCACTTCTAATCCCTGGATCTCTTTGGTCCCCTCCCTGGCTCCAAGGCCTGGCTGAGACCTTTCTCACCTCCAGTGGAAAAAAAGAGAAAAGATGGAAGAGTGTATTTAATCCTACTGAGATTTACATGCTAACTGAAACTGATTCTAACTTTATTCCCTAGTAGATGGCAGACCCAGGATTTGAACCCAAGTACCACGGATTCCAACTGAGCCCTCAGCCCTGTTCCATGCTGCCTCCACTGTTGTCTTAACTCTCCCATGATCGTGGTGACCATAACTTTTTTCATTGAGATGTGACTCACATATAGTATTAGTTTTATATGTACAACATGATTTGATATATGTACATATTGCAAAACAATCACAGTAAGTTTAACATCCATCACCTCATATAATTTCAATTTTTTTCTTGTGCTGAGAACTTTTAAGATCTACTTTCTTAGCAACTTTCAAATAACCAATACATTATTGTTAGTCATCATTCTGTACATTACATCCCTAGGATTTATTTATCTTGTAACTGGAAGCTTGTACCACAAATTAAAAAAAAAAAAAAAACTAGCATATGTTTTCTGAGAAGGAAGAGGGCCCTGGAGGAAAGAAGTAGGCCAATATTTTTTTTTATTGACCTCCAGTAGCAAACACAGAACACGTGATCTCCTCGCAGGTCCAGCGCCCCTCCTTTGCCAGAGCAATGCCCCACACCACCCAGATGGAGCTGTCCTTCCACAGCTGGGAGCTGCTTCTGCAGAACCTATTCATCACAGCCCCTCCCCTCTGTCAACTTAATTGTTTTTCCCTTTAAAGATTCAGCTTCCCACAAAACAAAATTGGGGTCCCCCAGCTCACTTAGAGGGAGCCCCAGTGCCCCTGGGAAAACCGGCGTGTCTCAGCCTCACACAAGCCCTGACTGGGGCTCCCAGCCCAGACACTTAAGGATGACACAGCCTTGGACAGGAGTTGAACCTCAGTTTGATAGGATGGGCTAATGAAGGTTGAAGGGAACTTTAAATGAAATAGGACTGTTATGAGGATTGAACTAGTTAACATTCATAAACACTTCAAACAGCACCCGGCATCTAAAAATGTGTTCTGTGTGTTTGTTAAATAAACCCATAAAGTATCTAGAAAACTATTCAGCATATTATGTACCTAATGTTAAAAAATATTTTTTAAAAGGTAAAAGTCATGCCTCTTGTACAAATATAAAATGAAACCATATTAAAGATTTGATTGAATTCTTTAACGAGAACTAGTATGACATCTTAACCAGTTCAAAGCAGAATTCAAGGAACCACTCATACATGGTGTTAAAAACAAAATCCAACTGAGTTCATTTTAAAGATCTTAATGGATCTATTCAGTGATTCACGATTCGGGTATCATCCAATCCAGCAGACAGAAAGGACCTCTGAGGAGCTGTACAAAATGAAAGACTTTACAGGCAGAAGGGAGCAGGAACGAGGAAGTTATACTTGGCAAAAAGTGAACGGGTTATTGCAAGGTTATTTTCCTTTAGAGAATGGCAGGGATCTATCAGGCAGGATACTTAACTGGTGCTGAGCAAGCAATTCCTGGTTTAAGATCCCGTCTCTGGGTGAGCAGAAACTGTAAGCTAAGTCAGGTTTGGTGACATGGGGCTTAACCTTAGCAACTCCATTTGGGGCCTGTTGTCTTGTTTTTAACAATAGGGAATCAGAGATTACTTTACAAATAGTTATAAACCAAGTCTGCTCCCAGTGCCCTGCTGGTCTCTTCACATTGTCTCTGCTTTTATTTGTTCTTGAAACCACTGGAGACTAAGATTCTGTAAGAAGACAAATGCTAGAAGCCCAGGACAGCCCTGAAATTTCTCATGTATTTGATTGAATGATTTTGACCTTCAGTACACGGCAGGATTCTAAACTGCAAGCCAGTCGCCCTGAACCCACATCACCATCTACTAAAATAACTTCCCCAAATGACAGGCCTCCAGGAAGAGGTCTGGGTTGGGCCCGTGGACAAGCGAAGGCTCTCTGAGTAAGACAACTGCTCCAAGAAAGAGAAATAGCAGAAGGAAGAGGTGAGTCAGGGAATGGGGGGTCCTGACTGATGGCCACAACCTCTGGGTGTTATCAGCTGCTGTTCTGAGAAGCTCAGGTACATCCATACTAGGGAACTAGTTAAAAACAACAACTCCAGAATGACCTTCTTTAGCTCCTATTGATTTCCCTTCCTCTCGCTATCTGGAAAAATCCTGACATTCCCTACTGACTTCTCCCAGCCAATCCCAGTTGATCCCCATCCCCAGTCCTAAGAGATGGTTGATATAACAAAAAGTACCTCAAGTGCTTTGAAACCCCGTGCATTCATGTGTAATCTGCTTTCATAGGTCTTAAAAGTCAGTGGACAGAGAAAGACAAATATCATATGATATCCCTTATATGTGGAATCTAAAAAGCAATGGTACAAATGAACTTATTTACAAAACAAAGGGAGACTCACAGACATAGAAAACAAACTTAAATAAACAACAAGGTCCTACTGTATAGCACAGGAAACTATATTCAATACCTTATAGCCTATAATGAAAAAAATATGAAAAGCAATATATATATATATATATAAACTGAATCACTATGCTGTCCAACAGAAATTAACACAACATTGTAAATCGACTATGCAGAAAGAAGAAAGAAAGAAAAAGAAAGGCAGACAGACTTATGGTTACCAAAGGGGAAAGGGTGGGGGAGGGATAAATTAGGAATTTGGGATTAGCAGATACAAACTATTATGTATGGAATGGATAAACAATAAGGTCCTATTGTTCAGCACAGGGAAATGCATTCAATATCTTGTAATAACCTATGATGAAAAGGAATATATGTATGTATAACTGAATCACAAGGCTGTACACCAAAAACTAATACAACATTGTAAATCAACTAAACTTCAATTAAAAAAGAAAGAAAGTCAGTGTAGTTTCTGCCTCTAGGAAAGTATGAAACAACGGAACTTTGGATCTTGAAATATTTATCACCTTCTGTGATGATAAAGCTTCCAAATGATCCCACAGTTGAAACACTGCCATAGCATTTAACAAACCAACAGGAACCAGAGCTTCTCTCTCCACCTCCCCTGGATGGGTGAAGGTGAAAAACATTTTCACTGAAGGTAATATAATACGTACAGATCCCTCTAGTGTGGGTCCTATTCCTTACATTTTGGTAAGAAAAGAAAAACAAAAGAAGAAACAACATATCAAGAGTTGCAGTGTTTTTAAAGTTGTAAAGTTTTTAAAGTGTTTTTTAAAATATTTGTATTACCTATATAAACTCAAAGAAATCTGCAAGGGTTTCTGAGAGTTTCGCTTATTAATCACTGTTACAAAAATTGTACTCTGGACAAGGCAAAACAGAGAGGCCACAGTGTGGTAATAGAAAAACAATCCCAAACCACGTGAAAGAGCTGTTTTCATGAAATGTAAACTCTAAATGTAACTATTTCTGAATAGTTTTGCTAATAGATGAAAAGATATGATCTATTTAACTACAGAAATATTCTCTCTCAGACCAACTGCATCCTCTCCCCACCACCCCCACCCGTTATCCCCTGGCCTCACCCTCATGTTCTATCCCTGTCTCTCCAAAAACTACAGCTCACTGTCCTGGTTTCCACTGGCACTTCAGCAGCTATCTCTGCTGCCAACAGACCTGGCACAGAGAGAGACAGGAAACCCACCGCATTCCCAAGGATGCCCAGAAACAGAGCGATCGCAATTATCAAGGACCATAATACACCTGACCGAAAACTAGACTGCATAAGGCTCTCCGTGTGCTTAGTGTTTATTGCATTCTCTTGCTGGAAGTCCTGACCAACTGAAAATACCAGAACAACTCAGCAAGTGTTTAAACAAAGCTCAGATAAACCAAACTTGAAATTGTACCTCAACCTACATGTTGCAAATGTAGGGAATCGCAGAGGTCCTGCAGAATATTCTCTCCCCTTCAGAAGCTGGAGCACCTTGCTCTGTGACCCTGCGTGTGGAAAACCAAGCCAAAGAGGGCAAAGGCGTCTTCCCCCATCGGGGAGACCTTTGCCCTGGGACGGGCAGGGCACAGAGCAGGGGATTACAGACCGGTTACAGCAAGCCTCAGACAGAAACTGCCTGTCATCCAACACCAGGAACGTCCCAAGCAGGCTCAAAGTCAGGGACTTAAAAGAGCAGAAAGGAAAGGAAAGATCAGTCCCCAGGGAAGTGTAGTGAGGGGAGCACAGGCTTCGAGCTGGTGATCTAGGCCTGCATCCCTGTACTTGTGGGCAAGTTGCTAAACGTCCTTGGACATGCTTTCTCAAAGGGAAATAATCATACAGGGTCCCTCTGATGACTTAACGAAATAATGTGAGGGAGGCAAACAGCACAGAGCCTGGCACGTGGCAGGGGGTCCACGAGGTCCCTCTGCTGCACCACCCACCTCAGGCCTGGTGGACGCAGAGGAGACAAGATCAATTTGTGGAGAAGGACAAGGAAGTGGATGGTCACAGAACATCCTAATAGCTACCCAGACTGCGAGGATTTCCCAGAAGAATGGAAACAGAGCACTTGAATGGCTTCCAAATGGCCTTGGACAGTAATAGAAGATCTGAACTTGAGTTGTCTTAAGTTTCCATAAGATTTGGGAGAGGCTAAAGTAAAGCAGAATCTGGCGAGGGGAATCAGAAATCCTCACTGACAACTCCCAGCACACACAGCCCTCCTCACACACACACACACACACACACACACATACACAGATCCACACACATCCATACACACACCCGCTCCTAAACACTCCCACACACTAACACACACATATACTCACACACTCACATACACTCATATCCCAAAACGGGATTTGTAAGCTGAATGGACCTTGAAACACATATTCTCATGGAAGTAATATTATAAATGGTATTATAAATGGTGGCCATGTTCTCAGGTGGCTGAATGTTCAATGAAATTTTAACTAATAAGTGATGTTTATGCCACATATTGGCACTTGAACCACCACAAAAGGAATTAACACTACTCTTTTGCCTCTCGTTTAACTATTACTCATTTTTTTTAACTGAATAGCATTTGGAAGGAAGTGCTTTAAAACTGGGTTGTTGGAGTAAACTTCCTGCCCTGCCCCATGGAAGGAAGCCAGGCTCCCCATGGGCCATGCTCAGAGCTGGATTCATAAACTTGCTGAGGGGTGTAGCTCAGTGGAAGAACGTGTGCTTAGTTAGCATGCACGAGGTCCTGGGTTCAATCCCCAGAACCTCCATTAAAATAAATAAATAAGAAACCTAATTACCTCCCTCCCCACAAAAAAAAATTTAAAAATTAACTTACTGGGACCAGAGCAGCAAGAAGCAGGAGTTCCCTGAACTCTGAGGGCCGAGGCACCGTGGACAGGCCTCCATCTGATGGGGGCTCTGATGTCTACCCCCACCACCAGCTCCCAGTTCCACACAACAGAAGGGGAGGAGCGAGCCAGGCCCTGGACAGAACTGTCTCAACTCACCTGCCTCACCAGCAATGAAGCACATGTTTTATTCCCATTTTTCAGATGGAGAAACTGAGACTCAGAGGTTAGTGACTTGCCCAAGATCAGTACAACCCAGTCCTGATGTTCCCAAAGCCCTCGCTCTCAACTTCTGCTGCACATTGGAATCACCTGGGGGTCATTAAAAATACTGGTGCTTAGCTCTCCCCCGACACAGCAACTCTGATTTACCTGGTCTCGGGTTCATCCTGGGCACCTGCATTTTTTAAAAGCTCCCCAGATGATTTTAGCGCTCAGCCAAGGTGGAAAACCCCTGCCTTAACCAGTGATTCTCAGTATGGTCCTCACCACGCACTGCCGTCACCTGAGGCGATGTAAACATGCAGATTTCCAGGCCTCATCCAGGATCCACTACTGAACATCAGTTTCATGTTGGTTAAGCAGCCACAGCCTCACACAGCTCACACAACACTGCTATGGGGTTGTGAGTTATTCTCATTTTACAGATAAGGACACTGAGACCCAGAGAACTTTGGGAACTGGTCTAATTACTCCATCTCACTGCCTCCCAAAGAGAAGAAAGATCACACACCCTCTCGGGGTGGGGGTGGGGGAAGGAAGGAACAAACTGGTGGAAGCCCAGGTGAGTGCCACAGGGGTCCAGGAAGGAGGAGGAACGGGTATGGAAGGTTCTGCAGCAGGAGGGAAAAGGTGAGGGTAGGAGGAATGGGGTCCTGGGGGCCTCAGGGTGCAGCCCAGGAGAAGTGTAGGGAGATTTCCACAGGAGGGATTTCAGGGGTGCCTGGGTGGAGGAAGGAGGAGAAAGCAGACACAGGAGAAAGATTGAGACTGAGGTGGAGGAGAAGGGGTGCCCCGAAACCCCAGCAGAGAGAAGTCTGGCTGGAGCCTGTGACAGCTAATTCCACATCAGGTCCGCTGGTACTCGCCCGCTAACTGGCTGTGATGTCCATCCAGACATGGCCGTTCTCACATTAGAATCACCAAGGGCCTTTCTGAAATAAATACCAACTTAACTGAGAAATCTCTTGGATTTTGTGATACCAGCAGGGCCAACTACTGCCACTGAGAACTTGCTGAGATGTCTGTGCACCCAAGGAGGAGAGCTTACCTCGTCTGAACTAAAACGTGGCATTTTCTCGGGCTTGTCCTTAAGGCTTAACGTTAGTTTGTCTCTCGTGCGTTGCCCAGTGCCTTCATTAGGCATCCTCTGTAGGCAGGAAAGAAATCTAGCACAAAGAGGGTGCAGTGCGATTGGGCCACTTAAGGAAAAAGGAGGCACCATGGCTTCCCCTCCTGTCTCTCTGGGCTTGTTAGGGCAAAAGGAAAGGGCAGCTCTTCCCACTCTTGATAAGACACAAAATGTCACAGAATACAAACAGTTAAAAGCAGGTCGTGCTTTGACATGTGGCGCTACACCCACAACGGGGCTGACGCTAAACCACTGTAATTACACCGCAGCCCCACCTGGCATAACCTGACTCACAGCACACCCATCTATCAGATCGCACGCAGGCCCAGCCAGGTCGTGCAGAAGAAACGTGACAAAACAAAACAGGAAAACCCTAGTGTAACGTCAGCACGGGCTTCAGGGCCTGGGACTGTTTTGTTCTGCTGCCTTAGCAAGAGGATAAGGAATTTCACAGATTGCGTGCCTGGTTTTCTCTTTTCTTTTCCTTTCTTTTCGTTTATCCCTCCTGCTTTCACTTAGATTATGTTTGGTTCTCACCTTTATTTTGGGGGCTTTATCATAATTTCAGTCTCTGGCAGGTTTCTGGGACCGGAATTCCAGACAAAACAGCTTCATCTGCCCTTCTGCGCCCCTCACCTCCACTTCCCACCCTCTCCTCAGAGGACCTAATGGCTTATCATCTCTTTTCATCCCTGATTGGCAATCAGGAGATTCTGAAGAGCTGCACATTCGGGGCTGGGCGCTGTTGCTCAAACTTTGTCTTTTCCATCAACGGAAGTTGTATTTTGTCAAACCACCAGGGGGAGTAAATCCCAGGGTTACCAGAACTTCCAACCTTGGAAGGAAGCTGGGAGTTTTCAGGACCAACTGGCCTCAGGACTCAGTTGTAGCTTCCTCCTCCAGCTTTCCAGACGCCTCTTGGACCGCACATCAGCAAAACTGGAACCAAGTCAGTTAACAGAAACTGTTCGACAGAATCATTTCTAAACGATGCCCTGAAAAATGTCAGGTTTTCAGAAATAACATATTGACCATTTCCAGCAAGAGCCTTGTGGTAGGAGCAAAAACTACAGGTGCTTAAATGTAAAAATTACCAGGATTTAACCCTTCGTCCTGACCCACTCAAAACAAGGCTCTGCCCTAGAGGCTTACATTTCATTGAGAAAGGGTCCCAAAACAGGACATGACACTTCCAATTTGGCATCCCTGATGGAGGCAGCACAAGGTAGTCAGGAGCAAGCAGTGAAAAAGACAACAGAAACCCCATCTGGTGGGCAAACAGCCAACAGAGGAGATCGGTTCCATTTTCCAGTAAGTATTTTGAGGAATCAAGTATCAGACCTTGGATTTTTATTTGATCCTTCAGTGCACCTCTGCTTCTAGAGTAGTTTAGTAAAATTAAAAAGTACTCTGCCAAGTATTTGACATAAATTCTTTGTAAAGGAGCAGGTCAAAGAGCTGGACGGAGTCTGGAAAATTCTCAGGATCAGGCAGTTTGGTTGGTAAAACATCAGTGAATGGGAACTTCCCCCATGCCTGCAGTGACAGCCTTACTTCAGTGACAGACGGAAATCTAAAGCAAAGAAAGGAAGGGATCTGAATATTCTCAAGAATACACAGAAGTGGATCTGCCCATTCATTCATTCATTCTTTATCAAATGCACTGAGACCTGCCACACACGAAGTCCTGTGCCAAGTACTGGGACACTGGGCTGAGCAGGATGACAGCAGCTCTGCTCCGGTAGAGTTTACGGAGGTGTAAGGACAAGCATTAACAGGGCTTCCCGAGGCTAATTAGCTCACGATCACTGTGACGGACACTGTGAGTGAGAAGTCACAGCTGCCATGGGAACATTGCCTCAGGGGACTCAGCTGGTCTGGGAGATCAGAGGCGCCTTCACAAAAGTGACGTTTCAGCTGAGGACCGATAATAAAGCGTGAGGTGGGTGAATGGTGTGCTGGTGTGTGTGTTGGGGGTGGACAGGCAGGAGAAAGGGGGATGTTCTAAGCTGAGAACAGCCGTCAAAAGCCTGAAGTGGGAAAGGCTGGGGCGTGGTCCGAGGATGCTGAGAGCAGCCCAGCATGGCTGTGACATAAAGACCCGGGAGAGGGTGGCCACTATTCGGGGCCACATCAAGTGTGATCACATGAGACCAGAGGTTAGCAACCAAGACGATTTTGCCTCCCGCCCCCCACCCCTACCAGGGACATTTGGACTTGTCACAACTGGGGAGTGGGCTGCTACTGGCATCTGGTGAGCTGAAGCCAGGGATGCTGCCAAACACCCTGCAGCGCACAGGGCAGCCCCACAACAAAGAGTTATCTCGCTCAAGATGTCAGCGGTGCTGAGGTGAAGCCCGGTTTTATAAAAAGGATGAGGAGTCACTAAAGGGTTTTAGGCTGAAAAGTTTGGTGGTGAGATTTGTTTCCAAAAGATCACTCTGACTTCCTCGTGGGCCGATGGGGGAGAATCCCTAGTGTAGATCTAAAAGGCTCTGCTGGGATGGAATATTGTGGCAGGAGATGTGACCTGGCCTTGGGGAATGTCCATATGGATGGAGAAAAGTGAATGAATATGAAAGATACTTAAAAGAATAAATCAATGGAATTGGGTGACAGAATAGTCGAGGCAAGTATCTTAGCTCATGCTCCCTCAAGCAGCGGAGCCAGAAGCAAGGCTTCAATGCCAGTGCTTTATTTGGATGGCACAATTCCAGGACAGCAAGAGGGAGGGACGGGGAAGTAAGGCAGAAGGATGGGAAGCAGGGTGTTTCCACCTAGACCACTGCTTCTGATGAACTGTGATGAGGTAGAGATGGTCACTGAACTGGCACCCCTGCGGCCACGCAGGGTATCTGTGGGTGGGCTGTCAGAATAACCGCACCTCAGAAGAGTCCACTAGAGAGGGGGAAGAGAATGTATCTTCTCTCTCCTCTCCTCACTGTTCAAAGTTTCCTCCTGGGGACATTGTTAAACATGTCTGCAAATTCTTTTGACATTTCTCTCATCATGAGGCTGGGGACTACATCCTCATTGTGAATCTGGACCGGCCTTAATAACATAGCCAGGAGAACGCAGCAGAAGTGATGCTGTAGGACTTCCAAGGCTGGGTCACAAAAAGCCACACGGCTTCTGCCTTGCTCCCTGGAGCACCTGTGCTTGGAGCCCTTGGCTGTCCTGGAAGGAGTTGACAACTCTAAGGCCACCGTGCTGGGAAGAAGCCCAGGCCACACAGACAGCCGACATGTGGGGGCTCTGCCCGACAGCTCCAACCACACACCCAGCCAACCGCCAGCAAAAACTGCCCGACCTGCGAGTGAATATACTTTCAGATGATTCCAGCCCACGACCGTAGTCACTCGTAGCCGTGGGTCTCCCAGCTCTAGCCTCAGACACAGAGGAGCAGACACGCCAGCCCTTTTGTACCCTACTGACCACATTATCCACAAATCTAATTAAATGGTTGTTTTAAACCCCTTAACTTTGGGGTGATTTGTCACATCCGAGCAGTCATTGGAACACCCTCATTACAAGTCAATGACTCAACCTTCCAGGTTGCATCGTTTGGTCCCTCTAACATCACCCCATGCACAGCAGTGTGGCACTTCAGACTGAAGCCAGGGACACCAGGAGTATGGCCAGTGGTCCTCAGATGGGAGACTACAGATACCCCACAGAGAGCCAGTCAGCCGTGGCAGAGCCACGGTACAGCATGTGGCTGAGGACTCAGGAGACAGCTGAGGTCAGGAACACTGGGCACAGTGCACTAACATGTCTGATAAAGGGGGAAGGTAGAGGGAAGGCAGGAGTTAAAATTCTTACATTTCTGGCTTCTGACTTGAGCAATCAGGTAGATTAATGATTTTAATTTAAATCATTAGTGCAATTGACTTGAGAGAGGAATTGGGTAAAAGGAGGAGGTTCAGTTCAAAGTGTCTGTGTGTCAATGGCAATAAGTAGCAGCCCAGGGCACCAAAGATGGTCCAGGTCATGGATCTTAAGGCTCCAGGGCTCCAAGAGGGCTCAGAGCCTGTCCCTGAATCTTATTCCCCTTGTGATGAGTATTTTTCAGGTCTTTAGTCGACATCTTTGTCCAACTGAATCATGTATTTGAAGGATAGTGTGTTAGGTAAGACAGATGTAGCCCCCAGGAAAGAACAACATGGCTCCCATAAGAGCCACCATATGTAAACAGACGCCTATCTCTCAGGGCTAGCAGGAGAGAGACCATCAGATTTACTTATTTTTGTTTTTAATGTGTGGGGAAAATATTTTAGTTACCTTCAAATAAGGTTGACATCCTTATTCAGCCTGCAACGCTCCTCTTTCTCCTTCGTCTTACTTTTAACCCAAATTGCAAATGTTCTACATGTGCATAACATTAGCCTGTTTCACATTACCTGTTTAGAGAATTGGTGCCTTTGATGGAGGTTCTTGTCAATGTTGCTTTAGTTCACAGACTTATAATATTCCTAGACCTGGAGGAGATTTCAAAAAGAAAAACTGCAAATAATCACCAGTGCCTGGATGCCTGAGGTGATGGGAGCCCACCACCTCCTGTCCCTGATCACCGGTAGGCAGGCTCCTCTTCTGAAACAAGAAGTCAAGGTCAGGTCTGAGGACACCGGCTCCGATTCCTGCCAGTATCCCAGCCTCCACTGGGACTCCTGCGACCCATTCCCTCCTGCTCTCCCAACACACAGGCTCAGGTTCTCCCAAACCCCTGTCCCCCAACCCTTCTGCTAAAATTAAAAAGGCAGTGACTGCAGCAGTACTAACTTTTGATTATTTACAAAACCATGTAAGACAGGAAAAGACAAGGAGGAGTGAAGAAAAGGAGGGATGATGCATTTCCTGAGGCACCACGTTCCTGTTCTGAGGACCTTTATCACAATGAATCCTTCCAAAATCCTATTGGTATTCGTCACCTATATTTTCTACAGATTCATTAACTTGCCAAAGATTAGGCAGTTAATAAGATGCAAAGCCAGAGTTCACTTTTAACTCCAGTCCAGTGCTCTCCAATACCCCACTCTTCCCTAGAGTCTGTGTATCCACCCTTCGATTACTGTTAAAGAACAGAAGGCGTTTGGGGGAGACCAAGCCATGTGCACAAGAACCACTGTACCTCTCCCTGAGCGCCACCAGATGGCGCAGTGAGAGGCTACAGTCCTACTTTTTATCCGTGCGCTTGGCGAGACAGACAAGCGTGGGGGAGAACAGCTGCAGCGAGAGTGTCAAAACAGAGTTCTATTTAGGAAAGCGGAGCCTTCTGCCTGGCCCTGTTTCCCACCGGGATCCTTGGTTGGCTCTCCACAGACTATAAATGAATTTGCTTTTTTCTTCCTTCCCCATCCTACTGCTAACCCACATCTCTGATTCTATTTTCTCTCCACCCCTGACACAGGGGCACGATTCCCACCCACATCAGGGAATATACCATGTCCTGAAGGGAGAGGGCAACAGCCAGGCTGGGTGCTGCCGAGTCGGGGCCTGCAGTCAGTCCCCATGGCGACTGGTGGGCCATTTCCCACACACATCCTTCCCACCGACCCAACATTCACGCACATCACAGCGTTCACAGGACGCAGACATGCCCATCCACGGGGCCTGTCTCAGCCTACACAGCTGCCCTAACAAAGTATCACAGCTCTGGGGGCTGGAAGTGAAGATCAAGGTGAGGACAGTTTGTGTTTCTTCTGAGGACTCGCTCCTTGGCTTGCAGATGGCCTCTGCCTCCCTGTGTCCTCACACAGTGCTTCTCTGTGTGCATCCCTGGTCTATCTGTGTGTCTTACTCTCTTCTTATAAGGACGCCAGTCAGATTGGATTAAAGCCCAGGCAAGCAGCCTCATTTTATTGTCTCTGTGTGTGTGTTACTATTCTTTTCTTGTTGAGGTGTGTTTGACTTACAATATTGTGTTACTTTCAGGAGTTCAGCAAACTGATTCGGATTCTTTTCCATTGTAGGCTATTACAAGATATTGAATGTGGTTCCCTGCGCTGTACAGTAAATCCTTGTTGCTTATCTATTTTATGTATAATAATTTATATCTGTCAATCCCATACTCCTATTTTATCCCTCTTCCCACTCCCTTTTCCCCCTTTGGTAACCACAAGTTTGTTTTCTATGTCTGTGAGTCTGTATCTGTTTTGTATATAGATTCATTTGTATTATTTTCAGATTCCACATATAAGTGATGTCATATGTTTGTCTTTCTCTGTCTGACTTACTTCAGTTAGTATGATAATCTCAAGGTCCATCCAGTATTGCAAATGGCAATATTTCATTCTGTTTTCTGGATGAGTAATATTCCATTGTATAAGTATACCACATCTTCTTTATCCATTTATCTGTTGATGGACACTTAGGTTGCTTCCATATCTTGGCTATTGTAAATAGTGCTGCTATGAACACTGGGGCACATGTATCTTTTTCAGTTAGAGTTTTTGTCTTTTCCAACACTATTTACAATAGCCAAAATATGGAAGCAACCTAAGTTGTTCTTGGGTCACCTGGTCCCCCAAGCCCCCTTTACTGCAAGCCTCTAAGATAACGCTCTTAAATTCATATAGAGTGAATGTCTATGCAGCGGTGCAGCTCTTTCACAGCCCTTGCCACCATGAAGATCCCACCTGTTATCTCCTATCAAGGTATTTTCCTGAAAATAAAAAAGCTATCAACCTGTTAGAGGAATTCTGCTCCTTCCCCCAAATACAGAATTGCAGCAGGCATGGAATTATTCTAATGAAGCAACTTGATCACTTTCCTCTTACCCAAGATATAATGACATCACACAAGCGACAGTGTTTAAAATCTGAAAAGCACTTTTCTAATTCAGATTTAAGAGGAGAGAAATTTTTATGTGCAACCTGACAACCTAGTCTAGTAAGGAGATGATCCAAGAACCAAAGATCCATTTGTCTGCAAGCCAGGCCCCAGGTATGCAAACTTGGGGAAAGCAGATTGTGACTAAATGCAGTGCTCAGTTGAATGCATGCTCAAGTGAATGAAGAGTGCATAGGTGTGTATGACCTCGTGACTGATAATAACAAATACGTGTTTGGTCTTCTGGCACAGAGCTCCTAAAACTCTTGGAATTTTCTAGCTATAAGAGCAACAGAAGCATCTTGTATTACAATATTTAGTCTTTTGGCCTCAGATCCTGAAATAGCTCCGGAGCCATAAAGGTAAAACAGTGTCCTATTATTCATAACGAACCCTTCAGCCACACCCGAGTGTGTATCAATGGTGGGGGGGGGGACTTTTGTAAAGCCCCTAAGGATGGGGGCTGGTTGCCAGGAGAACCAACCATGTGATCAGAGGTTTGGAACTTTCAGCCCCTCCCCCCCACTCTGTGACCTCTGGGGAGGAAAGAGGGGCTGGGGATTGAATTAGTTACCAGTGGCCAATGATTTAATCAATTGTGCCTATGCCAGAAGGAACTCTAATTCAAAAAGATACATGCACCCCAATGTTCATAGCAGCACTATTTAGAATAGCCAAGACATAGAAACAACCTAAATGTCCACCGACAGATGACTGGATAAAGAAGCTGTGGTATATTTATACAATGGGATACTACTCAGCCATAAAAAAGAATAAAATAATGTCATTTGCAGCAACATTGATGAAACTGGAGATTGTCATTCTAAGTGAAGTAAGCCAGAATGAGAAAGAAAAATACCATATGATATCACTTATATGTAAAATCTTAAAAAAGATAAATGAACTTATTTACAAAACAGAAACAGACTCACAGACATAGAAAACAAGCTTATGGTTACTGGAGGGGAAAGAGGGGGAAGAGATAAATTGGGGGTTCTAGATTTGCAGATACTAGCTAATATACATAAAGCAGATAAACAACAAGTTTATACTGTATAGCATAGGGAACTATATTCAATATCAACCTATGGTGAAAAGAATATGAAAATGAATATATGTATGTTCCTATATGACTGAAGTATTATGCTGTAAACCAGAAATTGACACAACGTTGTAAACTGACTATACTTCAATAAAAAATTAAAAATAAATCATGCCTATGTAATGAAGCCTCCATAAAAACTCAAAAGGATGGGGTTCAGATCACTGCTGGGACAGTGAACGTGTGGAGGTACAGGGGGAATGGCACTCCCAGAGAGAGTCTGGAAGCTCTGTGCCCATTCCTACATACTGCTATATGCATCTTTTCCATCTGGCTGCTTCTGACAGATCTTTTTATAACAAACTGGTAACCTAGGAAGTGAACTGTTTTCCTGAGTTCTGTAACCTTCTCTAGCAAATTAATCGACCTGGAGGAGGAGGTCATGAAAACCTCCAACTTACAGCCGGTAGGTCAGAAACACAGGTGACAACCTGGACTTGTGATTGGCATGGTGTGGGGCCTGGTGGACAGTCTTGTGGGACTGAGACCTTACCTGTGAAATCCGATCCTAGCTCAAGATAGGGAATGTCAGAATGGAATTGAATTGTAGTACGCCCAGCTGGTGTTGCAGAATGGGTCAGTGTGGAAATAAACCCACATCTGGTGTCTGAAGTGTGAAAATGCAGACTCACAGAAGCAGGTGTTCCTTTACAGAGTAATGCAAGGAGATGGTTAGAAGGCAGTTTTTAGCCATCTCAATAAGAACCTTTCGGGTTTGTGGTGGA
Source organism: Camelus dromedarius (assembly GCF_036321535.1). Classification (NCBI taxonomy): domain Eukaryota; kingdom Metazoa; phylum Chordata; class Mammalia; order Artiodactyla; family Camelidae; genus Camelus; species Camelus dromedarius. Next base: position 24,077,606 of record NC_087436.1, read on the forward strand.
AGCCAGGCTAGGCTGGATATGAAGGGAATTGAAAAAATGGATAAAACAAGTGTGAGAAGCTGAATGTGAAAAGAAGTAAGACAGTGTGGTGGCCGCTTGGTTCCAGCACTCCGTGTTACCATCCGTTCTCTGCCCTGCAGTCTAGTTATTTTACACTCATCACACCTGGAGGGGACTCTAACAAAGGGCACCTCCCACACAGCCAGTTCTCCACACCACCCCCTGCCCTGCCCAGATTCCTAAAGCAGTGCCAGCTATGCCCTTTCCTGAGTAAATATTTTGATAAGAGTTTTGTGGAGAGAAGTAAAAAGGACAGGCCTGCTAAAGTGAAAAGAAGCAGATGTGTTACAGACTGAATGGTATGCCCCCTAAATCCAGATGTTGAAGCCTTAACTCCCAATGTGACTGACTCTATCTGGAGATAGGACCTTGAAGTAGGCGATCAGGTTAAATGAGGTCATAAGGGTGGGGCCCTAATCCAATAGGACCAGTGACCTCACAAGAAGAGGCAGAGGCAGGAGGAGTTCTCAGGCACAGAGGTAAGGTCATATGAGGACACATGGGACGGCGGCTGTCTGCAAGCCAGGAAGAAAGGCATCTTCAGAAACCAACCCTGCCAGCATCCTGCTCTTGGACTTAACGCCTCCAGAGCTGTTAAGTCACCCAGCCTGTGGTACTTTGTGATGGCAGCCCAAGCAAACCAACATAGGGAAAAAAATTAATAATAATAAATATATAATAATAAAGGGGGGAGTTTTGTCTAGGATACTGAACCTAGATTTCTCTTCATAATTTTGCAAAGCTCTGGCTCTAGGGGTAACGGGAGAGGGGAGGTGTGACAGATGTGGCTTTGTCACATAACAGAACACTGGCTCTCACCTGGTTAGCCCCCCCACCCACCCTCACACCTCCCCATTTGCTGTCCTCCAGCCCGTGGGTTTCTGGGGATGGCTGTCAGACGGAGACAAATACTCTGCATCCGACAAAAGCAGTTGTTTGTGTTGGGAGCTCTCCGCCTTTATCGTGGGTCACGTTACGGTCCTCTCAAAGTTTTGCTTAGTTTTTAAATACCCCAGTTTAGGTAACTAAAGTTTTCCACGGTGGGAGTCGTGGATTTTTTTTCCTTCTGATTTATGCCAGGATCAAAAGCAGCTTTAGAGTCTTCCCTGTGGTTATCGACCCATCGAGAGGCGCTCTGCCGCCAAAGGCCTCGCTGTGATCCAGGGAACGCCGGGGATTAGAGAGGATTCTGCAAGAGGCTTGAAGAGCTGCACGCAGCGTGGGGACCTCGCATCTCTCTTTGGAGGCACATAATGGACCCAGAGTGGTGTATCACTCACAGATTCCTTCCCCCTTCCCTTCGTTTCTAACCTTAGGGGGAGACATGCATTAATTAGTTAAACAGTTGAGCCACTCAAAGGCTTCTTTTCAGCTGCACCGCTCACGTGGCTGCCTCTTTTATGGCCAGCAGGTCCCTGCTGCCAAGGGTGGGCGACGGAGGGCAGCCTTGCCAGGAGTGCTTGTTTAAACAAGGCCAATTTCCAGCCTACTTTGCAATGCAAATGCTTATAAGAGCATCTCGGCTTGCTCCTTAAAATTAGATGGAATAAAGACGCTATGCAGGGACGTGGCTTGCTTCGTATCCAGCCTTTTCTTCTTATGGCTAAAACCAGTTCATACTTGGTTTTGCTGTGTTGAGAGTTTATAGCACAAGGAAAATCACTTTGTTCTTCAGGACCAAGAGTTTAAAATAGGAACCATTTAATGTTGTCATTGGTTTACATTTATTTAGAATAGGGTCTTTTAAATGGGTCTCCTTAAAACCGTTTGCCTTGGAAATGTTATTTTTATGTGCACAATTCCAGGCTCCCTGGGCTTCTCCGTTCATCATCGGGGCATCTTGCTTTCAGAGACCTGCAGGTGGTAAACGGGGTCTTACTTAGCATTTCTGTGTCTGGCCAGGTGCCTGCCAAGCACACAGTAAGCACTCACTAAATAATTTCCTTGGTGAATTATTCATGGTGCAGTTGCATTAATCTTTTATCTTAGACTAATTCACACTCTAAAAAATGTTGGTTTGGCCATTTCTGTAAATCTTTTCCACAAATGGGCATTTCCCCTGTATTCACTGCATTATTAGCAGTTCAACCAAAAAGTGTTACCATGTGCTAGACAATGTTCTTCTCTGGTTAACTTAATTTTTTAAATTAACTTAATACCCATGAATATTACCAAGATGCCGATCTACTCACAGTTCTTCTAGCAGCAATTCTCAAACTCTTAAGAATGGTGAAGAACATAGTTTTGTCTCTGGAGCTCAGAAACACTTTTATGGGCGAAATAGAAGATGGTAAGAGACTAGCAGCATTATTTACAATAGCCAAGATGTAGAAGCAACCTGAATATCCATCAACAGATGGCTGGAAAAAGAAGATGTAGTGTATATATACAATGAAATACTACTCAGACATAAAAAAAAAAAGAATGAAATTTTGCCACTTGCAACAACATGGATGGACCTGAAGGGCATTATGCTAAGTGAAATAAGTCAGACAGAGAAAGACAAATACTGCATGAATATCACTTATATGTGGGATCTAAAAAATAAAACTAGTGAATATAACAAAAAAGAAGCAGACTCACAGATACTGAAAACAAACCAGTGGTTACCAGTGGGGAGAAGGAAGAAAGAGGGAAGGGCATGACAGGGTAGGGGATTAAGAGGTACAAACTACCCTGTATAAAACAAATAAGCTACAAGGATTTACTGTACAACACAGGGAACAGAGCCAATATTTTACAGTAACTATAAATGGAGTATAACTTTTAAAATTGTGAATCACTATGTTGTATGCCTGAAACTTACATCATATTGTACAATTACACCTCAATAAAAAAATAATTTAAAAAAAACAAACAAAAATAGAAGGAAAAAAGACAGTAAGAGGTAACCATAGAGTGGACAACAGGAGCCCTGGGACCTCCCATTCATTCTTTTACTCACACATTGACACAGGCATTGACTGAGATTCAGCCCTGTCTTGAGAAGCCCACAGCTTAGAAATATAAACAAGCCAGTGATTACAGGGTAAAATGATAACAAGGGACATTTTCATAGGTTTTTTATTTATTAAATGTCACCCTTTGGTTGGCCCAGAAGGATCTTACATATGAGCTGGGAGGCAGCAGACACTGGTACTCAGCTGAGTCAGTCTTAAGCATCAGAGCCCTTGGTCCTGGTGGCCTCACCCCTAAGGTGAGCAGGAGGTAGGTCAGCGGAGCCACAGTACCATAGGGTGTGTGGTGACCAGGATCAAACACACGGCCTCCCACAGCGCACTAGCCAAACTCTCACACCTGGCCTTGGCTAGGTTTCCAGGAGCAGCTGCCTCCTTACCATTCCAAGAAAAGAAAAAAAAAAAAAAAAAAAAAAAAAAGAGGGGAGTAGGGCAGGTTACCTAAAAAGTCACTGTTTAGTTCAACCCTGGTCCATGCTGTGTGCTCAAGTCACCTGCTGTGTGGAAGAGGCACCACCACAGCAGACAATGGGGATGGGAAGAAAGCCAGCCTTGCTGGCAGGCCTTCTAATGCTCAAATATGAGGGTGACTACACCCCCCAGAACCTTACAGTTGGAGGCACGAAGCCTTCCAGTAAATTCATCTTGAAAGGCAATTCATCTTGGCCAAGTCCCTCAGAGACAAGTCTAAGGGAAGTCACAGTTGTTGGTGCAGCAGTAAAGACCTGGTTGAAGCTGGCCAGAACAGCCATGGGCTTGTGATCTTAACCATGGAGGCTTTGCTCCAGCTGTTCGGAAAACCTTTTGAGAGAATCAGGTGAAACACGCCCAAGCTGCCCTCCCTCTGTGTGCCCTTGTCGGGTTTCTCATGAAAGAAATGCAGCCAGCAGCAGCAGCATTGAGGGAAAAGACTCTGCACAAGCCAGTTTTCTCCATCCCCCACCCCGCTCCATCCCTCTCCCTCCATCACCTGACGAAGTCACCTTCTGTAATAAACTGCCTTTCATTCCTGCCACCTTCAATATGGCTCTGTAGCATGTGGTGAGGGGCTGAATTACCAAGAGAAGCAGAAGAATTCAATTCAAAGACAGGACAACGTGTGCTTGACTGTGCCAAGGGTCTCCCTTCCCCAGAACAAGACAGCCTTAGCGTTCCCTACAGCTTGACTGAGAACTTTAAGACATGTTTCTTTCTCACCTGCCTGTGCTTAGCCCATATTCATTAGAAAACTTGTAATTACAAATTTTCTCTGACCCTTTGAGATGTATGTATATCTTTGCAAAAGCCTCTTACAGTCTCACAAGGTAGGAACGTCCTTCTCTAGGACCTGGGGATCGTCTCTGAATTATAATCATCAGAGGAGATAACTTCTCTCTCTCTCTCAGCCTCTGAGGGAAGGGAGGAGCCTAACATGAGAGGAACACCTTGCTCCAAGTTGTAAAACTACTTTCTGCCTTAAAGATAGAAGTTTATGAGCAAACACAGCCCCCTGATGTCCTCTGGTAGTTTTCCACTACCTCACCCCAGCCTTTAAAAACCCTTCTGCCCTCTGATCCCCAGGAGCTGAGTTCTGGCCTTTCTCCCTTATTGCAGTAGCCTTGAATCAAGTTTCCTGGGCCTGTTTAACTTTGCCTGGTGCGATCTTTGCTTTGACACCCCTCTCCTCACCCCTCCAAAATCTGTCTCATTCCACTGCAGCAGTGGCTCTCAGACTCGTGTGTTTCAGAATAACCTGGAGAGCTTGTTAGAACACAGTGTCTGAAGCAGTCGGCCTGGATTCATTTCCAACGAGTTTCCAGAGAAGACAAGGCTGGTCCAGAGACCATGCTTTAGCCTGTTTTTTGCACAGACTGCCTTTACCCCCTGAGGCCCCTGGAGTTCATGGTGGCCCCAGTACCCTGTCCTGTAATAGGGTCATTTCCAGAGCTGATGGAGATGCTTTCTTTCCCACAATCTTCTCCCTCTCTCTCTCTCTTTTTTGTTTGGCTTTTTTGTTTGTTTGTTTGTTTTTGTTTTTTGAGAGGAGGTAATTAGATTATTTACTTATTTGTTTCAATCGAGGTACTAGGGATTGAACCCAGGACCTTGCACATGCTAAGCATGTGCTCTGCCACTGAACTACACCCTCCCCTCCACCTCTCTTTTTAATACTTGCTCCTCCTTTACTCTCTGGCTTTATTCCTCCCCCCTTCCCTCTCCTTCAACTCCCAGATCACAGTAATTCTCTTCCAATTAGCCTTCCCCTATGAAAAAAAAAAAAAAGTAGCCTGCTGCTCCTTAGGGTAGCTGTTAATCCTTCTATGTTCAATCCAGGCTGTAGTTGTTTTTGTTCGTTTTTTAACTGACAAATCCTTCTTGGGGCCCCCTTGGCACTCTGCTTTCCTGGGGCTGGGGGAAGGGGCTTCCCTCAGACTCCCTGGTTACCTAGCAACTTGTCTCCTTTCTGACAAGTCCCCGCCCCTGCGGAGATGCCAGCTGATGTGCACACACAAAGGGAAAGTGACACCACTGCGCCTCTTCCCCCCTTAGAAGGCCTCCCTGTTCATTAGCACTGTGATAAGTGGCTGCTATGGGCAGCCGCCCGCCCCATGCCCTCTCCCCGATTAAGCCAGCCATGCTGCCCTCCCAGGGATCTTGGAGTGATAGCAGCCTGTCAAGTTCCTGAGACCCTGGGTATGTACTGGGAATTTCAGATTTAATCCCTAATTACATCCAGCCCATCACCTCTGTAATAGGAGCCATAATAGCCTTTTCATTGTTGTCTTCAAGTCAGTGGGGCCGCATGGAAAACGATATCTATGTTCACGCATATCTTCTATTTTATTGCTACCTCCTCTCCTTACACTGCAGAAGGAAGGGGGCTCTGCTTCTCCCCTGCAAAAGTCTTTATGAAAGAAGCTGTTTGCTCACCACCCTTCAAGGCCTCCGCCCCCAACCATCCTTTGTTTCTTCTTTACACATTCATGAATTAACTGCTTTGGGCCCAGGATTGGTAACCGACTTTAATTTATCACCGAAGATAGAGATGCCCCCAGATCACACTTGTAGAGGAGAAAGTTGGTTGATCCTGGACCAACTGAGGAAGGAAGGTTTCTCAACCTCACTTTCTGTAATCCCGAAATAGACAGTAGAATAGCGGGATAAAGGAGCAAGAAAGAGAAAAACAAGTTCTACTCTAAAAAAACAAAAAAGCTGTTCATAGCGGTAATAATTATAATAGACAAAAATAGTAAGTTACGCACATGTCCAATAGATGAATGCCCAAGTCAGTATAATAACACAGCAGATTATTAGATTGATTTTATAAATGGTAGGCCATTTATATGGACCACATCAATCATCGGGATAAATATGTCTTATATATTTGAATATGCATAATCCATGTAACAGATAAATATATGTGATATATATTTGTATACCCAGTAATTCAGGGCAAAAGAATCCAAGAGAGCTTGAACAACTGGCTAGATATATGCAAAAATATTTGTAACTGTTCAGAAAAATTAGAATATGTGAAAACAGCAAAGGAAACCATAAGCAAAACAAAACAACAACCTACAGAATGGGAGAAAATATTTGCAAAAGAGGAGACTGACAAGTGCTTAATATCCAGAATATATAAACAGCTCATACAACTTAATAACAAAAAACAAACAACCCAATCCAAAAATGGGCAGAAGACCTAAACAAGCAATTCTCCAATGAAGACACACAAATGACCAGCAGGCACATGAAAAAATGCTCAATAGTGCTAATTATCAGAGAAATGCAAATCAAAACTACAATGAGGTATCACCTCATACCAGTCAGAATGGCCGTCATTCAAAAGTCCATGAAAATTAATGCTGGAGAGGGTGTGGAGAAAAGGGAACCCTCCTACATTGCTGGTGGGAAACAGTTTGATGCAGCCATTATGGAAAACAGTATGGACATTCCTCAAAAAACTAAAAACAGACTTACCATATGATCCAGCAATCCCACTCCCGGGTATATATCCAGAAGGAACTCTAATTCAAAAAGATACATGCACCCCAATGTTCATAGCAGCACTATATACGACAGCCAAGACATGCGGGCAACCTAAATGTCCATAGACAGATGACTGGATAAAGAAGTTGTGGTATATTTATACAATGGAATACTAATTGGCCATAAAAAAGAATAAAATAATGCCATTTGCAGCAACATGAATGGACCTGGAGATCATCATTGTAAGTGAAGTAAGCCAGAAAGAGAAAGAAAAATATCATATGATATCACTCATATGTGGAACCAAAAAAAAAAAAAAAAAAAGGACACTCATCTACAAAACAGAAACACACTCGCAGACATAGTAAACAATCTTATGGTTCTTGGGGGAATGGAGTGGGAAGGGATAAATTTGGGAGTTTGAGATTTACAAATGTTAGCACTATATATGAAAATAGATTTTTAAAAAAGTTTCTTCTGTATAGCACAGGGAACTATGTTGAATATCTTGTAATAACTTGAATGAAAAAGAATATGAAAACAAATATATGTATGTATATGCATGACTGGGACATTGTGCTGTACACCAGAAATTGACACATTGTAATTGACTGTACTTCAATTAAAAATAAATAAAGAATATGTGAAAAGATATGAATAGTATAGAGGTGCATAGTCCATTATGGTAGCCAATAGCCACATGTAGCTACCGAGTATTGGAAATATGGCTAGTCTGAATTGACATGTGTCATAAGTGTAAAACTGCATTCAAAGACTTAATATGAAAAAAATATTAAAAATCTTATCAATAATTTTATGTTGATTATGTGTTAAAATGGTTATATTTTTAATACACTAGGTTAAATAAACATTTCATTTAAATTAATTCCACTTGTTTCTTTTTACGTAATGTGTGGTTACCAGAAAATTTTAAATTATGTATGTGGCTCTCATTTGTGGCTTGTGTTATATTTCTGTTGGCCCATGCTAAGTTTAGAATTTAATGTTTATTAGGACTTTTTTAAAATAAAATTGCTAAATTTCTTGTTCTGTTTATATTTATAAAGTGTATGAGGTCTGGAATAGGGAGTAATTTGAAAGCAATATTTCCACAAAGACCAGTTCTATGGCTGCGTTCTCCATTCTACAGTTGACTTTCGACAAATACGGGAGACTGTGGCTTCCCTGAGAAGATGGGAAGGAGTGAGGTGTGGAGGGAGGGGAAGGAGGCCTGGAAAGGAGAAGAGGAAGGCCATGTACTTAAGAGATGACAGGGTTATTGACAACTAAATGTTCAAAATATGAATAGGTGGCCTCCTTCTAAGATGTCACTTGTCATTCTGGAGAAGGCTTCTTTCCCAAACCAACTCTTTCCTACTGGCCTGTCAGCTTGACCTCCTGGAGTTGAGATGTGTCCTTCTATCTATTGTCATCAGAGGAAGAACAGATTCATTAAGCTAAAAGTAAATTATATTTCTTGGTGTGCAATTTACTATTTTGGTCATTTATGTGTTTGGTTTCACTGTTAGACCTCTTTCCTTCAGGACAGTTTGTTGACCGAAGGTCTGAATGGGAGTGGGTGGAGGTGGTAGAGTGGTGAGCAGAACACTGCTGGTGCTGAGGATGGAGCAGAGGCACCGAGGGCCCCAGGGAAGGGGACATGGCAGAGAAATGAGATGCTCACCTACCTAACCAATCTTTAGCTACAACTATTCATGGGTGTGTGACCAGGATGTTCTAGCAGCTAGAACTGTCCCAGCATATGCTCTCACAAACCATTTGGGAGAGAAGTTAGTAGGAAAAACTAAGCGTATTCTACATTTCAGAGACTCTCCAGACTTAAGAGAGAATAATCCTTATATTCAGGCCTGATCCTAAGGTGGCTGCCTTGGGGGCCACTTTCATGGCTATGGAAAATGTCCCCCAAATTGACCCATGGTCATAGAAGCTCATTAAATTTGGAAGAATTACTTTTTATCCAACATAAAAAAAAATCAAAGTGTAACATTTCTTCTTAAGAAAAAGAAATTGTTATTCAACTACTACATCCCATTTGTTCAATAAACATTCATTGAACTCCTACCAGGTACCATTCACCCAGTTAATAAATACTAAACCTCCACTATGTAGAATATTGTATAGCTGAGACTCTAGACTCCAAAGACTGCCTGGATTCAAATCTTGTCTCTACTACTTCCTGTCTGGATGACTCTGGGCAAATTACTTGATCTCTCTGAGCCTCTTTCTTCATCTGTAAAGTGTAGTAATAATATGTCATTGTTACAATTAAATGAGCTGGAAAATACATGAAAAATACTTAATACATGAAAAACACCGCACAAAGTAGATAATATGTAAGTATTTTCTGCTATATGCTAGCCATTGTGATGGGGTAACAAAGATAAGCACAACACAATTTTTGCCCTCAAGGATACTCCATCTGAAGGATACTCCATCTGACAGCCTTTCCAACACATTACTTCATTTAACCTTGACAATCAGCCCAGGAGTTAGCACTGTTAATCTGAGGCTCAGGCAGACTAAACTACCTGCATGAGATCACACAAATAATAAATGACAGATTTAGAACTGGTTATTCTGACCCTAAATCCAGGCCTCTTTGCTCAATAGCATGCTGTCTTTCCAGTCTTTCTAAAGGAAAGTCTTAGCTCAGCCCATGAAGCAGAAGGCTCCATCCCCAACAGCATTACAGAGATATTTTCTTTGCTGCAGTATTAGTGTGTCTGGGGAACCAAGTAACAGGAAGTCCTGACTGAATTTGGCTTATACATTAAAAAAAAATTCTCTCACATTTTTAAGTTTCACTGTAGGTTGCTTCAGGGTTTGATGGTTTCATGGTATCACAAAGGACCCAGATTCACTCCATCTCTCTGCTCTGTCAAAGCAAATGGGATACCATGACTGGCCCTGCAAAACAATGATGTATCCCCGGATAGGAAATAGGGTTACCTTTACAGAGCATACGAGGGTGGACACAACCGCAGAATCAGAGCTTCTACTGCTGGTTGTATAGGCAGCCAACAGTTCAGTACAGGCAAAAACAAAGCCAAGTGACACCAAGTGTCATCAAGAGTAGCATTACTTTGACAACTAATAGAGTCCTCACCTCAATTTAAAAGCAAATCCCCAAATCAAAGTAGACTATAGATAAGTTAAAATGGGATGTCTATCACACCGTAGTGATGAGATTTTTAGTTTTGCCCAAACCTTGTTTATTTTGAGAGCTTGGTTAAGGGATCATCAAAACATACAAGTTGTCCTAACTGATTCAAATCTTTTAAAACAAAATTTGTGACTGCTTCCCCTCCGGGAGTGCTTTTTTTTTTTTTTTTTTTTTAATCAACCACAAAAAGACGGTAGAAGATAGTAAAATACAGAAAGAGATGTGTAGCAACCAAAGGGAAATGTTATCCTTCCTAGGAGACAGGATTTTATAGGATTCCTGGATCTTTTTTGTATCTGATTGTTGAAGTCTTGACAGCTTTTCAATTGAGGAACACGGTCATGTCTGTTAAACTAATTGTAGCTGTTCACTCCACTATATAATTTTACAACATTTTGGCTTCAAATAGAATGGCTTCAATAAACATAAAGCAGACTGACACATCCCAGATTTCTGCAGTTTATTTTACACCAAGAAATTACATTTAGAGATTTCCAGACACATGCTATAAATGAAAATTCAACAGGAAGTTTCTTTCACTTCCTCTAGATCTGACCTACATTTCAAAAATATATGAGTGGGCTATAACCAGAAACTTCTCTCGCTGCCATTATTCACGCTGTGTTTTCTGAAGAATTTTTTTCTCCTCATTGACTCTAATGGCCCTTGAGGGAACTGTAGACTTCGGGAGTCCTTATGCAGCCCTAAGTGAAATGGCAGGTGTTATCAATGGGGATGGCCACATGGTACAGCCCTGGGCCAACTACATCCACCAGATTAACCAGAAAAGTCAGACCTCTGTGCTTTTTCATGGAATGGTTGAAACCCATGGCTTTTTCATCTATACAACCTTAGATATTTTTAGTGTGAGCAGCCATTTGGTGGCTACACCTTCCTCAAATCTATGCCACCCACCTCTCTACAGGAATCAGTGTGGTGATAAATTAGATTCAATACGTGTGGCATTGCTGGCTTTTTAGCAAATAGTGCCATCTAAAGTCAAGACCTTGTTTAAAAAAAGCTAAGGCCCGTAATATACCAACTTACATAGATTTTATTTTTCTCTAGGTTACAATATCAACACAGAGAATTCCCACACCTCCTCTAACTCTTAAGAGTTCTGGAATTCAGTACAGGAGTCTGGTGTCGTCCCTGGGCAGATATGTGTGGCTTTGTGCCCGGCAAAATATGTGCTTCAAAGAAGCCTTTCTTTCCATTTCAGAGTGGCTTCCACAAGGGAGCTGGATAAGATGCTTACAGCAGAGCAACCACTGCCCTCCACATCCTGGGTAAACTGCCAGGAGACATGCAGGAAAGGGGGAAGCCAGCTAAGCGATAATGTGTTGATTCACTTTAAAGATCTAAAGCTGAAGAGGAATTCGGTGCGGAGTGAGGAAGTTAGAGGCACTTCCGTCTTTAGCAGGGATTTAAAACTCAAAGGCATCCAGGAACCAGACAGGTAATATAAATTGTCAAGTGGCGAAACGAAGCCAATAGGAAGTGACAAGGACTGGGGTAAGTGAGAGAGTACAAGACCCTGCCTAAGGGCATTCAAATTTTAAAAGTTAAAAAATGAAAACAAACAAGCAAACAAAAAAATTACTGCATATCCAAATAAAATGTGCCCTCCAGTTACTGCACATGATCTTATGTAGGACATCTAGGAAGAAAGTTGGTTTTTAAGATGGTGGGTATTTCTCCTTAAAAGCCAGACTCAACTTCTAATAAGGTACAAAGTATTGCATGTGCTGAAATTCATACTCAGTCTCGGGTTAAACAAGACATCGGTACACATACCTTCTCCCCTGGTGCTCATCCCCTAACAGCAGCAGCAGCACCCCAGTAACAATCACCAATGCTCCTCTAACCCTAAATATGTGCCAGGTGCTCCTCTAAGCACACATATTAATTCATTTTTTATACTCAAAACAACTTTATAAAGTGGATACTACTCATATTCCATCTTGTACATAAGGAAACAAAGGCTCAGAGTCAGTGCTCGTGGTTGGATTTGAACCAGGATAGAAGCTCAGTGCTTCTCTACTAAACTCAATACGATTTGAGCTTCAGGAGGATTTCAGTGGCTTCCTCGTGACCTGGGGATCATCCCTATACCAATCCGGTCATTTCACTGACTAGAAGTCTGAGCTTCAAACTTTTCTTTGAAACGCCTTTCACAGGAAGCAATGCATTGTCCCTCTCCATCCAGTACACATGGATGTGATGGTAACACACACAGCACACAAGGCACTCTCGGCTGTTCTATTCGTTTCTGTTCTGTACCATTTTTTTTTAATTGCTGGTCACAGACAATTAGATTGATTTCTGCAATTTGAAAATCACTAATAAAAGGATCTTTTCTCAGCCCCAGTACATATATGGTCAAATACTGATTGACGTGGCTGTCCAGAAAAAAAACCTCGTGAACATTGCCACTGCCGTGAGTTTCACCTCCCGAAGACAGGCATTAGCATACCAACAAAAGAGTGAATTACTGTCACTCTTTGCAAGCACAAACGCCTCTTTCACAATTGTCACAGTCAAAAAGCAATTAGTATACAAACAGCACAAAAGTTAAATGGTTTGTCCTTACAGCCTAATCTTACAATACCACCCTCTATTCAAACGCCGCTCAGTATATATCTAAGGCAACTGAATAAAAAGAATCCACTCTTTTTTCTTCCCTCTTTATTTTTCTTTCTTTTCTTTTCTTTCCTTCTTTTCTTTCTGTCTTGCCATTTTTCTTTCTTGCCTTCCTTCTTTCTCTTCGTCAGCCTTTAAGTCAACAAACAAGTATCGAGCGTCACCAAGACAGATACACACCCTGGCCTCAGGGAGCTGGCAATCCAGTGAAGGACTGAAACAAACTGGCAGCTCAGCCTAGACGTGTGTATGTTTGATGCCAGTTTGATTCCTTTTTCCTTTTTGTAATAAGTGACATACCAAAATATTTCTCAAGAGCAGTGCAATAAATATTTTCTGTCAAGACACCAGGCATCTAAAGTGAAGCCCAAAACAAACAAACCCACAGTACTTCTCATATATTCTGCTGTCTGCCCTGGAAAACGTTTGCCTGCAACCAAGACTGGAGAGGAAACAGGTGTTTGGTTTCATTTTTCATGAGCTTCTCGTCTGGTTCTCTGTGTCGGTTGCCTGTGATGATTATCTTGCCCTGAGTTTTATAGATATCCTTGCAACTGAGTCAACATATGTACATAAATCAGATACGCTGGTGGCGGGGTGAGGGGTGGGGAACTCTGTTTTCACCTAATGTCCAAATGATTGACGCCAAGCTATTTATTATCACTTACACTTTCCAGTAACTTGATAACCTAAGTTCTGAGTCCTCTGCTTAGCGAAAATTCCAAGGAGCCTATAGATAGTACAGCAAGTACAATATCACCCCCTGGATAGGAGGTGGCATATATTACTCTGGGTTAAATTTCACTGAAAAATGTTTACAAGTATAGAAAAAAGGGGGTTGGGATAGGAATCCAAGGAACTCCCTCATCTCCTTCAATCTGTGCTCCATGATAACCCCTCAATGAAGCCCATCCACATACACCCACTCCCAGCCCCCATTACACCTGCTCTATTTCATTTTTTTCCACTATATTTAATAACTTCCAACATACTTTATGACTGACTTATTTAATATATGTTTAGTATGTTAATTGTTGGTTGTTTATTGTCTTGGCCCCCACTGGAGGGTAAGCCCCTAATAGGACAGAAAGTTTCTTTGTTTTGCTTACTGATAATTACTAAGCCCAATCAGTGAACAAACACTTACTGATTGATTGATTGAATAAATTAATTAATTAAAGGAAGAATGCATCTATTGAGTATCTATTATGATCCATAACGCAAAGTATGGGCTTTGAAATCAAATTGCCTGTGTTCAACTTCCAGCAACTCTACTTATTAGCTGTTAGCCTGGGGCAAGTTACCTAATCCTCCTGGTTTCCTCAAGAACAATATTGGTAGGATGATGGTAATGCCTAGCTCTCAAAGACACTGTAAGACTTAATTAGGATAATGCTCCCTATCCAGAACATGCTAAATCCTCAACAAATGTTAGCTATCATTAGTGTGCACCTGGCATCATCATATCTCATTTTAATATCTCATTTTAATACAGGATCTTATTTTAATACAGGAGCCTGACACTGTATCTGTGGCGTTCCCCCGAGAATTATGCGAAAACTCATGGCCAATCTGGACATGACCTGAATATAACCCCCAATCTGGGGATCCTTGCTAAAACCAGAAGAGTCAAAGAACAGTCTTAGAAACACAATGAATTTTGCTGGAAAATAGGAGGTGTTGACTTTTCTTCCCTCCAAATAGCAAGGAATCAATTGACTAAACATTTTACCTGTGTACTACCAACCCAAATCAGGGGTTCCAAAGTAAAATTCATGTAGACACCAACAGAAATACGATTGTGCATACAAGGATAAATTTTCTTATAACAAAAATAAGTTGGTCAAGGGCACATTCCAGAAAGATTGTCCTTGTAAGCCTCTGTTTCAACAACTGATGAGAAAATCACATGCAGCCAAGCCATTTTCCATTCCCACTGGGCCAACACATAGAGGCCCAAATTCAAGTACTATTGCCAACTAAGACACACTGAGCTGCAGGGCCGAGTAAAATGTAAAGATTCTTATCATAAATGTCATTAACATAATGTTGTTAAGATAGCAACACTCCCCAAATTGATCTACAGACTCAATACAATTTTTATCAAAATCTCAGCTGCCTCTTTGTATAGAAATGAATGGACAAACTGATCTTAAAATTCATACGGAAATGCAAGGGACCCAGAATAACCAAAGCAATCTTGAAAAATAAGAGCAAAGTTGGAGGACTCAGAGTTCTTAATTTTAAAACTTATTACAAAGCCATAATAATCAAGACAGTGGTACTGGCATAAGGAAACACATATAGATCAAAGAAATAGAGTTGAGAGTCCAGATTTAAGCTCAAAGGCTAGAGAGCAACCCTGTGGCAGAAAAATTCTGATGAGGACCCACCACTGGGATGAGATGGCACACCCAAGAGTCAGATTCCAAGGTGAGGCAGACATCTGACTGGCTTAACCGGGGTCACTTGTCTGCTCCCAGGCTAAGAGAAGGCAGGGCTTCTAATTACAGGCCTCCCACCCGAGAAGAGATAAGTACAGATAGGAAAGTCAGAATATCGTTAAGAAAACTTAGTCTAGGCTTTCCCTAGATTCTAGACTGTTCCTATGGATTTCCAAGGAATAAAAAAAGTGGAAAAGCCTACTCTGGAAGGGATAAGGGTTTCCCACTCCTTCTTGTGTAGTTTCGCCATTATATATATATATATATCTATGCTGCTTTACATTTTTTTTAGTTCTGGTGCTTCTCTGCTTCACTTGTTCCCAAATCTTTTGCCACACTCTTTATTCTTTATATATATGCCTATCCCTGCCCCTCCCCGAACATCTTTACTACACCAGCCTCTCTCTCACACACACACACATTCATCCTACATTCTTATCACAGCAGCAAAAAGTTCATTAACTGCATGGATTTTTGATTTAGACTGAATGAACTTTGAATTCAAGTTTTGCTTTTTATTTGCTTGTACCCCTCAGGCATGTACCTAAACTCTAAGCTCATTTCCCTGTCCATAAAATGAGGGTAATACAAATACTGACCTCACAGGAGTCTTGTGATGTTTAAATGAGGTGTGTATACGATACTTAGCCCAGAGCCTGGCACAGTGTCAGTGCTCACTTAATGACGCACAGTAGCCGTGACTGTACTCTAAGACTGGTTTCATGCTGCTGAAGATCAGAGAAAGAGACACCCTGGCTTACCCACAGGAATTATATATGCAAAAAATAATTCCTTATTAAGGTAGAAATTTTCCTAGACATAGTATCTCCAGTGTCCTTGTACTGACCTGTCTTTGGATGCTCTTAATAAAAATACATGGTTCTATTAAATCTGTTGCTTTTTAAAGGGTGATTTTTAGGCTTGCATATAAAATTATTAAGGGGTAGAGAAGTATACACTGTGAAAGAGATAACAGAAGCGGGATTTCGCTTGGAAAAAAAGGCAGAGTGTGTGAAATTAATAGCTGCCTTCAATAAGGACATTAAAAGCTATTATGACGAGTATAGTGGTCAGCTCCCTTCCATTTCCACTAAGACAGAAATGAATTATGAGGCTTAACTGTGGCATTTAAAGTAGAGATTTAGCCAACTCTGGATTAAACACCCTTAAAAAAAGGAATCAAGGAATGGATAATGCAAACCAGTTTATAATGGAAAAAAACAGTTCGGCTTTGAAGTGAAGTCATTGACGTGTTAAGGGAACGTTTTTATGAAGACAACCATTGACTGTTATGCAGATTTCTTCCCCCTGCTGCATTCATTTATTGCACAGTTGACTGGACCATTTGGTAGACTATTTTTGGAAATTTTTTACGCTGAGACATCTTAATTAGCTTGTATCACAGTTTGAAAAAAAAAACAGGCCATCTTTATACTGGTTTGTAGACCTTCGTCAGCCAGAGGAGCACCGTTTCTAAAGTCAGGCCAGCCTCCTGGCACAGGGACTCCTTATTTTCAAAACCCTACTCCATGCAGGCTCCCGTCTTCCAGTGAAGATTTTGGCTCTTGATTTAAGCTCTTTGTCTCCACTCCATGACCTGTCAGCATCTTAAGTCACCTCAGGATCCACCATGATGACTAGAGTTCCTCACTTCATGGTCACACCCTTGACCTCATAGCAGCAGATCCACTCCTCCTTGGAAATCATACCTACCACAGTAACTTCTCACCCTTCCAACGGAGGCAGACTGGGATCTGGTACTTGGGACCCTTTATTGCAGTGCTTGTACCTAGACAAACATCTCTGGAAGCAACAGAATACAAATAAACTATAAGGGACTAAAAATAACTGTGTGCATGTGCAGTCGGGGCCAGTCAGGAACAACAAGATACAAAAAGACCAAAAACCCAATTGCCATTTCTGAGGTGTCAGGAGCAAAACCAGGCTACTAGGCATGATCCCTGCCCACAGCACCAGCAAGGGGGTGGGCAGACCACCTAAGCCACCCCTCCAGCCTGACCCTGGCCCCACCCGTACCCTCACCACATTTAAGGGACCAGCCCACGCCACCTCAGGGAGCGAGCAAGGGAACCTGTTACTTGTTTTCACTCCTTTGTGCTGCAGCAAGAGTCCAAATAAAGCCTTGCCTGAATTTCTCGTCTGGCCTCATCAATTTCTATTGATTACAGAATCCAGGAACCCAGGTTGGTAACACAACTAGCTCACTCAATTACTACACAGGTAACATCTCTTCGACCTCTGCAGCCCCATCTTGTTTCTTGAGTCAACTCTCTCCTGATCTCCAGAGTGACTGCTGCAAACCTCCACCTGCAATCCTTTCTCCTCCACAGCACCCTCAGCAGATCACCCCACCCCATCTGGTAGATGCTGCCAGAAAAGGACACCTGTAACATGTGCCACCAAATCATCACACCCATCTTCTTCCACCTTTCCCCTTTCCTCTGGTTACAATGGACAGGTCATCCTCATCCATCCTGTCCTCCTGGACCCTGAACTCTCCTCAACTACCTTCTCTGGGATGGATTCACTCCTCTTTTTCTCTTCAGTCTCTCCCTTTCTACAGACTCTTTCCATCAGCATTTAAACATATCCATTGTCTGACTGGATAGAGAAGTTGTGGTATACATACATACCACATTATGTGTGTGTGTGTGTGTGTGTGTGTGTGTGTGTGTATATACATATATATACATATACATATATATATAATGAAATACCACTCAGCCATAAAAAAGAATAAAACAGCGCCATTTGCAGCAACATGGATGGACCTGGAGATTGTCATTCTAAGTGAAGCAAGTCAGACAGAGAAGACAAATATATTACTTACATGTGGAATCTAAAAAAAAAAAATAGGACACAAATGAATTTATTTACAAAACAGAGACAGGCTCATAGACATAGAAACAAACTTACGGTTACCAGGAGGGAAAGGGTGTAGGGAGAAATAAATTGGGAGTTAAAAGTTTGTATATACTGATATATATAAAATAAATAAACAAAAAGGTCCTACTGTATAGCACAGGGAACTATATTCAATACCTTGTAATGGCCTATAATAAAAAAGAATATGAAAAGGAATATATATGTATAACGGAATCAGCAGATGGCCAAATTCTCACTGTCATCTCATGGCCTTTTCTTAGGAAGTTCTGATGTCTCTTCCTCTTAAGGCTACCAGTCCTATTGGATAGGGCTCACCATTATGACCTCGTTTAACCTGAATTACCTTAAAGGCTCTGACCCCCAACATGATCACAGTGGGTTTATGGCTTCAATATACAGATTTGAGGGGCACATAATTCAGTCCATAACAGGCCCGAAATGCAATCACATGCATCCTTATCATGTAGACACACAGAGAAGAGGAGGAGGCAATGTACCAAAGAGGCAGAGACTGGGTGATTCAGTCACAAGCCAAGATATGCCTGGAGCCACCAGACAAGGGACAGACAGGAACAGATTCTCCCTGGAGCCCTGGGAAGATGTGAGGTCCTGCCAACATCTAGTTTCAATTTCTGGCATCCAGAACTGTGAGAGAATAACTTTTTATTTTTCATGCCACCTGGTTTGTGATCATTTGTTAGAGGAGCCACAGGAAAAGAATCCATGAGCTCACAGACGAGGTTGAGCCGCCTGCTCGCTGCTCCCATGGCCCCAGTCTGCCCTTGTCATAACCCACATCATTCTGGATTGTAAGGTTTTATTTGAAGTCGCTCTTCACTTCTAGACTGCAGGCTCAAGGGGGCAGAGAACGGCTTTCTTGTCCACCACTGCTCCCCAGAGCCTGGTATGTAGCAATGCTCAATAAATATATATGAGCTGGATAAATACATGAGCTGGTATTGAGAATTTCTTGGCTGGGAGAGTTGATAAATAATAGACCGGGCTATGAAAACAAAGTAGGAGACATACTCAGTCCTCTGAAATAATTAGGTAAGGTCTTGTCTACAGACCTCAGAATAGCCTTTCAGGGATTTTCTAGTCCCCCGAGGCAGTGACCCTGTGGTTTGCAGTTTTCCCAGCAACTTGAGCTTTGGTGCCCTCTGGTGGCAGAAGTGAATGGTCGCTTGTCCTAAGTGGCAAGATTGACACAGATCTAGTTACCTGTAGCTTTATGGGATATTCTCATGAGGAAACTGAATTTTCTCCTTATCATTAAAAGAAAGCGACTGGAATGGTGTATTTAAGCATGAATTCAATAAAAGACATAAACCACATAACCTCCAAAGCCTTTGCTGATGTCGCTTTGAGTGTTTTGTTTTGACTATTAAGATTTTCTTGTGAAATATGAACTTTTAGGTTACTACGATACTTTCTCCTCAAATAGCCATAGTTTTTATGGTCAAGTTTAATTATCACTCGGAAAACTCACAATGTATTGTAAGTGGCTGTTTATGACAACTAAGACTTCCAGTGCTTTCCAAAGCCCTTAAACCTTTATTGAAATTGAAAATCAAGTTGTTATCTTTTAACAAACCACGTACGTAAAACGATTGCCTGTGTGCTGTTTATAAATGAGAAGTTATGGGTATGGCTGTCTGTCTGTGAACAGATTCACTTTATCTCCTGATCTTGTGAAAATGCTGACAACTACACAGTCTTCTGATTTTAATTCTGTGTGAGTTGCAATGCCAGACTGCTCCACATGGCAGCTGAGTGTATGAGTATGCTTAGCTTCACATCAAAGATGTGTTTTCCAAAGTGTTATTTGAAGCTGATTTGAGAAGACAGAGAAAATAAATTTTTTCCTCACCCATTACATTATCATTTTAACAACAACTTACCATCATTTCTGATGATTTTCAAAGTATCACACTGACCTGCTAATATTTGAGTTTGAAGTGTTTCTGACCCCAACCATTTTGTCAAATAAACAAGCCCTCACTTGCATCAGGAAGCCGCTATTTATAGGCAGTCAACACTGGTTTCCTTTCTAAATTAAAGAGCCCTTTTATGATGTAAAAAAAAAACCACCCTCTGATTTTGTTTGTTTTGTATATTCCTAGTTTCACTTTCCTATTTGCTCAAAACACTGAGTAGTGGTACATACCCACGGGACACTGACGTCCCCAAAGTGCTTCTTACAAAGAGCCAGGCTGAGGCTTATGATGCAACTGCCTCCTGGAAGATGCAACTGTTTGCAAGATGATTCTTCAGTTGGTGACATTTTACAGTTTGTTTTTTCTAGAGAAAAATAGGTTAAGAAAAATATATTTATATTGGAATGGGGCAGAGACATGAAGACTGTTTTGAAGACATGGGAAGCAATAGACTATAATAGTTGAGTGTATATCTAGTATAAATCACTGTGTGTGTCTGAAAACAAGCGTTGCCCTTGGGATGTCATTTTATCTCCTATGCCTCATATTTCTTATTTGTAAAATGGTGGTAAAGATAGTAACTATCTGTTAAAGTTGTTATGAACCCCAAATAGCCAAAACAATCTTGAGAAAGAAGAGCAAAGCTGGGGGCATCACACTTCCTGATTTCAAAATATATCAGGAAACTAAAGTAATGAGAACAGTATGGGGGGAGGAATAAACTAGGATTTGGGATTAACAGATACACACTAATATATATAAAATAGATAAACAGCAAGGTCCTACTATATAGCATGGGGAACTATATTCAATACCTTATAATGGCCTATAATGAAAAAGAATATGAAAATATATGTGTATATATATATGTATGTATATGTATAATTGAATTGCTTTGCTGTACACCTGAAACTAACATTGTAAATCAATTACACTTCAATAAAAAATTAAATTAAATAAAAAAAATAGTATGGTACTGGCAAAAAGACAAATATATAGATCGATGGAACAGAATAGAAAACTCTGAAATAAATCCATGCATCTAGGTCAACTGATCCTTAACAAGGGTGCCAAGAATACACAATGGGGGAAGAATAATCTCTTTTAACTTTGGAAAAACTAGGTATTCACATGCAAAAGAATGGAACCAGACCATATCTTATATCACATACAAAAATCAACTCAAAATGGATTAAATATTTAAACGTTAAGAACTGAAGTTATAAAACTCCTAGAAGAAAGCATAAGGGAAAATTTCCATGACATTGATCTTGGCAATGGTTTCATGGATATGACACCAAAAGCACAAGCAACAAAAGCAAAATTAGACAGTGAGACTACATCAGACTAAAAAGCTTCTGCACAGCAAAGGAAACTATCAACAGAGTGAAAAGGCAACCTATGGAATGGGAGAAAATATTTGCAAACCATCTATCTGATAAAAGGTTGATTTCCAAAATATGTAAGGAACTCCCACAACTCAACAGCAAAACAATTAATATCTTGATTTTAAAATGGGCTAAAGACTTTAATAGACATTTTTCCAAAGCAGACATGCAAGTACATGAAATGATATTCAACATCACTAATCATCAGAGAAATGCAAATCAAAACCACAATGAGGCATCACCTCACACCTGTTAGGATGGCTATTATAAAAAAAAAAAAAAAAAGACAAGTGTTGTCAAGCATGTGGAAACTGGAACCCTTGTACACCACTGGTGGAAATGCAAAATGGTGCAGCTGCTGTGGAAAACAGCATGGAGATTCCTCAATTTTTTTTAATAGAATTACCACATAACCCAACAATACCAGCTCTGGCAATTTATCCAATATAATTGAAAACAAGATCTCAAAGAAATATTGACACTCCCGTGTTCGTCACAGCATTAATCACAATAGCCAAGATGTGGAAACAACCTAAATGTCCATCAGCAGATGAATGGATAAAGAAAATATGGAATATTATTCAGTCTTTAAAAAGAAAGAAATCCTGCAATGTGCAACAATATGGATGAAGCTTGAAGACATTATCCTAAGTGAAATAAGCCAGTCACATGATTCCACTTACGTGAGGTATCTAAGAGTCAAACTTACAGAAGCAGAGAACAGAACGGTGGTTGCCAGGGGCTAGGGTGAGAGGGAAATGGGGAGTTGCTAATCAATGTATATAATTTCAGTTATGCAAGATGTATAAATGCTAGAGATCTGATTACAACACTGTGCCTACAGATAACAACACTGTATTGTACACTTAAAATCCTATTAAGAGGATCTCATGTTAAGTGTTCTTACGTCCATGCATACATAAAATAAAATTGTCATGAGAATTAAATGAGTCAATGTTGTGAAGCCCTTGGAACTGGGTCTGGCACACAGAAAACATATACAGATATATTTTTCTAATTATTATTGGACCACTTTCTCTGGCCCTGATGGCCAGCAATGAGGATTGCTCTTCTTTGCCCAAATTCACCCCCTCTGCCAGGAGGGTCACTTCTCCCAGGGCGTGAAATTTGTCATGACAGACTGCCTGACAGCTGGATTATAGATCATTTCATGGGATGATCAGCTAACTTGCACCTACTAAAATAGGGGCAAAGCCCCTTAAAAAGATCATTGGGGAGGAGTGTGTGAGTGCTGGAAAGTATGCTGTGGCCAGAAAAGGGCTTCTTCCAGCCTAAAAACCTGTGTGGTTCCCTCTGCGTTTCCAACAGGGAGCCCAGCAAAGCTGGTGGACACCATGGGAAACAGAGCTTGTGGGAAATCCTGTGATATGTGGTTTTCAACCTCATGGCTTCACCCTGGAGTCAAGTTTCGTTCCTGGTCCTAAATTACAGCAGTGAACAAAAAAGATCCCCCAAATGTCCTATCCATAGGGACCTCATCTTCTGGTAGGTAGAGAAAAACAATAAATAAACAAGCAAGAGATACAGTATGTGGGTGGCAATACGAGGATGGAGAGGGTGGACAGAGCATGTATAAGGGTTGTTATTTTAAGTAGAATGGTCAGAGGCGACTTCATTGAGGAAATATGTAACATTTGAATGAGATATGGGAGTTGGCCATGGAGGTATCTGGGGAGAAGGTGTTTCAGACAAAAGGAAAAGTCAGTGCAAAGGCCCTGAGGCAGACATATGACTGGTACATACAATAAGGAGAAAGGGGGCCATAGTGACTACAGCAGAGTATTCAAGAGAGGTCATCTAAGACGAGGTTAGAGACATCAAAGAGGTCAGCCCAAATCTCAAAGGCCAAGTAGCCCACTGTTGATAAGATGTTGGCTCTTACTCTGAGATGGTAGCTAGAGGAATGACACGACCTGACTTCCATGTTAAAAGGATCACTGAAGCGGGGAGGTCCAGGGCAGGACCCGGGAGATTAACAGGATTGCAATATTCCAGGTAAGAGACGCTGAGAGCTCAGGCCAGGTAGACAGCAATGTGGGTGGTAAGAAGCACTCAGGTTCTGGGTGTATTTTGTAAAAAGGGCCAATGGGAGTTGCTGGGAGGCTGGCTCCAGAGAAAGAGAAAGAAGAGAAAGGTTAAAGAAGACCCCACTAGAGTCTTGTGGCTGCTGAAACATAGCACCACAAACTTGGCAGCTTAAAACAACAGAAATGTATTCTGTCACAGTTCTGGAAGCCAAAAGTCTGAAACCAAGGAGTCATCAGGGCTGCCCTGTCTCCAGAAGCTCTGGGGGATATTCTGTTCCTTGCCTCTTCCAGTTTCTGGGGGGTCCAGGCATTCTTTGTGGTTGCAGGACTCCAGTCTCCACCTCCAACCTCACATGGCCTTCCCTTCTGTGTCACCTCTTTTGTCTCTTGTAAGGACACTTGTCATTGGATTGAGGGCCCACCCAGATAATTCAGCACAATCTCATCTCAAGATCCTTAACTTAATTGCAACTGCAAAGACCTTTTCCCCAAATAAGTTCAAGTTCGCAGGTATCAGGGGTTAGGACGTGGACATATCTCTTGGAGACACCATTCAGCTCACTGCCATGACTCTTCAGCTCTTTTAGCCTGAACATTTGTGACAGTGTGCTTGCCAGTCACTGAGATGGTGAAGGTGTGGACTGAACAGAGTTGAGAGGGGAGTCCAGGACCTCAGTGTTGGACCCATCAGATTTGAGGGGCTAATTTGACATTCAGTGGAGACGTTGAGTGGGCAGCTGGGTGAACAAGCCTGGGGCTCAGGGCACTGCAGGGCTGGAGGTGTATACACGCAGGGACCAGGACACGGGCAACGTGGAAGCCACAAGACCCACGATGGAACAGGGGAGCAGGGAGCCATGCCAGCCCTCGGAGGATCCAGCTAAGAGCTGAGGGAAGAAGCCAGGTAAGTAGGAGGAGAAACAGGAGAGTGTCGGGTTCCAGAAGCTGTGTGGAGAAACTGCTTCAAGGAGGAAGAAGTGATCAACTCCATATTCTGACCATGGCATCATAGTGGCAAACTCTCAGACCTCAGTTTTCAGGTAAATGAAATTTCCTCCGCAGTTTCCTGTAACAAGATTGTGCAATTTTCATGTCCCTCCTCTTTTATGATGTGGGAAAGCCAGTGGCCTCTGATTGAAATCATCACAAATACCCTGAAGTTACCTAAAATGAAGTATGTTTTCTAAGTGTGTCATTATTATTTTGATCAGCAGAGCTTTTCCATCGGGTCAGTGTTTAGTGCATTTGCATCTGAAGGGAAAGGAAGCCGTCTGTCTCAGCCCCACACAAGGTAGGAGAAACTACCAGGACGGAGCCCTGAGATGCTGGAGGCAGAAGCCTTGTTATCCTTAAAGGGACTATGAGGGGAATCACTCAGAGAAATTGTTTACAGAGGTTCTAAACTATTGCTAGAGAACCGTGTAGTCACCTCAGGAACCAAGACAACACTTAGACAAGTGAAAAAATGCCACTATCGTGACTGAAGTCTGTGGCACGGTGCCAAACATCTGGTCAAATCAATCAATGGTGTTAAACAAGCAGTTTGTCATTCAAGGGGGAAAGCAGCATGAGGCGATGGTTGGATTTTCCACCAAATGAGCATCTCGAAGACACAGCTTAAATCTTCAGTGGTTTTTGGCTTTTTTGCAAATGATAATAAATGGTTAAATTAGAGAATCAAGTAAGTCCTGGAGAATAAATCTTGTGGAAATTGTTTCTGTGTCTCTGCAGCCGCAATATCTCAGGCTTCACTGGTCTGTGCCCACAAATGAGATTTCATCAGTATTAATATGGAAATCTCCATGACTCACAGCCTCCACCAGCTTGACATCAAAATTCCCCTCCCATGAGTGCATTTGGGAATGCCCAGGGTGTGTATTTATAGTGTCCCTAAAATTGCAAGCTTGGCTGAGAAGGGCCCTCAACCCTGACACCAGAAAAGCCCTTCCAAGCTGGTGTCTGCTTAGAGCCATTGCCCTGCCTGGGTGCCCGTGGGGCTGGAACGGCTCTAAAACTCCACGCGGGAGACAAGCCTCCTCCTCTTCCTGCGAGGTCAGAACATTCCCTGGTTACACTCAGTTAGAGGACTAACACAAGGGTCCTTGAGCCTCAGAATGTCACAAGCCTTAGTCACAAGCCCTTTCAATTCAGGCACAAAGCCCTTTTCTCCCCAGGGATGAAGTCAAGCTGCCTGGGTGGGAGGCAGTTCTGGAAACAGCCTTCGTTTAGCCCTTTACAGGGAGTCGTCCTCAAGGTCAGTAGGGACCTGTGTTCCCCAGAAGGCACTGCAGGCCTCAGAAGGTCAGTAGTTGTGACTCAACTGATGGGACCAAAGGCTAACCTTCCTCACCAGAATCATCTGAGTCTCCACTCTGTCCCCAATAGAGATACAAGACTTTTTTCTTTAAGGGCTGGAAATGTTATATTTGCTACTATGATAGCCCAGTAGACTGTTTCCAGTTCCAGCAAAAGACAAATTGTTGGGGAAATAGACCAGAGCCCTTTGGAAGAGAGTCACCCCCCAGCTCCTCTGTGGACCTCAATACCCTTGTACCCAACAGAAAACCCTCAGCTTTCTCAAGGTGGGGCTGGGGGACATCAGTGAATTGTTCCAGCCTGGCCCCAGCCTCCCAGAATCAAGTAAAGACAGTGACTCCCCAAGAAGAAACCAAATGTACTTCTTTCTCTCCCCCATTTCTCTCACTGCTGGGCTGTCTTGCAGAGTTTTCTCTGAACCTTTTTGGATTCAGCAGTCTGGAACTTTTGAACAAAGGGTCAGATTAATAGTAGTGTTAACAGGAAGAAATTTTATCACTTTGAGTCTTTACTATGTGCTAGGCATTGTGCTAAGCATTATGTATGTTTATATATTATGAAATATTGTGTATATGTATATACACACATCTTATTTAATCCATACACCATACTTACGACATAGACTGACATCGATTCTGTATCTCAATTGTGCAGAAAAGTAAACTGAGGCTCAGAAAGTTTCTATTAACAAAGCCACACAGCTAATAAGTGTTGAATCCAGGAGCCCAAACCAATAAAACTCCAAAGCCTGAGCTATGAACCACAATACTATATTGACTCTTAACATTTGGATGTAAAAAGTCACCCCAAACCCTCTCTGAAATCAGAAAAGCCTTTCACAAAACACAATTTTATTGAAGGCTTCTTTTGGACATCATTGCAGTGAATTCGATCTGTGTTCCAGGAAGACTAGCATAAGCGAGAGAGAAAAAAAAAATCCTGAGTCAGACCCACTGTAGCTGTGTGATGCTAAGAGGCTTCATGAGATCTGGTTCCCCTGCAATCTCCCTGTCTCTGAGGACTGGAACCGGGAAACTGCTGGTGTGTGACTCAGGAAGAGCCACATGTACGAGGGCAGACTCTCCCCAGGAGTCCCCAGGCCCCAGTTTCACTTGATTCGGAGACTGTATATCCTCAGAAAAGTTATGGCGCCTCCCAGGACTTCCCCAACCCACGTTGGAAGGCCAGGAGAAAGGTGGCAGCCCCGCGGGAAAGGGCCTGCCCTGGGGCGAGCCTGCTTAGACGGAGCTGCAAGTTTCTGAGAAAAATTCTAAATCACCAGAGAATGCTACTTATTACTATTTCAAAAACCAAGGAGTTTTGTCTCCCAGGCCATCACTCTGGTTCTGTTTAACCACCAAGCAATTTCACTAAAGATAGGCACAGAACTGAAAAATAAAATGGCCATTAAAAGTTTTATTACAGTACATGCCCAGTGGCTATTTTTAAATAGAATCCTTCTGAAATTTTATTCTTTACATTTTTTTTCCATCAACCGATTGGGATTGTTTGATGGATTAAGTGAAATTTCACTTTAGAATTATGTTGCTTTTTAACTGCCCCCCAAAATGAGGTATTCGTTTTAATTCTTCTTCTCGTCCAAAAGGTACATCAAATTCAAGTCTGGGGAAAAGAAATTGTGACAATTTCCTCCTTTTCTTCAACGTAATTATATGACTTTTTTAAAAAAAATCAGTTCAATTATTAACCTTCAAGAAATGAGAGAGATAATGAAAACTGAGATGGCACCTGAAACTCATCAGCACACAGACAGCAATCCTTGCAGGAACTGTAGATCGAAACTTTGTGATAAAATGCACCAACTGAACCAATTCATTTGCATCCCATTTTGTAAGACACTACATAGAAGAGCTAGTGTCACAATTTCATTATCCCTGTCCCTCATGTGTATTGCATTATGAATTACCGTAGCGATGCAAACTCAAAAGCAACCTTAAAGGGGAAACAAGAGGCTCAGAGCAGCTTACTCAAAGGTGCATCATACTGTCAACTAAAATTTGCCATCGCTGTGTTATCTCACTCTCTTGCCATAACCTAATGACATCAGAGGCATTGAATCTGGGAACTGAAGTGACAGGACATGCCTCTGTGCTGCATATAATACTTAGAACTAAGCAACTGGAAAGAGAATCTGCCCCTTGGGGAATGGGCAGCCAATGAGAGAGGGCTTTGATGATGTAATGCCTTTTCTCCCTGGTGAGTCCTCGGTTAAAGGAAACAAAGATAACAAAGTGCTCCAGGAGTTTGTGAATTCCTTCTGCCTGAACAACTCCTGGCATTCTGCACACATCTCATTGATCTCAGGAGGTGGGCTCTCTACTTAGGGAATGGCCAAGATTTCAAACGAGCCCAAAGCCACAGACAGACCACAGCTTCCTCAGAACAACAGACTCTCTCTGTCCCTAGGGTTTGCTAGTCTCCCTGGGTTGGGTGGACACAGTCCCATGTTGGGTGGTCTGGAATGTTTTCCAACACCACCAAGCAATTCTCCAGTTCTCAGCAGACATCTGACTGGGTGTTCTCCAAACTTAACTCAATTCTGACACTCTCTACCTGGAGGTGACCTCAGATCCCACAGGCCAAGGGCTGGAGTCCCACAGTCCCCATTTCAGACACCAATCGCAAGTCCGGGCTGTTTCTGGTGCTTCTGACCAACTTGTTGTAAATACAAAGTTCCCACAATCCCCTCCTCAGGTTCGAGTAACATGCTAGAGCAGCTCAGAGAACTCAGAAAACATTTACTTACCTTTGTCAGTTTACTGTAAAGCATTCAGAGAAGCAGCCAGATGAAGAGGTACATAAGGCGAGGTCCAGAAGGATTCTGAACACAGGAGCTTCCGTCCCTGGAGACTGGGGTGCACTGTTACCAAATACAAGGTCGTGTGCCGCACACACAGTGAGGCCAAACAAACCTAAATGTCACAGTTTGGAGCAGAGAAAGGTTTATTGCAGGGCCGAGCAAGGAGGACGGGCAATTCATGCCCCCCAAAACGCTGAACTCCCCCTCGAAGGGTTTCAGCAAAGCATTAAAAAGGCCGGGAAAGGGAGGGGCATACCAGGGTCTGTGATCAGCTGTGCACAATTCTCTGACTGGCTCATGTCACGGTAACAGAGTGGTTAACACAATCAATCCTTAGGCGCCAGAAGGTCTGGGGCTACGTGCTCATGATCCTTAAGTAGTTAATTTCTTCCACTTGGTGGTGGTCTTTAGCATGTGAAAACCTCAGGACACATGCATGAGATAATAGTATCTGGGTCCCTCAGAGAGGAGCTCAGCAGAGGATAAGGGGGAGGGGCCTGTCTAGGGAAGGCCCCATGGGGTCCTGGCCCATTACAGCACCACCTTCCAGGCAAGTGGATGCATCACCAACCCAAAAGCTCATCAAATCTCATTCGAGAGTTTTTATAGCACTTATTCCCCGGCTCCCCCGCCCCGTCCCCCTTCCCAGAGGTTGCTGTGTGGGGCTGAAAGTTCCAACCTTCTAATCACTTGGTCTTTCTGGTGACCAACCCCATGCTGAAGCCATCTAGGGACCCCACCTTAAGTCACTTCCTTAGCATAAACTCGGACTTGCTCAAAAGGGGCTTTTTATGGAGAACAAGAGATCCTCCTGTCATTCAGGAAATTCCAAGGCTGTGAGGAGATCTGTGCCAGGGATAAAGTCCAAATTTATTTATTATACCCCAGTGGGCATCCCCTGCCCTTTGCAGCGATAGCAGACAAGGACCGTTCCAGCTAAGACAGGGTGGTGAGCCTCCTGGCGTGAGGACCGGCTCTAGGAAGCCACCCTAGCATCTGGTCTCACTGCCTCCAGTCTCTCCCACCTGATCTATGCGAGACTCATTCCAAAAAAGCACATCTCTAATCACATCTTTCTTCTGCTCAAAATAAAGTCCTGGCATCACTGCCATCTTGTCTTTCCAGATTTATTTCCAACTGCTCTCACCCCACACCCCATGCTCCAGCCTAGCCCAACTCCCCCCACCCACACCTGTGCTCGCCCACCTCTGAGCCTTTTCTGTACTGTCCTCTCTGCCTGCCATGCTCCTGTCTCTCATGCCTGTCCAAATCCTATGTGCAAAACCATCCTCAATGCTTGTCCCGATCCACTAATTCCTCCTCGGAAGAAAACTCTCCTTAGCTTAAAGATATAAGTGATGCAGATTTGGGTGTAGTGGCCCTCAAATATTTTTGCTTGTGTATGTCTCAAACAATTTGTTGTAAAACCATGTGTCCCCTCACACATTTTAAATGGACATAAAGAAAGGTTTGAGTAAGTTTAAGTCACTGCAAAGGCAGTAATTGCTGGCACTGTGGTCCTCATACTTGAGCAGGCCTCAGAATCACCTGACAGCAGGTGAAAACAGATGGTGGGGGTACACCCTCAGAGTGTCTGACTCAGTGGATCCGGAATGGGGCCTGAGAATTTGCATTTCTGTCAAGTTCCCAGGTGATCCCATCGCTGAAGGCTCGGGAACCACACTTTAAGGGCTGCTGTCCTGGTGTCTAGTAAGTACTGATATTTTAAAATAAAAGCATCAGCAGGGAAGGGTATAGCTCAGCGGTCAAGTGCATGCCTAGCATGCATAAGGTCCTGTGTTCAATCCCCAGAACCTCCATTAAAAAATAAATAAATAAGTAAATAAACCTAATTACCTCCCTCCCAAAAGTTTTTTTTAAATAAAATAAAAGCATCATCCTACCCTTTTAAATGCATCCATTGGAATCTAAAAATGGCATCAATGTGAGAGCCACCACCATCCATTTTTAAAAATACAAGAACAAGCTCTTTCTGACAATTGGAAATTTTATATTGCTCCTTTTTCTCCTTGAGCATTTATTTCCATTCTATTTCCTCCATTGAATTTTATGCTAATGTAATATATTTTATTCTTAAAAGTATTTTATTACTCATTCTTTCACACATCTCTGTCATAAATGTCTGCACAGAGGCTGAAATTGAAATTTATTTAAATTTCCTGTAAGTATTATGCTGTGAGCGTTTAAAATTTTATTTTGGATTAAGTTGTTATTACAGTTAGTAGTATGCAATTGAACAAAATATATATTTATTAAAGATGAAAAGTGAAATTTTATTGGAAATGTATCTCTTAATAAGATGGGACTTTTTTCAATTAGTTCTTGTATTTTTAATTAATATTACTTACTACTAGAATGACACAGGCTTCTATATGAATTCTATCCCTGTTTTTATTTTTTATAGATATGGCACCAAAAAATTTTGTTGACATTAAATGTAAGTGAAAATGGAATGAATTATGTAACAGCAATTTTACTTAATTCTCTGAATACCTTCCAAGTTACAGACCAACAATCTCATAGTGATCTAACATCCATAATTATTTTCTATGATCTATCAGCTAAAATTTTGATTGGGTTCTCCTTCAATACAGTTGAGAGCAAAGAATTAGAAAACACCTGGCTTGCAAAAGGATTTGTTACCCAGATATTTGAGTCATTCTCTTCTTCAGTATTGACACCATTATTTCAAATTATCCCTTTCTTTGCAGCACTGGAGGTTTTGTCTTATTTGTTTGCTGGGGTTTTGGGGGGGGGGGGGTTAGGCTTTTTAATTATCTAAGACAGGGGTTGGCAAACTAAGGCCAGCTGGTACCAACCAAATTCTGCCCAGTCTGTTTCTATACAACCCTAAGCTAAGAATGGTTTTTACATTTTTAAAGGGTTGTAACACACACACACACACACACAAAAAGAACATTCAAAGAGACAATACATGGCCCCAAAATTCTGAAATATCTACTATCTGACCCTTTACAGGTGAAGTTTTTTGACCCCTGACCTAGGACAAAGCAGGAGGGTGACTCTACACCTTAATTTGTAAAGTGAAGACTGACCTTGGAGAAAGGGTCATCTTGATGCTGGGTTCTTGAGATGATGAACTTTAGAAGAGGACACATGGAAGTTTCGAATCTGCGAATGATTTCCTACCACTGCGTAAAAATCTACCCAAAACTTGGTAGCCAAAACCAAGAATAATCATTTACTTTGCTCACAAATCTGTAACTTGGGCAGGGCTGAGATGGGAAAGCTTGTCTCTGCTCCACGTGGTTTAACTAAGGGCTGGGGGAGTGTGTTTCCATGACAACTCCTCACATGGATGTCAAATTGTCCACGGCTGTCAGCTGGGAGCTCAGTCTCAGTGGGGGTGGAGGCCGGAGGCTTCAGGTCCTCTGCAAAAGTTCCCACAGCAAGTCCTTCTAAAGACCTTCTGGCAAGGTTGATTTTTGGCTTGGATTTGGGAATTTGGATTTGGGGAGAGATCCCACCTGGAGTTATGAAGCCTTGAGAATTTACTGATTTCCTTATTCAACAAATATTTACTGAGTGCTTTTTACAAGTTGGCACTGGTGAGGGCTAGATGTGCAATGTTTTGCAAAATAGACCCAGTCCTCATGGACCTTATAGAGGAGGGGAAAACTGACAATCAAATGATCACACAAATGAGTAACAACACACTGTACGAAGCTCAAAAAAAGGAGAGTCCAAAGCGTTAACTCCACCAGAATATAAGCTCAAGAGTTTTGTGGGTTTTATTCTCTGATGTATCCCTACTACTGAGAAGGTGGCCTGGTTTATACTAGGTGCTAAATAAATATTTGTTGAATGAGTGAGTCAATGAATGAATGAATGAATGAGATTACTTCTAAAGGGTCAGTGTAAATTCCTTTAGGAAATGATATTTGGGCTGATGTTAAAGATAAGAAACTACATTTTCTTAGCTCAAAGTCTACTGAATTAATTTATATTAACCCAACTCTCAAGAAACTAATTTATGCACCAGGATACACTTACTATTTTTGCAGCGGGAAACATAGCTGATTTAATATTTCCCTAGGAAGCACCCCCAAAAAACAAAAAACTCCAAGGGGAACTATCTTTGGTATTGCTACAATTCTGCTGAGTTGAGCAGTAGTTAGAGACCTCTCAGGGGGCCAAATTAATTATCAGAAGGCTAATATAGAAGAACCTGGAATCAGAAAAATGGAAACTGCATGGGTTTAAAGGACATTCATGTAAGTCATTCATACAATTTACACAAAACCACCTTCCTACTAGGGACACTCTTGTGTAGATCAAAGTTCTCCCCTCTCTGGGTAGTGCTGAGGAACCACAGCAAAGCACATTGTTAGAATTATTCCTTTTCGTTGATTCTAAGCTGAGAAGCAGACTTACATGAAGTTCCAGAGCCCTATTATTTTGCTTTGGGCTGTCTGTGAGCCTGTGCGCTTCTCTGAGCTTGTCCCCATTTTGCCTTCCTCTTAGTTCCTGGCATCCTTTTAAATCACGTCTATGAAGGCGCTTGTTTGTGTAAGGGAGCAAAATTCACCACCCCAGACATATCTCTTTGGCATGTTGATTATTTCAAGTTGAAAACAATCAAGGCCCAAATAACTCAGGAAGAATATTTGAACTTCCCCTAATGGCCTAAAGGATGCAGACAGAGGACCTGTTCCAGGAAGGGAGCATCACCATACGTAACTATAGCACGAACTAGGTGTCTAATCAGGGAGGAACCTAGCAAACTCTGTTAAAATTCCTCTCTGGGTCCCACTGTCACTGCATGGCCTGGCAAACATTTGTTCACCAAACATTTGCTTTTCAATCTCCATGTCAAATGCCTCCCTCCCTTCTGGGGTCCCAAACCACTACTCCCAACATCCTCTTTTGTCTTTAACTGAAAATGTTATTTAAGGTGAGGGTTTTGGCCACTTTGGTGAGTTACTCAGTTTTCCTGAGTCTCTCCCATGTGTACATGTTATTAAACTTCTGTTTGATTTTCTCCTGTTCATCTGTCTCATATCAACTTAATTCTTAGACCAAACAAAAGAACCTGGAAGGGTAGAAGGGTATATGTCTTCCTCCCCAGTATATGCCTCTTGCAGGAAGTCCTCCATGCATCCATCTACTCTCTCTGGGTAATGGATCTATTTCTGCATGGGTGAGTGCCTGTGTTTCTGGGTGGCTCTCTGTGCATCTGCGTTTAGGTGTGACAGCAATGTCTTGTGCTTTACTTTGCAAGCCCAACGTGAACACTTACCTCACCGTTTAGGTACATCACGCAGTAGGCATGAGTACATGCGCGTACCTGGGTGTTGAAACTATCTACATGCTCTGGCTATCACAAGTCCTCTGGGAGCCCTTTGAGGACTGCTGGCTCCCCTGAAGTGATAATCTGTTTAAACCAGATGACAGTGGAGTCAAGGGAGAATCTAGAAGACAGGGCTGGACTCAGACCCCAGAGAATTGGTCATTCGCTGAGCCATGGAAAAAAGAAGGGAAAGAGTTAATGTGAGTGCTGGCAAGTCTCAGAAGACTATTTTGCTCACAAAAACTGAAAATAGCATGTGGAAGTAGGACATTTGTGCTTTATGGAAAAGAATTAAAGGATATTTTGTAACAAAATGCTGTTAGGAGTGAAGGGGACCTCTACAGACCCACGTGGGCCCACAGCACTATGGCCCCAAAGGGTCATTTTTAGTTCATGAAACATAATAAAGTTAATTTCCTAAAAATGAAGATTTTCCCCAATCTGCCTGTGTAAAACGGATGTTCTTAGTTACAGACTTCCCTATCAACAATAGAATAACAAATTATTTCCTTTAGGCAGCAGCACTGTGGAACTCTCACAGACACTGGAGCTCCCAATAATTTTCCCATGAGACCTGGGAAATCTTGTGAATGGAGCAGTAAGGCAAGGGTGCGAAGCTGCCGTTGTGCTGGCTGTTCTGACCTTAAGACCTCAGGTGTCAATGTACTGGACTTACTGAACCACCACCTCTGGCTCTGCCCTCCCGCCCTCCTTCCCTCTGGGACTGGGCTTTGCATTCTCAAGAGTGCTGAACGTGTCTTGAATTGCACCTTTCCTTTGGAAAAAAAAAAATCATCCCCATGTATTAATTGCCTCCTGTGACACAGTCATATTACATCAGAGCTGCTGCTTGTCCACACGGTACTTTCATGAAAATTAGAAAAGGCATCCCTTACACTTTATCATCAGCTATTAAAATTTTATCTTAATACACTGATTTTTTTTTTAAGCCATCTGCAGGAGAATTGTCTGTGATGTCTAGGATGTGACTGGTGCCCTTTTAGAGTTAAGAGCCCAGGCCCTAGAACCCAGCAACTTGGATTCAAACTCTCGCTCTCCCCCTTCCCGCAAAGTGCTGCGCTCTTCTGAACACTAGGTTTCCCCTGTTTCTAAAACGGGGATAATACACCTAACAATCAAGCTTGTTTTGAGGGGAATTAACTGAAATGATGTGTGTAAAGCACTTAGAGGCTTGTTAAATAGTATGGGTTGTACAAAAAAGGACAGGAACACCCATAGTAGCCACACACATGGTGTAAATGAAGAATAGGATTTACTGGGGGGAAACTTACAAGCATAGAAGTAACGAGCGCTCGTGAGGCTCTGAGATCCCATTATCCCCCAGAGAGGCGTGTGGGACTCAGCGTAGGAGGCAGACACGTCAGGGAAAGACTCCAGGAGAGAAGCTCAATGCCTCTAGTGCTCTACGCACATTTAGAGGAAGAAGCGTGGGGACATTCAGATAACCGTGTAGTAATGGGGCTTCCTGAGCCATGAAACAGCCAGCTTTGCCTCCAGCATCAGCCTCTTCCTCCCTCAGCTACTGACCAACTGAGCTGGCTCCTTGCTATGAAAGAGAGGAAATGAGCTGCCAGGGCCATGTGGTTTTCTCTCCTCTGAGGGTGTCACACAAGAAAACATGTGAGGAAACAGGCATTTGCTGCCCAGGGCCAGGGTTGAACGCAGCTTTTCCAGTAGCCAAGGCCAGGGATCTTTCCATTTGGCCGTGCTGCTTCTACTAACAAGTCAGCCCAAAAATCCTTCAGCCAGTTTAATTGAAACTAATTCCAAATCTCTTAAAGTCATAAATTGAAAAGGACATGAGAGATAACGTAATTCCATCTGACATTTGCAGACAAAAGTGAGACTCAAAATGGGTGGTTGATTGGGTTACCAGCTGAAGCTGCAGGGTCAGGATTTGAACCTTCATCTTCCAAATCCCATTTCCTCCTAACCTGCAATTTAACCTTGTTTAGCACACAAGTCACGGTGATCCCGTTAAAAAGGGCTTTATGGCTTTGATCCACAAGGGTCTGAGGAAAAGACCTCAGCCTCCAGAGCAAACCAAGAGAGCAAGGCCAGCCAAAGATGACTGATTGATTTTCTTCAAATCCTTGGAATTTCTGCAAATAAGAAAGGAAAGCTAGATAATTTAGCAAATAATGACCAAGAGAACATATTGATTAACATCTATGAGATGTATGTAAAGATTTGTTCAGAGGAAAAGTCGTAATCTTAAAACATTTTTAATGTAAGAGTGAATGTGAAGAAAAAGAATATTAAAATGAATATATATATATGTTTATGTATGACTGAAACATTATGCTGTACCCCAGAAATTGACACATTGTAACTGACTATACTTCAATTTAAAAAAAAAGAATGAATGTGAAGGAAATGACTATTCAATTCAAGATTTTTTTAAATTAATTTTTTAAATCTAGGGGAAGTAAAATTTAAAATGAAAGCGGAATATAATGAAGTTGAAAACAAAATCAGTGGACCCCCTCCAAGTACCTCCATTATAAACAAACAAACCTAATTACCCTTCCCCCCAAAAATAAATAAATAAATATATTTTTAAAAAACCAAAAACAAAATCGGTGGACTTGCTTGTTGGGAGCCAGTGCTCCCTGGGTCTCCTGAATTTCTGCACATCTCAGTAGCAGGCACACTGGCTGCTTTTGCTCTACCCCATCTTTTCAAGTTGGTGTGTGGAGCAAATAGCTTGACAAGCTAGAGAGAGTACCTCTGTCCAGAGGGCAGGCATTCTTACTTTCCATTATAAACAAGTTCGCAGTTTGTCTTGTGTTGCTGATGGTTTCTTTTGCTATGCAAAAGCTTGTGTAAGTTTGATTAGGTCCCATTTGTTTATTTTCACTTGTATTTCTTTTGCTTTGGGAGACAGACCCAAGAAAACATTGCTACAATTTATATCACAGAATGTTTTGCTTATGTTCTCTTCTAGGAGTTTCATAGTGTAAACGTCTGTAAGCCATTTTGAGTTTATTTTTGTGTATGGTGTGAGGGAATAGTCTAACTTCATTGATTTGCATGCTGCTGTCCAGTTTTCCCAACACCACTTGCCCAAGAGACTAGTCTTTTCTCCACTGTATATTCTTGCCTCCTTTGTCAAAGATTAATGGACCATAGGTCTGTGGGTTTATTTCTGGGCTCTCTATTCTGTTTCACTGATCCATATGTCTGTTTTTGTGCAAATACCACACAGTTTTGACTACTGTAGACCTGTAGTATTGTCTGAAGTCTGGAAGGGTTATGCCTCCAGCTTTGCTCTTTTTCCTCAGGATTGCTTTGGCAATTTTGCGTCTTTCATGGTTTCATATACATTTTAGGATTATTTGTTCCAGTTTTGTGAAAAATGTCCTGGGTAATTTGATAGGGATTAAATTAACAGAATCACTTTGCTGTATACCAGAAACTAACACAACATTGTGAATTAACTAAACTTCAATTAAAAATAAATAAGTAAATAATTTTTTTTTAATTTTTAAATAAAAAATTCAAGATCACTCAACTTTGGATCCAGATCCTCTCCTCCAACCCACTACGTGAGCAGGCATCACATGGCCTCCAG
The DNA here is from genome assembly GCF_036321535.1 of Camelus dromedarius. Classification (NCBI taxonomy): domain Eukaryota; kingdom Metazoa; phylum Chordata; class Mammalia; order Artiodactyla; family Camelidae; genus Camelus; species Camelus dromedarius. The sequence continues at coordinate 24,115,207 of NC_087436.1, forward strand.
AGGTGGGAAGTGGTGAAAATACTGATGTTCTAGCTCTCTCGGACCGGGGAGGCTTGCGTGTTCTGCGAGCAGATTCACTAGCTTGTTAGTTTTCAAATAGGATAAAATCTCAGATTCTTTGCAGGTCTTCATATTGATAAAGAAGTCCATAGCTGGCTCATTGTAGAAAGAAAGAAAAGAAATAAAGAAATAAAGAAGTAAAGAAAGAAAGAGAGAAAGAGAGAAAGAAAGGAAGGAAGGAAGGAAGGAAGGAAGGAAGGAAGGAAGGAAGGAAGGAAGGAAGGGAGGGAAGGAAGGAAGGAAGAAAGAAAGAAAACAAAACAAAAAAAAACCAGAAACAATAATAAATAATCCATTAAGCTAGCCTAATCAAGAAAAAGGGAAAAATACAAATAAAGGTAGGAATTAGAAAATGGACTAATATACATATATAGGAATCTGTAATTCTTTTTTTAACTTTACTTATGTATTTATTGAGGTATATTTGACATATAACACTATATTAGTTTCAGGTGTACAAAATAATGATTCCGTATTTGTATATAGGAAATTAAAATTTTTATAAAAGAATCACTTGTACAAATATGTGCTCCTATTTTCAAAGTCTGAGCAAAATGGATTTTTTTTTAGGAAAATGTACATCAAAATTCATTCAAAAGGAAGCAGAAAACCTAAACAGGCCCATCTTGTATAAGAAACTGAAAGGCCAACGCTGAGGTCTTTGTCTACCCGGCAGATCAGCCATGTTCCTGTGGTGCCTGTCTGCTGGCTTTTCCCTGGCTCTCCATCAAAGGCGGATGCTTAGAGTTAAAAGTGGAGGTCAAATCTGCCAGCTTTGACTCCAAACATGACGATGTGATAAAATGACCTAATAAATCGCAGGTTTTCACTGGAGAAAGAAGAGAGATGTGGGGCCAACTGACATCCTTCCAAGTCCAACGACCCTCATTCCTGGGCTCTCAGATGTCTGCCTGAGATCCCTCAACAAATAAAGTACACTCTTTAATGGTCATGTTCGCCCTAACAAGCGAACAGCCCTAGGTAATGTCTAATCTCACGGTAACTCAGGCTGGTTTGTTTCAGCCCACCTTATCAGAGTCATACACCCCACCACCTTGCATGGACCCTAAACTTCTTACCTCACCTACAACCAATCAGAGAACTGTGCACACATGCAGCCCCCAACCCACTGTGGTCACCAACCCCTTACCCAGAAAAGACCTCAACAGCCAACCCTCGGGGCTCCCTCGGGCACTTCTCGTCTGTGTGGCCCACTGTTGTCAATGGCAGCGTAATGTAATAAAAACTCTTTCTATTTTTGTCCTTTACCTTTGGTAAATTCTTTTACCACCTGCACACCGGCCTGCCATGTCCCCCAACAAGAGAGAGGGGGGGAAAGAGTTTTTATTTTTAAATAGTACACACACATTTCCTATGAGCCTTATCTTTTAAATCTTATGCCATTTTATTTATAAAATAACACATTTGCTCTGGAAATGCCGACTCAGAAGCGACTAATTCTGATTGCACAAGGACTGCAAGATCGCCAGAGAGAGTCTTTTGGTGCGTGTCAGTGCCTATCTTTGGTTCAGTCTGCTGCCCTGCATTGTGGCCCTGCCCAGTACACCCCACCCATCCTAATAAAGCCGTGGTTCTCCAACCTGCCCTTTAGCATTACCCAAGAACTTGTTAGAAATGCACTTTCTTGGGCTCCACCCCAGATCCACTGATTCACAAACTCTGGGGGTGGTGCCCAGCAATCTGTGCTTTAACAACCCCCTCCGGGTGATTGTGATGCACAGTCAAGTTTGAGAAGTACTGTAACAGACCTCATTCATGTCATCAAATTTAGCATCTAGCAGAGCCCACTTCCTATTGCTTGCATCCAAACTACTCAGAAGGAAAAAATTCCATTCCTTTGCAGCCCCTCTCTCGCTATAAATAGTGAACACTTGCTCACCAGCAGCTGGAGTTCCGGCCCGTCCTGGTTGGAGCGCTCCATCTCCACCAGACAGCTGCGGCAGAGTTCCGAGAGCTGGAAGAACAAGGCTATTCAGACGTGCTGGGGAAAATTCGACCATTTTTTAGGTCTTGTCCAATAAAGTCATAAAGCAGTTTTGCAGTAGAAGGTTAGGAAAGTGAGGGCTGCCCCACTTTTTTTTTTTTTTAATGAGGAAAGTTAAGATGGAACTAATACCTAGCTACAGACCCTAATCCTAACCAAATGTAGGATTTAAAGATATAAATCTGACGCAAGATCTAAGGCTGAGGCAACAAAACTGGAAGGACCAGAAACCCGCAACCTCGCCCTGTCTCGCTTACTGATTCACCACGTGACCTTGGGAACATTACTTAAGCTTTTAATTCTTTACTATTCCTGAGTATGAAATATGAGAGATAATAACCCCTACTTCCCTCATCACCAGCTACTGGGTAGGTTCATTCCATGATCTAGAAAAGAGCCACAGGCAGAGCTGGCCGGAAAGTACCACAGCCATCTCACCCACCTCCTCCCAAACTCAGCATGAGTGAAACAGCAGGTCCCTGCAGGGCCCTCCGGGGCACAAATCCTTCCTGTGTTCCCTGTTTCTTGTCTGTAGGAAAGGGGCTTCATTCAGCATCCTTGACATACCCTGAGCCCCACAGCCCTGCCTGAGTCCTTTCCAGGGAAGAGGGAGTATGCCCTCAAGGTGTCAGCGGATAGAGATCCCTAAATTAGGGGTTCCATGAAAGTGTGGGTCCCTGCCGGCTGTGGCACTTTTGCTAATCAGGGAAGGGAGGGGATGCAACATTCAGGAAACAATAGTGCAGCCTTGGGGCAAGGTCCTGATTCCTCCTCAAGGATTATACATAACAGTATCTTTGAGTTCTGCTGCAGGAACCAAGGTCCCCACCCCGGTGGAGGATGGTAACTTCAGGCTGAGCACTGACTCCTGGACACTGCCCTATTACCTCAGCAGTAACCAGTCAGAAGAAAGTCACACACCCTGCAGCCCTACCCTCAGATTTTGCCTATGAAAACTTTTCCCCAGAAACCATCAAGGAGTTCAGGTTTTTTGAGTGTGAGCAGCCCATCCTTTGTACTTAGCCCTGCAATGAACCTTTCTTTTCTGATGTTTTGATTTGTTTGGCCTCATTGTGCATTGGACACATGAACTTTTGTTGGGTAACACTAGGACTTTAAAGACCCCCTAGCTCATACAGATGAATAACCTGAGCTTCTAATGTAGCACCGACACCCCCATCAAGGCAGACTGGGCCACTTCAGCCCTTGGCTTGTCTCTCTGACTCGGTGGTAGAGTGAGGAGAGGTGGAAGGGTATTTTTCAGGATTCTCTCTTACCCTGTGGCTACCCTGATCAAGTGTTTTGAGCCCAACAAATACCCAGAGAAAACTCTAATTCAAAAAGATACATGCACTGCAGTGTTCAAAGCAGCACTATTTACAATAGACAAGACATGGAAGCAACCTAAGTGTCCATCAACAGGTGACTGGATAAAGATGTGGGACATATATATATAGTGGAATTCTACTCAGCCATAAAAATGTATGAAATAATGCCATTTGCAGCAACATGGATGGACCTAGAGATTATCATGCTAAGTGAAATTAGTCAGAAAGAGAAAGACAAATACCATATCACTTAAATGTGGAATCTAAAATATGATACAAATGAGCTTATTTACAAAACAGAAACAGATTCACAGACATAGAAAACAAACATGGTTACCAAAGAAGGAAAGGGGTGGCAGAGGGATAAATTAGGAGTTTGAGATTAGCAGATAGAAACTACTGTATATAAAATAGATAAACAACAAGGTCCTACTGTAGAGCACAGGGAACTATAGTCAGTACCCTATAATAAGCCATAATGGAAACATACAAAAAAGAATATACATGTATGTGTGTATATAACTGATCACTTTACTGTGCACCAGAAACATTTTAAATCAACTGTATTTTCAATTTTTAAAAAATGTTTGAGCCCCAGATAGGGGTACATATCTAACAAGCGAAGGGTATCTCTGGGGAAGCTAGGCGGGATTTTCTAAATCAAAGGGCATAGGTTGCATTCCCTGTCACTTCCTGGACAATCTCTCCCCAGAACAGGCTCCTCTAAGAGGTTTGTGCTCCACCCCCACCTCCTTCCATCGACAGCTCCCGCAGCACCTGTCTTTTCTTCACAATTCCTTTATGCATTCTAAGTGCTCAATACATGTGTGTTAAACGAAAGATGAAAGAGTGAATGGCTTAATTCTTCCCCTTTGAGAGAGTGCTCGACACACATTTTATCCTACTTTCCCCTGCTTGTTACAGCTGAGATGTGTCCCGTGTTATCCCCACCGCGGACTGCCTGGAGCCACGGCTTCTTGAGGCGTAGGATTTTATCACAATGAGCCTTAGTTGTTGTTCAGAGGAGACCTCCTTTTACATAGTACACCGAGGCTCAGAGAGAAGAAATGACCTGGATATGTTTTGTCTAGAAATTTCATTGTTAATATGCTAAGTGACTGAGTGATAATCACTATATCAAAGGGCTTAGAAACCTTCAGAAGCAAAGCATGGATTTGGGATATAAATAACATCTAGGCCTTGTCTTTGAGGCATGAAGAGCAGACTCACACATAATTCAGTGTTTACCCCTGTGTTAATACAACTCAACAAACATAGCCGCAGTTACTGAGAGTGAATGATAAAGTTTGAAAAATAGGACTGGTGTCTTTGAGAAGGGGAGAGGGGGCAGGGCACAGCCACTGAAGGAGTGACACGGCAATTGAGGACAGGACAGATTGGAACCAGGATGGCAGAGGATTCGACTTTCAGTAGACCTTGAGCCTCACAGCACACCCACAGGCACCGTGGCAGTTCCTAGGCTGACCAAAAAAGGTCAAAAAGCAGGCAGGGTGAGGGGTTGGGGGCAGTTTCCTGGAAATCCTCACCCCTTCCCCAACATAGTTGGAATAATCCTCCACTCATTAGGGTATAAAATTACCAAGCCCATAAGAACTGACAACTGCACCTCATAGTCTCTCTCACTCTCACCTTCTGAGCTGGCCCACATTCTGTCCATGGAGTGTGGATCTCCTAAATCACTTTCCCTTCTGAGTGAGACGGACCCTACTCTGTCTATGGAGTGCATATCTCTAAATAAACTTGCTTTCATTTTACTATGCCTTGCTCTTGAATTCTCTTCAGCGAGGCAAGGATCTATTCTCTGGCAACACCTTCCCACAGCCCTGCCTGAGTCCTTTCCAGGGCTAGAGGCTGCCCCTTCCAACGCCCCAGGGGAGAGGGAGTGTGCCCTCAAGGTGTTACCAGAGACCCCTAAATTCGGAGGCTCATGAAAGTGTGGGTGCTGGCCGCTGGCTGTGGCAGAGGAACAAAGTGAATGGCTGTTTTATTGCTCAGAAGAGGAAAAGGAGAGAAAGGGCTCGAGCAGGGAGCCGTCAGCCAAGATGGCCGGTCGGGCCACGTGGACTTTTATGGGAGGCTTCTGCCATCATGTGCTGGTTCCAGGTGCGCTGGAGCCGATTGCCTTTCTTTCCTGTCCTTGTTGTCATGGTGCTGGGGGTGTGTCACTTATTATGCTAATGCATTACAATGAGTGTATAATGAGGTTCAAGGTCCACTGGAAGTCAAATCCTCCCCCATCTTGGGCTTCGCAGGTTCTAATCAGTTCTTGTCTCTTTTCTTTGCAGCTGCCTCCTGAGACTAAGGTAAGGATAATTGGTTTCTATTCGAGGGAGGTGCAGGGGTATGATCCTGGGGGCAACAGCCTTGCTAACCAAACAGGAAAGTTGCTTTTAATCTGAATGCCAGCAATCTGGTGGACCCAGTGTCCCCTAGAAAACCATCTCTGAAGATCCTGCTCAGCCATAAATAAGAGGCAGGGGTGGGGGTGGGGCCTTAGTTCCTACAGAAAAGCTCAAAGATACTGTTATGTATATTCCTTGAGGAGGAACCAGGACCTTGCCCCACGCCTGCACCGTTTTTTCTTTTTTTTCTTTTTTTAATATTGAAACTTAGTCAGTTACAATGTGTCAGTTTCTGGTGTACAGCACAGTGTCCCAGTCATGCATATACATACATATATTTGTTTTCATATTCTTTTTCATTAAAGGTTATTACAAGATACTGAACATAGTCTCCTGTGCTATACAGAATAAATCTTTTTTTAATCTATTTTTATATGCAGTGGCTAACATACTCCTCCACTGTCTCTGCATCCCCTCCTTTCCCAGATTAGCAACTGTTTGAATCTGCCCTTTGGAACTCAGGGAGAGTCAAGGAGGCTGAATGAAGCCTATAAGCTACTAACAAGAAACAGGGAACACAGAATGATTTGTACCAGGGAGGACCCCACAGGATCTTGCTTAGTATCAAAGGGTCTCAGCGTATCCCTTGAGGGAAACAGTCAAGACTTTCACAGCTGTTCTCGGTCTATTACTTGTTGAATCAGTTTATAAGGGAGGCCTTTGGTTTTGTCCATCTTAGAGATAAAAAGGCTGGGACAGAGCATCCTGTCCCAGTGAACGGATCAGAATTAGGGAAGGGATTCAAAGCTTAAAACGAAGTCCACCCAGCCAGGTGAGCCTGGGTGGAATTCTAAGATGCAGAAGACTGTCCGGTCTTTGCCGGCTCCCCTTCCTCTGCTCCTACTTTCTTTGTAAACGTTGCCTCCTCAACCTCATGCCTGCCCGACACCCCAGTATCTGAGTCTTACCCTCTCTGGTCTGGCACCAGGTCCTCTCCAGAGCCAACTCCACCTTTCTACTCTAGGCCTCCCCCTTGACCTCCCCTCCCAAACATACCTTTCTTCTCCTGCACTAACTCATGTTTGCAAAGTAAAAGGTTGCTAGTTCAGAGCCACCAGTAGTAGACCAGAAAGGGGGACAGGCGGCCGAGACAGCACCTCCCTCCTCTGATAGCAAAGTGGGGCCACATTCACGCGATACCACACGCTCTGCTGAAGTGGGGCACAGGCCCACTGTCTACCTTGGGAAGATATCAGCAGAAGGCTTCAAACAGATGACAGAAGGCCCCACAAGTCCCTGAAACAATTCTTCCATGATAATAGCACCACCACTGTGCACTCCAAGCCTCACCCCCACCCTATGAGGTTACTACCCCCATGTTACAGGTGTGAAAACCGAGGCTCAGAGACATTAGTAAGTGGCTCACTGGTGAGAGAGCTTGAATCTGAACCCAGGTCTGATGGACTTCAACATGAGGGCTCCTAACTTCTACTTTCTTCCACATTCAGCTTAACTGAGACGGCTGACTCATTCCAAGCTGCACTGATAGCCAGACAGTGTCTTAACGTGCAGAGCGGGATCATGGTCCTTGCCCTCCTCCTCTTGCACCCCAAACTCTCGTCTCTGTGGGAAGCTGACTTCCTGCAGCCTTTCTCTCTGCTCTGGCCCCACTCCCTACAACCTCTCTACCTTTCATGGGTGGTTTCTGATGGAAAGGTGTTTATGGCTCTTTATAACTATCCTTTCAGTTCTCCTTTAAAAAAAAAAGTTTATGTTTTAAAAGTGGAAGCATGGTTCAGCGATGTAAAAACTTATGTCAGAACAAAGAACATAAAAGACAGAACACTTAGAAGGAGACATACCCACCTGCACAACCCGTTGCAAAGCTATTTCACATGCTGAAGAAATCACAAACACCTCCAGCACCTGCTGTGCCCTTGAAAGGCTCTCTGGAACAAGCCTCAGTGAGAGAGTTTTGCGCTCCCCTTGCAAACATCACCAGGATTAAAGCCCTGGCACCGCCGGAGAAGAAAGCTGGAGCAGTGGAACCAGCCCTTAACGGGGAGTCAGTCAGCTACTTAACACTGACCAAGCAAGAGCAGTGAGTCAGCCTCTCTGAGCCTCAGCTCCTCACCTACCAGGGACTTCCGATGCTGGTGCTACAATGACCGTAACCAAATTATGGGGAGAGCTTTTTAAAAGTCCAGATCTACCTTGCCACTCTGCTTGAGTCTCTCAGATAAAGCCTAGGAATCACTATGTTTAAAAGTTCCCTGAGTGATCCCACACACATTCAGATTTGGGAATCACTGAACGAGATGATATCTAAGAGACTTTCCAACTCTAAGAACCTATGATATTTTCCCTTAGTCCATCAAGGGTAACTTGACAGCATCCCCACATCCCTAGCATTGCCAAGTACATCCCAAATACTACATAAAACACAGACACTGGTCTTTACTACAGACTAGAGACCACAAGGATGGGTTTGGATGACCATTTGAAATCAAGACCCAGGGAGGAGGTTGGCCGCCACCCAAGAGAAAATGGGGTTTGGCTCTTGCTTGTCTGGATGAAAGGCAGTGAATAGGGTCCCGTAACGCATACTTGACAGAATCTTGCTGGAAAGAATGCCTCCCACTTTAAACAGAGTGCATTCCTTGCTTTCAAAATTGTTGACAAACAGAACAAACTTGAGTTTATGTTTTTATATCCAAACATCCTTGATGAGCAAAATCTCAGTGATAATAACATCTTGTAGGGAAGAGATTTTATTTTCATTTTGAGGGGGGAGAGGTAATTGGGTTTATTCATTTATTTATTTATTTTTAATGGTGGTATGGAGGATTGAACCCAGGACCTGGTGCATGCTAAGCACGTGCTCTACCACAGAGCTACAACCCTCCCCACCAGGGAAGAGATTTTAGATTGCAAAATGTGAGACACTAGTTCTTACTTTGGAGAATTTTTGAAAGAACTTCTATTACTGTCATAGGTCGAACTGTATCTCCCCTGCCAAAAAAAGATATGTTGAAGTGCAAATTCCAGGACATAAGAATGTGACGCTAGAAACAGGATGTTTGCAGAAGTCAGGTTAAAATAAGGTCATGAGTGGGGGCCCTAATCTAGTATTGACTGGGTCCTTATAAGAGGGGAAATTTACACATGGAGACAGACATGCACACAGGAAAGACCATGGGAAGACACAGGTGGAGAAAATGCCATGTGGCTGGAGGGGTATACCTACAAGCGAAGGATTGCTGGCAAACACTGGAAGCTAGGAAGGGACAAAGAGGGATTCCCCTACACGTTTCAGAGGGAGCGTGGGCCCTGTTGACACCTGATTTGGGACTTCTAGTTTCTAGACCAGCGAGACAATATATTCATGTTACTTTAAGCCGCTCATTTTATGGTACTTTGTTACGGCGACTCTAGGAAACTAATGCAATTACCAAGCTAGATTTTAAAATAATCACAACAATAATAACGGCCACGATCTGCTGCTGGATTTTAAATGCATGATCATTTTTAATCCTCTCAATAACCAATGAAGTGGGTTTATCATCCCCACATTTATTTTATTGTCATCCCCATTTTAGAAAAGAGACAGATGTGACCAAGTACGATTAAGAAATTTGCAAAGATCAGACAGCTGAAAACGAGTGGAACTTGGACTGGATCTGGGGCTATCTGACCCCAAAGCCTCCCACGTCCCATACTATAGCCTCCATGGCAGAACTAAACCTAGAAAAGGAAACCGAAGCAATTCCTCAACTATTGATGCCAATATTAATGGCCTAGTCTCATTATGTTGTTTAAAGTAAGATTGTATGCCGGATACCTACACTTCGGTAAATATCAAAATACATTAAGTAAAATGCAAAGTGGTTTTAAAATTGCCATCTGAGATTTAAATCAAGTAAGCAGGGATAAGCCCCTGCTTCTATTAGTATAAATTCATCAATAATTGAGTCTATATATTCATAACAGAGGTGATAAAAACAGTGATGTAAGAAGTGTGACTATTTTCACTTCACAGCTGATGAACTGGAGCCACTTCAGAGCGAGAAGGTTTGGTCTTGGAGATGCTCCCTAACAAACTTCCAGAATCAGTGTTGACTGGAGTTGTTTCAGGTTAATGGGCCTTCCCCAAATGGAACACCTTCTTTTTTCTTTAAACTTTTTTGGGGGGAGGTGGGGGCAGAGAGATAATTAGATTTATTTATTTATTTTAAATCGAGGTACTGGGGATTGAACCCAGGACCTTGTGCATGCTAAGCATGCACTCTACCACTGACCTATACCCACCCCTCACCAAATGGAACCCTTTCTTATATAAAGTAACACAAGAAATTTTAGAAGAACGCCCATCAGCGCTCCCCCTGCTTTCAGAGGTGTAACTTTAAGGCAGTGAAAGCTTTGGCCTCAAGGAGGCAGTACGAAGATCAGATACAGAGAGGACATGCCTGAAATTGCCTTGTGGTAATTTCAATGATAAAATGAAGATTTTCAATGACGAAACCTATTTCAAAACTGAACCTATTATTTTTTTAAGCTGTATTGTCATGTTTATACTTAGATAACTCAAATGGAAATTTCCTAAGAAAGCTCATAAGCCACCAGTATTACACCTGGATCTTGGTTTTATGAAAGAATTCTCACATGTTGATTCTAGCCTCTAGAGTTCAGCAGGTAGAAGAGTTGGTGACAGCCCCACCCGCGCTGTTGCATGCAGACCTGCAAGAATGCTTCCTCAGACAGACTCAGACCTGCTGGTGCCTAGGAGACCTGGCTTTTGTCGAAGGCCTTGACCTATCAGACACAGTGGGCCAGGCCATGACAGCTGGGCTTCCCCCCTGCTCTCCGAATCCTCCACAGCCCTGACCCTACTGCCTCCTCCTCCTCCTTCGTCTGAAACTGCTATTCCTCAAGCACTAGTATTCAAGATAAATGTTTACATTGTATTTCTTTGCAAATCAAACTGTATCAGTCAGAAAGGCCATCATCAAAAAGCTTACAAATAAATGCTGGAGAGGGTGTGGAGAAAAGGAAAAGCTCATTCATTGTTGGTGGAGATGCAAATTGGTGCAACCACTATGGAAAACAGTATGGAGATTCCTTAAAAAACTAAAAATAGACTTACCATATGAACCAGAAATTATACTCCTGGGCACATATCTGGAAAAGACAAAAACTCTAATTGGAAAACATACATGCTCCCCAATGTTCATAGCAGCTCTATCTATGATAGTCAAGACATGAAAGCAACCTAAAGGTCTATTAGCAGATGAATGGATGAAGAAGATGTGGGGTGTGTGTGTGTGTGTGGGTGTGTGTGTGTGTGTGTATAATCTCCGATCTATGGAATATTACTCAGCCATAGAATAGAATGAAAAAATGCCATTTGCAGCCACAGGGATGGACCTAGAGATTATCATACTAAGTGAAGTAAATCAGAGAAAGACAAATGTATAATATCACTTATATGTGGAATCTAAAAAAATAATACAAATGAATTTATTTACAAAACAGAAACAGACTCACAGACATAGAAAATAAGCTTGCAGTTACCAAAGGGGAGGGGAAAGGGGAGGCGTATAAATTAGGAGTCTGGGACTAACGGATACACACTGTTATATATGAAATAAATAAACAAAGTTTAACTGTAGAACTACATTCAATATCTTGTAATAACGTATAATGGAAAAGAATCTGAAAAAGAATATATATATATATTGAATCACTTTGCTGTATACCTGAAACTAACACAATATTGTAAATCAACTATACTTCAATAAAAAGAAGAAAAAAAATTGTATCTCTTGTACCTTTTCCCTGTTTTGTTTCCTAGATTTTCAACACATTTTTTTTTTCCTACTGAGAATGGTAGGTTAAATAGGCTTTTGTGGGCTAGTCTGGGAACATTGTTCCCAGTGAAAAATGCATTCTGTGTTGGAAACAAACAACATACACAGAGAAAACTTGGGGACACGACCTCTTTGTAGAGTGGGGACTGCTTGTCCAGCCTCCTGTATCAGAGTTAAATCTTTGCAAATCTGGACAGCCCCCCCTCCCCTTTTTAATGTCTCAGTCTGGATTGGAAAGCTATGACTCTGGCCACATGTCGAAATTCCTAAGAAATAAGTGGCTTTTCTAACTGGGAGAAGGGGTCGGAAATAAAGTGATGTGACTGCCTTCTTCCTCTTTAGGAAAACACCAGCCCTCTGAGGAGAACGTGGTGGGAGGTGATTAAACTGTTCCTTCACTTGACAGAGATAATTGACCTGATTAGTTAAATCATCTGACAACTATATATTGAGCATTTATGATGTGCTGGACACCATTCTTAGTGTTCCAGGGGAAACTCTGACAAAACAAACAAGGTCTATGGGAGACTGACGCTAGGTAACAGAATAATACAAATAAACAAGAACATGTAGCGGCAAATGCTATGATGAAAACAGAACAGAGGAAGTATTAAACAGGAGAGGTGTGCCCAGGCAGCTCCTTTTGGTTGGATGGCTGGGAAGGCCTCCCTGAGGAAGGACTTTTATACTAAGACCAAAACCCAGCTATGTGAAGATTTAGGGGAGAGAATTCCTGGTAAAGGAAACAGGGGATGCAAAGGCCCTGTGGTAGGACAGACCTTGATTTTATTCCAGGAACAAAAGGGTCAGTGTGGCTGGAGGGTAGCAACGAATGTGACAGTTGCTTGCAGAGCTGGTGAGGGACCAGATCCTGCAGGGCCTTGCAACCAGGGTGAGCTGTTTCGATCTGATCTTAAGTACACAGACAACACTGGGAGGCTCTAAGCAGGGCAATGGCTTATGTGAACTACTTGAAAGGCCACTCTCTTACTCCATGAGAAAGCAAGAGCAGAAGTCGTTGGGATGGTGGCAGCCAATAGGTGCTGTGCACTCACCATGTGCCTGGGATTCTTTAAAGTGTTTTACCTGCATTACTTTGATGAATCCTCATGACCACTCTATGGAGTGGAAATTACTAGATTTTCCATATGACACATAAAGAAAATAAAGCTTAGAAAAGTAAAGAAACTTGCCCCCAGATGGTAGGGTTTCTTTTTAAATAACTGCATTTTATAAGTATGTAAGTTAAGAATAGCCGTAAGAAAACTTTTTTAAATGAGCAAAAAGAAAATATTAAATACTAGAGATCACATCACCTCAAGATACCTACTGTTAACATTTTAGTTTATGTTTTTCCAGCTGTTTTGATAGGCAAATACATTATCTACTGCTCTCAGAAAGCAGAGGACTGCTTACTTCTATACATGAAAAATTCCCAGATTACAGATTTTTTTATATTTTTATTATTAATTTTAAGAATACTGCCCACAGATCCATTTTGAATGACAGTATAAAAAATGTTAAATCATAATACACAGAACAGAGAATACTATTGGTTAGTTAACTAACATGAAATACTGCTTAAGAATAGAGTTAACTGAAAAAAACACAGAATATTATGTATCCTATAAGCCCATTTTGTCTGTGCTTATCTATTTTTAGAAAGTGTCTGAAAGGATATATACCATATTGTTTACAGAGGTTACTATTGGTTATTAGGGTTTCAAGTCAGTTTTACTTTCTTCTTTTTGATATTCTACCTTTCTAATATCTCTAAAATGAGTGTTTTTCTTCTAAAAGTAATAACGAAAATGGTTATTTAAAATTACAGATTAAGACTGGATTGTTTTTAATTTAATGAAGTTCTCCAAAAAGCATTTTTCTGTCCTCTTCTATGTCCACAGCTCAAAAGTCATCTGTCAGACGTAAATTGCTCCCAAGATGGCCGTTCTCAGCAACCTGCTCTGGGTAGGCTTGGTTGGATTGGTCCCTCAATGGCAGAGAACACCCCCTGGCAACAAGCCCGCACACATCTCCTGGACACCTACGTGTCCAGACTGTACCAGGCACCATGAAGCCTAGTGCAGCAGCAGCAGACATAATTTCTGCCCTCCTCTTCAGCCACCATCACCAGAAAAACAAACTGAGCAACTTGAACCCAAGCAGCACGTCACCTCAAATAAGGGAAGGTCACCTGGGACACCTCTAAAAAGCATACCTCCAGAGGTGGTCGAAAGGTACAAACTTCCAGTTATAAGGTATATAAGTACTAGGGGTGCTGTGTACAATGGAATGACTATAGTTAACACTGCTGTGTAATATACAGGAACATTGTTAAGAGAGTTAATCCTAAGGGTTCTCATCACAAGAAAAAAAAATTTTTTTGCTTTTTCTTTTTGTTGTATCTGTATGAGATGATGTGTGCTAACTAACCACATTTTGGTAATCATTTCACATCTATGTAAGTCAAACTGCTAATGCTGTACACCTTAAACTTATACAGTGATGTGTGTTAATTATATCTCAACAAAACTTGGCAGTGGGGAGCATACCTTCAGAGATAAAGTCAAAGCTCTCCTCTGCCATCCAGGGCCAGCCTTGTGTATGCTCTTGTGTTCCGTCCTCCATGGTTCCATCTTGCATGGAAGGCTTCCTCAATACTTTTTCTTTTCTCAGCCAACTTCTAGAATTGCTTTTCCACCACTTTCCTGTCATTTTCCTTTCCTCTGCATGTGGTTCTTCATAGTTTGAACAGCTATGGCTCCAATCCCAATATCACTGCTGATGTGACCTCAGACAAGTCATTTAAACATAGACTCTCAGGCTGCCTCACCTATAAATGGAGATAATACTCCATAAGGTCATTTTCAGGATTAAATGAAATCACATAGGTCAAGGTAGACAGTAGACCATCTCTAAGCACCATTCTCTTCTCACTGATCTCCTGCCCTCCTATGGCCACCCTCTAAAGGATCTCATCCCTCTGCATGAGTTGTGTGGTATGGTCAAAGGCCCAATGAGCCTTGATTTGAGCCCCATTTGGCCATGTTTTTGTTGTGGGATCCTGGGCAAGTCTTTAAACCATGGTCTAGAGGATTACTTTGAGATACTAATGAGGTCATAGATACCAAATTGCTTTCTATTCAAGACAGAAACTCTCCAAATGCTAGAAGAGTATGGTAATGAGAGAAATAGGCCCTTGGAGAAAAATTAATCTATAAACTAGATAAATTCACTGTATAACCCCAAATTTTTCAATAAGCATTTTCAGAGGGATGATTTGGAAACAGGAACGTTATTGCAAAATACCCAAATCTTACACAGGATTGGTGAGAGGGAAAAGGAAATTGACTTGCCCTCTCTCTTATCCCATATATAACTGAGAAATGACCCTAGTCTGCTTCAAATCACAATCTTTTGCCGCACCTGAATGGGCAGAGAATCACAGGGGAGGTCAGAGAGAGGGAGCACAGCCAAGGTGGAGGAGGCGCCCTGCCTTCCCAGCTGAGCAATTCCTAGGCTGCCCACTTCAATGGGGAACCCATGCTCAGCCAAGGCTTGAGACGCTGCCCAGGTGCCAGTTTGGGGAAAGATGCTCAGGGATCATAGAAGACCTGCCCCCATAACAGAGCTGCTCAACTAGCATGGTTCTCCAAGGAGACAGTGCAGAGCCTGCCACAGGGCTGCTGCTTTGTGTTCCTCTATCTAGAGTAGAGCACAGGAGCATTTGAGTTGGGCTCTTTAAATTGAGCTGAAATATATTCCAAAAGTTGGCCACAGCATCTTTTCCTGGGAATTGATCTCTGGACTCAGCAAAGAGGAATAGGACCTTAAATGACCTGAAAGGACATTCTGCATTCAAAAAGACTGCAAGGCAAGTCCCCAACAAAGGCCATCTCAAGAAGGGATGGCTTAGCATCAAGCCCCTCTGGGTGGAGGCTGTCTATGGGTCAAGGGTGTCATTTCAATGCCAGGGGTTCCAGAAATACTGTCAACCTCTCCTTGTTTATAACTTAACATGGTCATGTCAGTATTTTCTTTTCTGGATATTGAATTCAAAATCAGAGTCCTGTTTGCTTTCCATCTATGTTAGAGTTAATGGTACCTGCCCCCTTAAGGTAAATTTTCATAGCCTAAGTCATCATAGCAAAAGGCCAGCTTCACTACTCCTGCAAAGAAGAGGAAAATATCCTTGAGCTGGGTGTCCAGGAAAAGATGGACAACACGGTCACATTACAGGACCTGTGTACCTTTATAAACCTGATCTTTTTATTCAAAATGCAAGGTGGCCTAAGGAAGATTATGTCACTGTTGGAAGCCCAGAAAGCAAAAAAGAAGTTCTTCTCCAAGAACCTGGAAACCAAGACACCCTCAGAAAGTTAGACTAGCAAAATCCTCACATGCAATGGATTTGACTAGAATTCAGGGGGAGTAAACCAAGACAGTGACTGAATTTGTAATTGAAGAATTTGGAAATACCCCAAATTCCCATCAAAGTGACTTGACTGTAATATCAGGAAGGTTGCAATGGAATGCGATTAGGACTTTAAAAGTGTAAATCTGCCTGATTGGCTGTATAGGATGCTATGTGCAGAAATGGGTTTGAAGAGACTAGAGCGTACAGAAAAGAAGCTCAAACTCCCAGAAGCTGGCATAGGTGGGGTGGATGGACTGCTTCATTCTTTCGGGGCATTGTGTCAGGACTATTTCTCTTTCAGACCACACAACTAACTTCATTTATTTTAACTCTAGGCTAAGCAAACATCTGGATGGAATTTGCCTTCTCAGGTACATTTATCTACAAAAAGAGACTGTACTTGCTATGAGTATTCTGGTCTGTTGGTCATAAATCAGGTATGTACATCAGTCTCTAGGGTCCGGTTAATGTAAGTTTATTTGAGGAAGGTCAGGGTCTGAGCCTTGATGCATGTTGTGACATTTGTGGTAAATAAGTCAGCTGGAAATGCCCTTCCATTCACTCTGCATACAGTAATGTCAAAAGATATACAATGTACCCTCCCCCTCACAATGTTAGCATTGGCACGTGACTGATTACAGGACCTAATAACCTGAATTACAGCCCAGTTAAAAAAATCTTTTTTAAGCAATAAAATAAAATGATACTTAAGAAAACAGTTTCGTTTTGATGGTCGTTGTATTTTTCAAATTTCTGCAAACTATTGATTTTTCTGAAGTACTTTCTAAAGTAGTCATTTCTTGGACATTGTTTCCAATTTTTTCTTTTTTTCTTTCTTCCCAAATTATGTCACTCAGCAGCTTCACCAGACCCAAGCCTGAAAAGAATTTTCATATCCCACAATGCAAAGACCAAAAGAACCAGGCACACTGCGGAGGAAGAATATTTGCCCAGAGTGGACCCAAACAGGGAAGACCTGGGCTGCGTCTTCACTTCCTCCATGCCCCAAAAAGGTCTAAATTTAGTTTACCAGATATACTGCAATGACATTAACATGTTGCAAGAACAAGAATCAAGCAAGAGAGAGAAAAACCAAGCTTAATGTGGTGCAAGATACTTAAATGCCATGGCAACTATGATGTCTTCTCTATTATTTAATTCACTTCCTCAGGTCAGGTTATTCTGCCCTCTCTCTCCTGCACTTCCTGTTGCTGTAATCAAATCAGGTCACCCTGAATTCATGAGTTCTCTTCACGACTGCAGTCGTGTCTTTTTCCAGCAGAATGAATTTTCTCCATCTCTTCCTTTGCTCCCGGACCTTTATTTGGTGCCCTTGATGTTCCCAGTTGCTCTCTGCAGTGCTCCACATGCTGTAAATGCTTCCCTTTCATCCACATCTCCTCCCCCACACCCTGCTCCTTCTCGGTGCTCCTGTCCCTGCCCCTCCCTCCGGCTTCTGCAGTTGTCACTAACACAGTTAGCCACTTGATTAGCATCTCAGTGATTCAAGAATCCAAGAAACTTGGTTCTCCTGAAAGGCTCCTGCTTCTCTTCCAGGAGTAAGATAAAGTCCCTCCCTCAGTGCCGTCAAGCTGAGATGACTTGGGGCGTGAATACTCCCGTTCACTGGGGTAGCCCCTGCTTCTTCCCCTTTCTTTTTCTGTGTGTGTCCCTGGAGCTCTTCATCGTCTAGTTAGCTTTTTCCCAGGAAAGGTGGACAGAGAAGGTTTAAGCTTAGAATTTTGGTAGCCCAGGCTCCTAGTTCACAGATGGGAAAACTAAGGTCCAGAGAGCTTAACTGACAAGTTGCATGGCCAGTCGCTGGAGGAACCAAAACAAATAGGGTGAAAACTCAATCAGATTGGCAGATAATGGTGGGAAAAAATCTTTTCAAGGGTTGAGCTGGGCCAAAATGAGACTTGATGATTATTTAAGAGTTCCTTCACTCATTCTGCCCCATCTCCCTGCCAGCAGTGTAAACAAAAGATCAAAGCAGAGCCGGCAAACCAGCCATAGATCCACTGGGACCCCTGGAAAGGCTCTGCCTCCCAGGATCATGGAAACCCTACAACTCCTCCAGCCCCTACCAGCTTGGACCCCTCCAGCCCCCTACCAGCAGGACAGGATGAGGCCTCAGCGATAGTCAGACGAGTAAATTCCACACAAGTTCCACATCCACTAGGCTTTTCGCTATTTGCCAGCATGTGCAGTGGTGAATTGACAGAATTCTTTCTTCTAAATGTAGGAAGATGCATAAAATACAAGCAGCCTATGAAAATATATTTACTGCAAAAGTTATATCAGTCTTGTGTAAGTAAGCACCAGCCTTCTCTGGGGAAAGACATGGGTGGTAAAATGAATAAAATAACTCAGTATTTTGACTGCTTGCTGCAGTGTAAGAGGGACTTCTGTTCCCCAAGCTGAGTGTGAAGAGAGGGATTTATCTTTGGATGCAAAGGAAGCAAAGCAAAGCAGCCTAGAAGAGCCACTCCTTGGTGTGAGTGAGCATGGAAACAAGTCCCACCCTAGGGCCCGGCTGCTGGATGTCCCCAGCCATCCCTGTCCTCCCTGGGAGGGCTTGTGCTGGTGCACTGGGATCTGCTGAGTTAGAAGCTGAGCCCTGCTGCTGCCACGGCGGCACACTGTGATTAAGAGCTCGACTGATTTTCTAGCCCATGACCACACTGGTGGGGACAGAGTACGACAGAGGAGAATGGCCGGAAGCCAAGTGGAAAGAGGGTTTATGAGATGAGCTCTCAATGAAGAAAACTGTGGGAAAGAATGCAATGGAAGCAGATTCGGGGCCAATAGATGTGGGAAAGCAGCACAACTCAAAAACGCTCTTCAGCCGCGAACTAAAACAAAGCGTTTTGCCAAACACAGGAAGAGGATTCAGTCTGAGAAAGGCTCAGCACTGTTTATACAAAACAGAATATTTCTCTCTGCACAATCATCACTGACAAGGCTTAACCTTCCTCCTTCTGTACCAGGCCCTTGTGCTGGGTTCTGGGGCTCTAAAGAAGCAGCAGTCCATCAGTCTAGAGGAGACTGAAAACACACACAAAATGACTTGTAAAATGCAAATGGATCTTAAGGGAATCATCAAAACATTCTGCCTAAACTTTGGGCCAAGAGCCAGCAGGCATGAGTGATGGGGAAAAGGCCCTGGGACTGTATCCCAGCTGCTGCCTGCCTCATGTGCAAATCTGAACAAAGTTCTGGCAAGAAGACCCTGGCTACTTCTCACCCCATCCCTTACAGGTCCAGAGGAGGCCTGCTGCAGTGACCGGGGCTGCGTGCACGGTTCCAGGTATTCCTAAGGCAGCAGGTGGAAAATGAGCACTTGACCGTTTTGGTGTGCAGTTAAGGCTGGAAAACATCCCAGCACCAAAGAGAGAGTTGGACATCCTCCTCTGAACCTAAAGTTAGGGCAGGACAGGACACTTGTGACTTGATTCCTCCCTTTCCTCCTCCCCCTCCACAACCATCTACCATGAACTTGTGTCTCTGTGACTCCACCTGAGTGTTTTGAGGGGAGATTTCATCCAACCTACCCTTGCCCTGCCTCAGCCCTCTTTGAGTAAAGAAATAATTTGTTTCCTTTAGCTTTTAGCATTTTTTTTTTTTGCCCCAGAAGATAAGCTGGAAACTGGAGATGATGATGATTATCTGGTGTGTTTTTTGCATTAGCGTAACATGTAAGAGGGGAGATGGTATGTTTAAAAAGGGGGAAAGAATCATATAATTCAAAACCAGTGAGTGACTAAGGTCAGTACATGATGAGGTTTTTTTTAAATCAGAAATAAAATCCTGTTTCTGTGGTTCATGTTTGAAAATGATGTAACCTGAAGTGGCCCTTTCATCTTCCACTGTAGGAATCCCTGCTCTGTGTAGCTTTGGAGCCCAGGTCTCTGTGCTGGAGGACTTTAAGGAGGTTAAATTTAAGCCAGAAGGCTTTAGAAACGTATAGACTAAGCTGGACGACCTCTGAGGGCTCTAGACTAAGCCAGAGGGTCTTTATGTCAGTATAACCTAAGCCTCTTATCTCCTAGGGGAGGAATTCAGGCTGGCAGGGGTGGCCTCCCAGAGCCCCTCTGCAGGTGAGTAGCACCAGTACCCAAGTTTCCTAATTCCTGATCCAGGGCCCTTCCTTCTCTTTCAAAAGGGGATGAAATTCCTGGCAGTGTATGGGACAAATAACCCTGACATTGTTCTGTTTTTCACAGAGGAAAAACTGAATTTAAGAAGAAACTCACAATAGTCGATTTTTTTTTTAATCTGGCATTTAAGCACAAAGTCAAAAGCAAGGCGTGGTCTCCCGGGTACTGGAAGTACTTTGAAATCCCCAGTCTCACTCGTCGTTCAGAAAACAAAATGGAACAACTTTCTCTGCTGCCTCCTATTTCCCCCGCCCGCTCCGTGCAGTAGCTGTTCTTGGCAGATGCCCAGAGCGGCACCCGGTAATTCCACGGTACATTGTGTACATTTGCATCCATTTAACCAGCTATTTACAGCCGCCCTTTACCACCACCTGTAAGAGGCAACGCCATAATGACACTAAGTGGCTGGGCCGGGAAGCGGGTGCCCCGTGATATTCTCCACTTGAAAAGCCCAAATCAGTGGAGGGTTGACACTCGGAGAATCAGGGAGACGGCTGGGGACATCACACGTACAGGGCGGGAGGCGCGAGAAGGAGGCGCGCCAGACGGAGGGTCTTTCCTCGGTAGCTCCACTCGGTGGCTCCTTTTCCGTTACCACAACCGCGAGGAGGGACCTGCCGGGCCTTCCGCGCGGCTTGTTTCCTGCCTGAGATAGAGCCTGCTGCCATTTGGATTTGGGGAATTTCTGAATCACCCAAGACGCCTGACGGTCCCGAGGAGGGTGGGGACGGCGCGCTAGGGTGGAAGCCGCAGTCCGGACTGGATGTCACCACCCTGAGTCTGGAAAACCTGCTCACGGATGTGATGCGGCAACGCGGGGACACCTGCGCTCCCGTGCGTGCCGCACTCGTGCAGCTCCGGGTGGCAAATGGGGTGAAGTAGGGGGCGAGGATGAGAGGAAGTTGAGGCGCTGGAGCGTCAGAAACGCTGCCTTAGCTTCCCCTGCTCTTTGGAGGCTATCCCGGGGCGGGGGGTGGGGCGCGCTGGCGGGCATTGCACGCGGACTTCCAAGTGGCCCCTGGCACAGCTGGAAGTCAGGAGTTCTGAGCCCCCAGAGAGCTGGTACCCGGGGGTCCCAAGTGCCCGTGAGGAGCCCGCGGCGCCCAGGACCGCGTGGCGCGTTGGACCGCACCAAGCGGCGCAGAAGCAAAAGATAAACCCTGATGGGCCTGGGAGCTGGTGGGCTGGGGTGCAGAGTCAGCGCGGACCCGGAGCGCCTTTCGTTTTAAGGAGCCTTACTTCTGGGAAGGGACAGGGAACTGTCAATCAGCGAGGGAGGGAGCGCACCGGCGCTGGGTGATGTCAGCGGATCAGCTGCTCGATAACAAAGACGGGGTATTACAGTAGAAAGTTGCAGCGGCGGCGGCGGCCACGGCGGCACCCCGGAGCCTCGGAGGCGAGGGGCAAGTGGGCGAAGGGAGGAGGGACGGCTGCTGCCGGAGCAGCTTAAGACCAAGGAATTGAAAGGGCTGTAGGGGGAGGCAGTGCGAGCCAGGCCCAACTGCTCCTCCTCTTCCTCCTCCTCCAAACTCGCAGGGTTCAGCCCCAGCGCTCGCTCAGCCGCCTGGAGCACCCGGAGGGACAGGAGGCAGCCGCGCGGCCCCGAGCTGGGCAGGGTCCCCAGCCGCCATGGATAGCGACGACGAAATGGTGGAGGAGGCGGTAGAAGGTACAAGCATTTCTCTGGGGCCGGGGGAGGAGTCGCGGAGGGCAGGGAACGCGGGAGGAGTGGCGGGCTGCGACCCGCGCGGCGCCGGGCCCCGCGGCCGCCACTGTCCCCTACGCGAGTGGCCCGCTGCCGGGCTCGGACAGGGGCCGGACAGCCACGGCCATGCCGCCGGGAGCGCGCACTGCGCGGCGGGGCGCAGGCCGGGAATCGGGCTCCACTGGGCCGAAGCCCCCAGGAGGACACGGCTGCTCCATTCCGCCGGGCCACCGCCTGCATCCGCCCTCGGAGTTGCGAAACCTGCCCCGCACTCCGGCCTTCCCCGTTTCGGGGGTGGAAGGTAGGGATGCGCAGGAGGATAGCCCCCTGCGGCCGACGGTCTCCGTGGAGCAATACCCCCGCCCGGTTTTGGCAAGCTCGACCCCCTCTCGGGCCGCCAGCCCTTTCCTTCCCCACGCCGCTGCGACCCGCGGTGACCGCGGCCGTGTCCCGGTCCGTCCCCCAGCGCAGCGCACGGGGTCGGACCAGGCACGTGGCAGCGGCGGCCAGGGCGGTCGCTCCTCCGAAACGATGAAATCATTGCAGGGCTGTGGACAACGCTCCCGACCCGGGGCTTGAACACACGCCCACCCGGAGGCAGTGGCCCCGGCCTCTGCTGCCCCCAGGCGAACTCAGTCAAACCGCCCCTCCCCCTTCTGCCTCCGATCCCGATGCCGCCGCCGCCACGCTGTGCAGGCGCGCCGCAAGCCGGGACCGAAATTGCTGGGTGACACTTAACTTTCTGAATTCCATGCAGTTGGCTGTGGGTGATATCACCGCTTTGGTGTCGTGTTTCTCCGCCCCTTCGCTTCTAGCGCCCCTCCCCCGACTTTTCTCGCCACTTTGTTTTGCTGAGTTTCTCCACCTCTTTTTTATTTTTTTTTTAAATCCCTGCTAGTTCTAAAAAGCGAGGTGGGGACGTTATACAATCTAGTTGTTTGTATCATGAGATGTTATGTTTTTGTAACAGTGAATACTGGAAATTACTCTTTAGCGTATCTATTTATTTGATTCTACCCAAGACAGTACTTCGTGATGTTTTGCAACGTTGTGTGGTTATTATTCCGGAATATTTTAAACCAAGCATCTAAGTAAACATTTTTTAGCTTTTGGTTGAATCTGGTTTCTGTCTAATTTGTATAAACAAGTTCTCATAAGTGGTAAAGAGAAACAAAGTGGCAACGCTTACAGATGCATAAGGATGCATAGTTATTGCTACTTTGGAAGAAGAAACTGAATTTTTATGTCAGCATAACTGTGCTCCCGAGGTCTCAGGGAGAGATTAAGTAGAATAATATTCCTGAATTCTCTAAAAGGTAACTATCCTACTGTAACTATTAAACTTCCTATTTCTTTATCCAGCTTCAAGGAGTGTTGGTGTTGTTTTAATTTAACAATGTCCTGAACTCACAGAACTCTTTATCTCTAATAAGTAAAGCCAACATTGGGACTTACTGGAGCCCAAAGACATTGATTGAGTCGATCCATTGGATGTCTTCTTTAAATTTAAATTATTGACTTCTTGTGCCTTATATTATGAAAGATAATTGGAAAATGCTTGTCTCAAATTGTTAGGGCTTGCTCTCATTCTTCAAAGTTTACTTTTACCCATAAAAACATAATGCACACTTTTGATCACAGGCAGTGCTCCCCAGCTTAAACCTCCCCTCCCTTTTGAAGCTGTTTAGAAACACAAGGCCCAGTTAGCCATAATCCCCGGCTCCTTGCTGAAGGTGAACAAGCAGTTTCAGAAATGTACTAATGCTGTTTTTGAGACTGTCCAATGGACAGAAGCAGAGAAATGTCTTTATATAAGCAAGAAAGTTTCTGTTAAGTACTGTGTTATGTACGGTGACCACATACATTGTCTGAGATCTGAATACGCTTGAGAAGGGTCACTTAAGTTGGGACAACTGGCTCAATGGCTTGAATGTCTGAAGCAATCTGGGACACATGGTTACTCAGTTGTACCTAACAGTTAGCGATCAGAGTAACCTGGACTCTTTAAAAGTCTTTAAATGCATCCCTGGCTCAAACTCACACAGTGTCCAGAGCATGCATATGTAAAAATGGGCTTTTCTGCAGGCTTTCCTGGGCTTTTAGGTCCTGTCTATAATCATCTTTACTTAATATCTAGCACATGCGTGGGGGACTGGTAAAAGGCTAGTCTGAATATCTTGGTGTTGAAGTACCAGCTAACCCACTTCTCTCCATAAACAGAGCCTGGGTTCTCTGCAGTTCCATTGTCTTCGCTGTACTTATCGCTGTCATTGTTTAGTTCTCACTACGTGGAGGCTCTGTGCTGAGTGTTTCACATACACATTCTCCATTCAGTCTTACGAGGTGGGCACCAATATTATTCTAATTTTATGGAGGAGGCAACTGAGGCTTAGAGAAGTTAAGAACAAATCCAAGGACACTCAGCAAGGTAGGAAAAAGGCTTGGACTTCCAGAACCCCACTCTCCCATACCAAACTGTCTTCCAACATTTTTCTTATTTATTTTTTTAATTTTTAACGAGTCAGTCAAATATATGAAATACTTAGGGACTGAGTTTGGAAGCAACAGTTAAATGTTCTGCCTGTGTCACTCTTTATCAGTGTCACTCTTAAGAGGTTGGTTCTGAGAGTTCAGTGACTTTCTGAAAAATGTATGTGGGAAAAGAGAATTTAACTTGTAGCCTCTGCAAGAGATACTCTTTTTCTTCCTCCTTAGAAATTTACCTTGGGGAAGAAATTGGTCTCTTCAGGTCTTGAGTGTAAACATCTTTTGTCACATCATATGCACTTTGGTTCTCTGTCGGGGTGGAACTGTAGCTTGGGTGAAGTTCTGAGCTCAGAGTGGATGACTCCCCAAGGACAGGTGGGTGGTAGAGGGGTTGTCTGTGTACAGGTGATGGCTCTGCTCCTTTGGGAAGGCAGCCCTGGGCCTCAGCGGGCCTGCAAACTCCACCTGAGCTCCTGCTGTGGCCTTTTAAAAACTTTGAGGCTCCTTGGTTCAGTGGGGAATGATGTTTAGCTTTGGAACAGAAATCTTTATTATAATATCTTATTTTTCGGTCTACCCATAGATACCAAGAGTGGTCCCTCATATAATTAGAAATAAATACATCATATCTAAGCAGACGAATGATGGTGGAGAGGAAGTAAAAATGGTGGCCAGTTTGGGGCAGTAGCTGGATTTTCTGGAAGAGGTGGGGTGGAGTTGAGTCCAGTAGAGAAGGGACATTAGGGAGTCAAGACAGAAGTGTGGAACTCTGCAGGCACGGGCAGAGAGGAATTGCTCTGCTGTAACAGGGCTCCTAGAAGGAGAAAAGTGGAGAGGAAGACAGGGAAAGGAGGCTTGTCAAGGGCCAAGAATGCGGACTGCGCGCCAGGAGCCACGGGGGGCTTTGGAGCTGGGATGGAGGAATGGGAGCTCTGCTGGGGAGGATGAGCGGCCTGTGGGGAGCAGGTGAGGTGATCACCCTGAAGGCTCTTTGCCGCAGTCCAGATAGGCGGTTATGAGGGCAGGAGAAAACGGAAAGGCTGGGACCTAGCAAGGAGACACTGAGGAGGAATACTAAAAGGAGGGGAAATAGCAGAATCTCCACAACCAAGGAGCCGGAATGAAAACAAGTGTCTCCATGTTTCACTGCCCCAACACCCTCCAAATATTAAGAATATTTTTAACAGTCCCCCTCATATCTTATCCTGTCTCTAAGGCTGTTCATGCTCTGTTCTGAGGAAAAAATGCCTCCTAAGTATACTGGTAGCACCCTCTCTGTGTGGGCCTCATTAAAATTAGGACCCTCACAACTAATAATTGAGCTCTTGCAAAGAGTTACTCTCAAAAATCAAATTCTGTTTTTAACAACCAGCATTAACTGCATCATCTTGAGGGTACATTCTTTGCACCAAAAAGAAAAAGTTGGCCTTTTATTATTACTCCTTTTTTTTTTAAGTAGTTTTAAGCTACAAAACCAACCATGCATGTCAGGGTCTCTTGTTCTGAGGGAAACACACACATGCACATGAACAAACACACACACACATGCTCAGATCTCCTGTGAGCACGCCTGAGGCAGTAAGCAGCCGCTGTCTGATCCAGAGGGAGTTTCCTTTGCTGAGATGTACCCTCACTTCACAGGAGGCAGGCCTGGCTCTCATCAGGTTATGAAAAAGCTCAGAGGGAACTCGAGGGGAAAAAATCAAACTTTCTATTTTGTCAGTAGATAATGATCTTTAGAACAAAGTGAAAAAGGAGACTTGTGTGGCTGTTACATTTTCCCCTTTTTCCAACTTGTGTAAATATTTAAAGCCGTGCGGCAGACAGACAGACTGCACACGAGCTGGGACAGCATTCCCCACACAGAGAAGTCAGTCAAGTGGATTTTCCTTGTTGTTCGGGGCTTGCATTCAACTTCTGTTTAGTGGGAACTGGCCTGGAGGGCTGTTGGCTGACTTGGTGCGTTTTACACATCGACCTCAATCACAGCAAGGAGGACTCGAGTTTCTCTGAGTTGGGTAACACTTGGGAGGGACAGGAATTTGCAGCCAGGATGTGCTGTTGACTGTCCTGGTGGTTCTGTGAGAACTGTCTTAACTACAAAGCCTTCTTCCACTTCTCTGCCTGGGGCCTGAGAACACTGACCTCTTTAGAGGTCCCTCCTTCCACCATCCGTGGGAAAGAGGGGTGTTCTGCTAGTTTACTCTTATCTAGAGAGAAAAGAGATGGAAAGAGTGGGGGAAAGGGCTGTTGGCATCCGTTAGCACATTCAGAGTGGTGGTTAATGTCTTTCTTGGGCACACAGCAGTGGCTTCCTCATCTGTAAGATTAGAGTTGGGATTATTGTGAGGCTTAATTTAGATAACAGGAAAGTGCATAACCTGGTTTCAGGTGCCTAGTAGGGACACAGACTTTTTCCTTCTCTGTATGTCAATATCCCCCTCCATTAAATTGACTATTACTGGCAAGACAAATATTCCGTGATCTTACTGACCCAGTGGCGTTCGAGCAGGCGTGGTACCAGAAGCTCCTCTAGCTCTGCTGTCAGTGGGAGATGTGAGTCCACAGCAACCCAGTCTCCACTCCTCCCTGCATTTCTTTCTTTGGAAAGCCTCTTCGTTGCTGTTATTGTTTTGGATGGGGCTGTCGTTCTGGAGATAAAGTTCTGCTGCTTCTAGGAAGACCACTCCAGGCTATTAAATATTCCGGGTAGAAGTCTTGAATGATCACAACCCTTCATTTTTTAGCTCCTTTTAATTGCTCCCGGTAACTGATCACAACCTGTTAATGGATCACACCGCCCTCCTTGTAGAAGGAGGAGAAGAAAACAAAACAGACAAGCCAACAAGCGGGCTCTACTGTGATCTCACGGGGCGCCTGCAGAACTTTCTCACAACAAGCTGCCGAAACCTGCCTTTTGAAGGTCAGGGGAGCGTTGCGCATCCAAGGCCTTCTTTCTAAAGACATGATGTCACCAGAGTAACAGCCATCATTCACCAGCTTTTTTCTTCCTCTCTCTCAAGACTCAGAAGATGTTGGGACTCCTCTTTGCTGGCCCGCGGAAGGAGGCGTGGGCACACGTGTCCCTCACGGAGCGTGTTGACGTTTTTGCTTTCATCCCAGTTGGATTCGGCTCTGTCCCTCAAGTGCTTTCAGTGTGTTACAGGATGCTTCCAGCTTTCTTAAAGATCTCGATTTCACTGCTGACGGTGCACCTGCAGTGTTTTATTCAGAAATAGGACAGGACGGTTGCGACTGAGGGAAGGTGGAAATGAATTTACGTTGGATTTTTTTCCCCTCAGTGTTCAAGTTTATCTTAATATTTCTCTTTATCTAAAGGATAATCAGGAATTTTATCAAACATTAACTTTTTAAAGTCTGGAATATGTGAACCGTTTTCTGGGGGAGCGAAGCATTTTCAACAAATTAGTAAATACCTCACTATAAGGCTAAAATTATTATTCTGATAGTTATAGCTAAACCAAAAGTAGAACGCTAAATTGGTAGGAATGTTAATAGCTGAATTTAATTTGATCCAAGCAACATTTCATTAAGGAAAGCTTTTAGCTATACACTGAGTGGGTTTTTTTTTTTTTTGAATGAAAAGAATAAAGGTAGATTTAATTTATTTCAATGAGAGAAATGTCATCCGTCGATATTTAGAAAATAATTGTCCAAATTATTTCATATAACTCATATGTCATTGAATTATGTCATGTATAGTTTTTGGTTTTTGAGCAAGAAGATAGCAATTGTGGCTTAGTTCCCTCCTAACCATTAATTTCCTGCCCTTGGTGGAAAAAATTTGTGTTAAAAGGAAGGGGAACTCATTGATTGTGATTTACTTAACTAGCCATGTTTTATTATATTTCAGGTAATTCATTCTATACAGAGTCAGATGTAGCAATAAAGCTGTGCATTGGTTCATTGTTACTTGGCATTTATGTAATCAATAATGCAAATAAAGAGCTTTCCTGTTCTTTTTGAGAGTGCTTGCTTACTATCTCTTCTAAAGGATGATATTCTTTTATCACTTTAGAAGAAATTATTTTAGGAGACTAAAGCATTCATTGTGGTGTTATGGTTTGTGTTTTCTTTTACGTCTGTGAGCCATCTGGAAGCCACATTTAAGTGTTTAATGTACCTGCACTGTACGCAGTATTTAATGCTTTTATACCTTTTTCATCCATGACTCAGGTCATTAACCCAGGAAAAAGCCAGTAGATTAACTGCTGCCTTCATTTCTACCCACCTCTGCAAAATTAGCTCACCAGAATGCCTGGGGAGACACGAGTGAGTGACTCCTGGGTTTTTTGAAATATGTAGGTAATAATAAAAACCTAAACATTGACTATAAACATAAATATTAGAATATACCAATCTGGGACCCAAGAAAAACCAGCAATTTAAAGATCACAGTATAATAACTGCGGCTGATATTCAGAATCACTGCTTAAATGGCCGTGTGGATACTTCTAGCTACACTGAAAGCACAAACCCTCTGACCACAGTTGTAGAGGCTCTATGACAGGTTATTACTGAACATTCAAAAGCTGAAAGATTTTGTAAAGTTAAGCAATAAGTTCAAGGTGAAGCTTAAGTTCAAGCTTAGAAGGACTCTGAGTTGATGTGTTAGTAAAATGAGGTGTACAAATATTAGGGCAGTTTTAGAGACTTGGCTACCTACATCCCTTGTTGTCTGAGTATAACAAAGAGCAGTGGGGTTTTAGAGGGCACCTGGCTAGCAGTGCTCCACCGCATACTATATAATGATACATAAAATCGGATTGTGTACTTAGTTCTAGAACCACATAACTTACTGCCAAGACAGGGTGCTACCTCAACCACGTTTTGGTGAAGCATGAAAGTTCAGGTGCATGAATTCCAAACAGGAGTACCGTGTGGGGAAGTAGTGGGTGCGTGGCACCATGCACTGCAGATGTTATCATTAACAATAACTGCCAGTCCCCGGTAAAACGCAAGCTTGTTTTTGGTTCATGTTCTCACATATGTCCGTTCACAAAGTGGACCTCCCAGTCGAGTTGGCAGTGCTGATGCAGGCAGAGAAACCTTGATGTTCACTATCCAGCAAGTGCCCTGAGCAGCCAGCCCCAGGAGCCCTTCCCTGCTGGCAGCGTCTGAGTGCGGACGTGATGGTGGGGGAGCTGGGGAGCGTTGAAGATGTGAAGGTTTGCCTTGTGGTCCCCTTTCTCCAGGGCACCTGGATGATGACGGATTACCACACGGCTTCTGCACCGTCACCTACTCCTCCACTGACAGATTTGAGGGCAACTTTGTTCATGGAGAAAAGAATGGACGGGGGAAGTTCTTCTTCTTCGATGGCAGGTACCCCTCACAGTTTTGTTTTGGTTTTTTTTTTGGGGGGGGGGGTAGGTACCAAATTACTTTCTTTGGAGGAATGATACAAATGAGAGAATTTAAGTGGATGTTTTAGTACAACTTAGAGAAAAGGTCCAAGTATCCTCAACATACATGTACTGCTTTGGGGGCCAGGAAAGTCACTCCCAGTTACCAAACCAAATTTGGGTCCACTCACCCCCACGGTAAAGCCAATATACTGACACCGGGTTGTGGTAAAGGAAAGTACAATGTTTATTGCAGGGCGCCAGACAAGGAGTCTGGGACAGCTAATGCTCAAAACACCCGAACTCCCCAATGGGTTTCAAGGAAGCATTTTTAAAGGCCAGGTGAGGGAGGGGAGTCACAGGGAGTGTGATCAGCTGGTGCACAATTTTCTGATTGGCTGACGGTGAGGTAACAGGGCGGAGTCTCGGGTTAACACTATCAATCCTTAGGTGCCAGAAGGTCTGGGGGCTACATGCTCATGGTCATCAGGTAGTTAATTTCTTCCATCAGTAAAACAACTCAGGAAATCTGCACCAGATACTATTATCTGGGTCCTTCAGAGAGGAGCTACAGCAGAGGATATGGGGGAGGGGTCTGTCCCAGGATGGCCCCAAAGGGTCCTGCTCGGTTCCACCCCCATGGCTGTGGCCTGAGACTCAGCTCTGCTGTCACTGCCTCTTGTCAGAGAGAGCCCCCACCGTGCCAGATTCAGGGGCCCCCACCTGGCACAAGTTGGTTAGGTGGTCATCCAGCTCTTTGATGGATTTCACCTGCTCGTTCAGATAATAAGTCTCACAAAGTCACCCAAGCGGGGATCTTTTTTGTCAGCGTCAGTTTGTAGAGTCCCAGTAATGACAGATGAATGCTTTGTTTCCAAGCACAACGCACACTCACTCCATTGCGTTCAGCCGCTCTCAGACATCGTGGTCTGGTTTCTTGATCTCCTGAAAGAAGATTCAGCCCCTTCTGAATGAATTGGTTCTGCAGCTTCATAATTTTCTCAGAATATTCTCTCTCCTCATGAGATTGGTCAAGAGAATATTTAGCAAAGTCCTTCAAAGCCACATCATCACAGTCCAAGCAGGAAGACACGGAGAGGTAGACCTAGATGGTGAACAGCTCCAGACTCACAGGGTTTTAAGTGCTTGTCGTTGGGGTGACTGGACGTCATGTGTGATACC